>NC_136057.1:1689612334-1689614834 GCF_964261635.1 Lissotriton helveticus | reverse complement strand
TACTACTCACTCTCTACTACTCACTCAACTACTCACTCTCTACTACTTAATCTACTATTCACTCTTCTAATAACTCTACTACTCTCTACTACTCACTCTGTTACTCTCTCTACTGCTCTATACTACTCCATCTACTGCTCTCTACTACTCTCTACTACTCACTCTCTACTCTCTACCTCTCTCTATTTCTCCCTCTACTAGTCTCTACCTCTCTACTAGTCTCTACCTCTCTACTAGTCTCTACCTCTCTACTAGTCTCTACCTCTCTACTAGTCTCTACCTCTCTACTAGTCTCTACCTCTCTACTAGTCTCTACCTCTCTACTAGTCTCTACCTCTGCACCTCTACCTCTGCACCTCTACCTCTGCACCTCTACCTCTGCACCTCTACCTCTGCACCTCTACCTCTGCACCTCTACCTCTGCACCTCTACCTCTGCACCTCTACCTCTGCACCTCTACCTCTGCACCTCTACCTCTGCACCTCTACCTCTGCACCTCTACCTCTGCACCTCTACCTCTGCACCTCTACCTCTGCACCTCTACCTCTGCACCTCTACCTCTGCACCTCTACCTCTGCACCTCTACCTCTGCACCTCTACCTCTGCACCTCTACCTCTGCACCTCTACCTCTGCACCTCTACCTCTGCACCTCTACCTCTGCACCTCTACCTCTGCACCTCTACCTCTGCACCTCTACCTCTGCACCTCTACCTCTGCACCTCTACCTCTGCACCTCTACCTCTGCACCTCTACCTCTGCACCTCTACCTCTGCACCTCTACCTCTGCACCTCTACCTCTGCACCTCTACCTCTGCACCTCTACCTCTGCACCTCTACCTCTGCACCTCTACCTCTGCACCTCTACCTCTGCACCTCTACCTCTGCACCTCTAGCTCTGCACCTCTAGCTCTGCACCTCTAGCTCTGCACCTCTAGCTCTGCACCTCTAGCTCTGCACCTCTAGCTCTGCACCTCTAGCTCTGCACCTCTAGCTCTGCACCTCTAGCTCTGCACCTCTAGCTCTGCACCTCTAGCTCTGCACCTCTAGCTCTGCACCTCTAGCTCTCTACACACACACACATATACACATATATATATATGCATATGCATTTATATATGTGTGTATATATATATATATATATATATATATATCATACATATATAAACATATATAATCTGCATATCTATATAAATACAAATATAAATGCATGCATACATATGCATGTTATTTACATGAAAGTTTGAAAAACACTAATAAAAGCAAAGCTAAAAAGCCACCTCATTACAAACAGAATGGCTTTAACTTAAACGAGGGCGAGAAATATTGCATTTTCAATGCTTGTTTACTTTGGTGCCATCAAGAAGGCATTCAAATGTGTCACACATTTGCCATAAATTCTGAATGTTAGCACTCTAGTTGCTCATTAGATCACTGTAGTAAAGCTACTGCTCACCAGGGAAGTCTGCTGCTGGTATTCAAAGTGCATGTTTCAGTCTGCATGTCAGAAATATTTTAATGAAATAGAAGAGGATTTGAGAAGTCAAAATGTGCCCTAATTTTTCTTTCTTCAGCACTAATCATAATTTCTATGGCAAAATGAACCCCCTCATTTTGTTCCTTTGCAAATTAAATGTTTTAAGTGTTACCACTTTATTCCAATCAAGATGACTTCAGGTGTGCCATACTTTTACCATAAGTAAGACTGTTAGCGCTCTAGTTGTTCTTTAGAACACTCTGGGACATTCTGTCATTGGGCTATACTTGGGCTACATCTGGGGAATATGTGTGCTACATTTGGGCTCTTTTGTCTCTGGTGGCCATCTTGGGAGACTTATTAGTTATGAAGTTTCCTAATTTCCTCATTTACTACAGTCTCAGTAGGAAATACTTTCAGTTTTCTACTTTGATTCCATCAAGAAGGCATTCAGATGTGACACACATTTGCCATAAATTCAGAATGTTAGCACGCTAGTTGCTTATTAGATCAGTGTAGTAAAGCTACTGCTCACCAGGGAAGTCTTCTGCTGGTATTGAAAGTGCATGTTTCAGTCTTCATGTCAGAATTTTTTAATGAAATAGAAGAGGATTTGAGAAGTCACTCAAAATGTGCCCTAATTTTTCTTTCTGCAGCACTAATCATACTTTCTATGGCAAAATATACCCCCTCATTTTGTTCCTTTTTAAATTAAATGTTTTAAGAGTTACCACTTTATTCCAATCAAAATGGCTTCAGGTGTGCCATACCTTTGTAATAAGTAGGACTGTTAGGGCTCTAGTTGTTCTTTAGAACACTCTGGGAAGCTGCAGTAGAGCACAAAGGAATCAACTGACAGTCTCTGTCCTTGTTGGATGTACATGTTTTACTGAGAATGTCAGACTTCATTCTCACATGCCTGAGAAAGATAATGTGAATTTACAGAAAATATGCTTTCAGTTTAGCTTATAGATCCCGTTCCAAACCACTGTGGAAAAAGCAAGAGATAATAGTTTTCTTTCAAA
>NC_136057.1:1689604834-1689609834 GCF_964261635.1 Lissotriton helveticus | reverse complement strand
ATATTTTTTGCCTTGGGGGTCCTTGTGGGACCCCCTGAGCAGGCCTAGGGGGTCAGGGTGCTTCTACTCTGGCCCCTTTGCGAGTTTCACACCTTTGTTTCACTGCTTTCTTGTGCCTTGGTTCTAACAAGGCACAAGATGGCTGCCAACACTTCCTGGTTTTGAGTGTTGACAGACAGTGGCAGCCAATCAGCATGCCTTCCCGAGAAAGCTGCATGGTCATTGGCTGTCAACACTCCTAACCAGGAGGTGTTTGCATCCATCTTGTGCTAGTGTTGACAGACAGTGACAGCCAATCAGCATGCCTTCCCGAGAAAGCTGCATGCTCATTGGCTGTCAACACTTCTAACCAGGAAGTGTTGGCATCCATCTTGGGTCTTAGTAGACTGAGGCACAAGAAAGCAGAAAAATAAACGTGTAGAACACAAAAAGGGGGCAGGGTAGAAACACCCTGACCCCCTAGGGCTGCTCAGGTGGTCCCACTAGGATATGAACTGCATCAGTGCTGCATGAATTTACCCTCTGTGCTGAAAGTCATTGAATCCCATTGTTCATGACGAGCTCAGCTCGTCATGAGCACACAAGCAGTGTACTGCATGACGAGCTGAGCTAGTCATGAGCATGGAAGGGGTTAATATATTTAAACGTTATCCGCTAATAGAATTAGCATTTAAAAAACCTTTGAAATTCACTGAAAAAACCATAGGTTTCAGGCCTTATATAGTTAGGAATTAGCATTTAAAAAACATTTGAAATTCACTGAAAAAACCATAGGTTTCAGGCCTTATATAGTTAGGAATTAGCATTTAAAAAACCTTGCGAATTCACTGAAAAAAACATAGGTTTCAGGCTTTATATAGTTAGGAATTAGCATTTAAAAAACCTTGCAAATTCACTGAAAAACCATAGGTTTCAGGCCTTATATAGTTAGGAATTAGCATTTAAAAAACCTTTGAAATTCACTGAAAAAACCATAGGTTTCAGGAGTTATATAGTTGGGATTTAGCTTTTAAAAAACCTTTGAAATTCACTCAAAAAACTATACGTTTTAGGGGTGTTGTAGTTAGCTGGACATTTCACTCATACAAAACCATTGAAATTGCTCCTATATAGTTAGTTGTACTAACTATATTTCACGCACCCGCAATCCACTGCTGATGATGTCACATATTAGATCATTCATGACATGGTCAGTGACATCACTGATGACCTCACATACATACGCATATATATATATACATACATACACATATATATACATACATGAAAATGAAAACTTTCACAACTGTAAAGAAGTATTTTTTCTATGTCCATCTAATGCACTGTCTAATGCACTGTCACTTTAAAAGGAGGTGCATCACACGACACTGTTGTCATGTGATCAAGGCAGGGAGCTGCCGAAACGCGTCGTGAGGTTGATGTGGTCGCACTTTAGAAAATAAATTAAAGAAGCACTGAATTGGGTCTACCTCGTCTGATTGCAAGCCTGTTGGTGAGAAATTGTGGAGGACGAGTCTTGCAGCATATTTTCGCTGGAACAACTTTCCACAGCGACGTCAGACCCCCTCCCTACAAGTGGCTGGGTAGTATGAAGGAAAGTTGCGGGTGCCGGTTCTTCGTGGGAGTTCTTACGGAGTGAAGGCGCCTTTTCGAAACGCTCCGGAAACGGATACCTGCACAGCCCCCTTCCGCAGAGGAAACATTGCCACGGACCTGTAAGAGGGAGGCGTTCGCTCGCAGCGGTTCAACGCGGCTCGGAGGAGCAGGTGTGAGACGACGACCAACCAAACAGGTACCAGGAAAATCTGGGAGAGGTCGGAAGGTAGGAGGTGTGCAATCAGTAGCCCCAGAAGCCGACAGAATTAAGACTAAGAATAGTCAAGGCAGTGGGAGAAATCAATAATAAATTGAAGTCAAATAAGTAGCGACCATGTCAGCGGCAACAGTGAAGAACCGAGAGAGCGCAGCGCAGGAGCTGTTCTCTAATGAGGCAACTCGACCAAAGGCAAAGGAAACCAGCATTGGTGGTAAAAATGCAGCAGAAGGGACAGACTTAAAAGATAAATATAAGGCACTCGAAAAGCTCATGTGCACAGAAATGGTAAAGTGGTGGGAGGCCAAATCACTTCGCCGGTATTTGGAAGTCAATCGCATACCCAGGGGGTTGAGAGTTATGATTGCCCCAACGTATGACACGCCAAATCCTACTCTGATGGCGGAGTGGGCAGAAATTAATCTAGACTCTTCCCGCAAACTCGTGGAGCTACTAGTGAAGCATGCTGAGAAAGATCGGGATGAGATTCTCCCCAAAATAGATATCTTGCGCAAAGAAATTCAGGAAATGAGTGACCCACAAAAATTGAAAAGTAAATATGAGGAGGAAATGGAACATAAATTGAACAAGGAAGAAGACAAGATAAAAAATCGTAAAGCGTACAAATTTAGGAGAGACAAGGAGGATTATGAAAACGGCAGAATATTCACGTTTTCTAGAAAATATGATACCATGCCAAAAAATAATGGGAAACCAAGCAACCGAAATGGCCGCCAAACCCCGGATACCTCACAAACCACGCAACCCATTAGGGAACCGGAACTAGAAACGACATCTCCATCGTGTTCCAGTGTATACACGGAAAGCGGGTCAGAAGGAGGCGATGATCTAGCTGAAACTGTGAAACCGACCATGGGTGAAGAATTAGAATTTATACGCCAGAGTCGGAGGGAAACATTACACTCTGCAGGAGCAAAACAGCCGGCAAAAAACGAACAAGGAGCAGGCGGGAGAGGAGGGCCGCCCAGAGGAAACGCGAAGAAACGAGGAGGATGGGGCCGCGGGGCGTGGAAGAACAAACAACAAACATAACAAATAAAGGAAGTGTAAATAAGAATTTGAATGCCAATACCATCATCAATTTGGCGAATATAGATTTGACAGTGGCAGAAAAGCAGCTGCTGTCTTTAGGTCTTTCATACTGCCCTGAAAGTAACTTTCAATATACAAAAACAAGGGCCGACGTTTTCCAATTCATAAGGAAACTTAAGTTGCAGAAGTTTCATAAGGTACAGACTGCGCACAAATCGAAAACAAATCCTAGTGTGGAACAAACAGGACTCACTACAAACCTGACAGCTGGGGACTATGAACTTGTAACAGCTGTTCAAAGTATAATTAATGTGCAAAACAACTTATATAGTGACATGGAGTCACAACGAGAAGATGCGTCAACATCATCAGCATTTCCAATCCTCAATACTCAACAAGTGAGGGGTCTGGCAAACAAAAAACCGGAAACACCCTTTAAAAAGAAATCCCAATTTGTGCCTATTATGACAAAGGATTCAATAGATGTTTTCAATGATGCAGTGGTTGCCCAAGTTAAGAAATTGAACACTAAAATTCAAATGACGAAAAGGAACAGATCAAAGGAAGAAAAAGAATACGATCAACTGTTGGACAAATTGAAGAAAGAAAATAATGTGGTAATTAGAAATTCGGACAAAGGGGGGAATGTTGTATTATGGCCTCTTTCACAATATCTAACTGAAGCAAACAACCAACTCAGCGATATACAATGCTACCACCATAGCTCTCCAATCGAATACAAACACATGCAAGATGATTGAAGTAGTAAGTTACTGGCATGGAAAAGCTTGGGTCTTTTAAATATGGAAGAATTTAAATATTGGAAAAAAGAGTACCCAAGAAGGCCAGTGATTTACTTCATTCCGAAAATACATAAAGACAAAGATAAACCTCCAGGACGGCCGATTATTTCGGCATGCGATGGTCCACTTGAAAATTTGTCCAGATACATTGATTTCTTCCTTCAGGGACATGTTTGTAGGTTGGAATCCTATGTTAAAGACACCAGAGACTTTCTGTCGAAAATTGGAAGAGTAAAATGGGAGAATGGATACCTTTTAATAACTTTGGATGTCTCCTCCCTATATACTTGTATTAAGAATGTTGATGGATTAAGAGCAGTGGAATATTTTCTAGCAAAACGACCAATGGAATTCACTATGCACAACAAAATGCTCATGGATATGTTGAAGTTTTGTTTAGAGCATAACTTTTTTCTGTTTAATAAACAAATGTACCGACAGGTTCAGGGTGTAGCCATGGGGGGCAGCTTCTCCCCCAGCTACGCATGTTTGTTCATGGGCTGGTGGGAGGAGCTGGTCCTCAGGAGGCGGTACCCTGATATCTGTAAAGACAAAATTGTATCTTGGCTTAAGGTACATTGATGATTTGGTAATAGTGTGGAGAGGAAACTTAGAGGAAGCAGAGGCATTTATTGAAAGCATCAATGATAATCAGGTGAACCTGAATTTCACATCAAATATCAGTAATTGTCAAGTCTCCTTCCTTGACGTGTCAGTCAATATAGTGAACAACGAAATTACAACCACATTATTTAGAAAGGAAACAGCAGGGAATTCCCTGCTGCACGCAACGAGTGCACACCCGAAACACCTCATTCATAGCATCCCCTATGGGGAAATGCTTAGGCTGCGTAGAATATGTAGTGATGAGACAGGATTACGAAAACATCAACAGGAAAGCAAGAGTAGATTTCTGGACAGAGGCTACAGTGCGAAAACAGTGGATGCAGCTATTAAGTCGAGACTAAAGTCAAGGGAAGAACTTCTAGGAACAGTGGAAGTCACTGTTATTGGGGATAAGGAAAGTACCCAAGAATCTGATAACACACTCAGATTAATCATGACATATAATCGACAGCATAAGGAACTGCGCAAAATAATTCAGCGCAATTGGCATCTAGTTAAGGATGATCCTGTCATTGGTGAGAGTCTACCGGACTATCCGGCAATAACATATAGGAAGGCGACCTCCATGGCGGATGTGTTGGTAAAGAGTAGCCCTGAATACAGGGAAAACACAGGGTGGTCTTTAGCACGGAAGGGGTTTTACAAGTGCCCTAGCTGTAAGGCTTGTACATTTGGAGTAAACAGAACATGTTATATGACAGCCT
>NC_136057.1:1689249834-1689599834 GCF_964261635.1 Lissotriton helveticus | reverse complement strand
GCCTCACTTTGGGTCCCCACTCCTCCATTGGTCTTAACTAAGTGCCATTCAGTGGTGCATGCTCTATTACGCAGAGTGGTCACCCACATCTTCCCATAACTCGACTGGGTGATCTAAATAATCAGTAGGCAATAATGTCTACCACACACAATTGTGTCTCTAAACCTGCCCCAAAACCTAAGGTTTAGCATAAATGTAAAGAAGTCCCACCTCCAGCCCCAAAGGATTCAGCCCTTCCTGCAGGGAAAGCCTATCCCAAACGGCAGAGAACAATTACATTTTAATAGCTGCTGCCATTTATCCAGTCCACTCCTCTGCCAACTGCAAGAACTGCAATGGCACTCCTGGGAAAGATAGCATCCTGCCTAGCTATTTTACTACATGCCAGATTGCACATGCTCCAACATTGCTTTGCGAGGCAAGGTCACAAGCAGAGAGAGGTTCAGTTGAAAGATCTAGCTTTCATAAAGGCCAGGACTGAACTTGTTGTGCAATAGTGGAACAGCAACAACATGTAGATTACCTCTGGGGATGGTCCAAGAAAGGCCTGCCACTGACACATCTTGGAAACACGAGTGTGCAGTGAACTGGGGCCCCTTATGACCAGGGTGATACATCTACCATCTATCCCTCAGAGCCTTCTGCAAGCTTGTTTACGCAAAGACGGACAACATGATAGCCATGTATTATATATTGAATCGGGAGGTACCCACTGATCCTAGCTGTCTGCAGTACCACAAAAGATTAGACACCGCAATCTGCAACAAGATCATCTTCTAGAGAGGATTACCTATCGGGGGTTGACAACGACTCTCAGGACCTTGTTAAGCAAGTTGCATCAACATGAGTGGGAGCTCCACCTGCAAGTCCTCCACAGGCACTTCCAGCGGTGGAGAACACAAGCTGTAAACCACTTTGTGGTCACAGAAAATGTGAAATGCCAAAGCTTCACCTCCAAGTACCCATACCCACAATGCATGGGCAATCCATTGTGGTTGAAACTGATCTTTAATATGGAGGCAGGTGTCCATGACCCTCGTCTTGGTGGCCCCACATTGGTCCAGATAGCCCTCGTACTCCATGCTCGTGGAGATGTCCATCAGGCTTTACAAAAAGCTACCGATCTGATAGATCTTCCGGCACAATAATGTGGTCAAATCAGGCACCCAGCTCCCAAGCAGCTCAACCTAGGGATCTGGTGCCCGACGTCTTGGAGTTTGGCTGTCTAAACCTCCCTGAGGAGTGCATGCATACTGTTTAAGGCACGTAGGCCCAGTATATGTGCATTTTATGTAGTCAAGTTGGAGTGATTTGTCCATTACTGCCTCTCCAAGCTACTAAACTGCTTCATTGCCTAGGTTCAATATGTCATCTGTCAACTTTTACACCTCCAGAAAGCAAATCTTGCATTTATCCCAATATGAATCCACTAGTCCACTGTAGCGGTATACATGCAGAATAGGGGACACTCCTCTCGTCTGAATTTCGGGAGTCAAGATTTTCATGGAAGGACTCAAAAGTGTGAAACCCCCAAGAACACCTTTCGCCCTGGTGTGCACTCTCAGCATAGTCTTAACAAGCCTTATGGGGTGGTCTTTTGGGCCTTTTCACTTTTTAAACATGCATTTGATTTTCTGGTGGCCTGTCTGATAGTCCTACCTTTGTTCAGTTGCATCAGTGAGTTACGAGTGTTTACCATTCAGGAACCATCCATCCATTCATTAACTCTGGTACACAAGGGCAGGTTAGTTCTCAGGTCTAAATCTAAAATGACTACATAAGGCAGTTTCAGTTTTCCATATGAACCAAACTATGGGGCTTCCTGCATTCTGTCTGCAGCCTGATTCTTTAGTGGAGAGGGCATTGCACACCTTAAGCTTAACTTAGTCCTTGCAGTACACGAGTGTCCATGTCCTGCAGATCTTGCCAGCTGTTTTCAAAACCCAACAAATGTCACCCTATTTCCAAGTCCGACATTTGGACGATGGATTGTCAAATGCAACCAAACCAGCTATGTCAAAACCAAATCTATACTCTATTCACATCCCAGGGCACACACTACATGTAACAAGGTAAACACTGTTCTTATTTTTAATTTTTTGTAGTTAAGATCCCATTAACAAACATTTGCACACCAGCTACCTGTTCGCCGCCACACACCTTCACAAAGAATTACTGTGGGGACACATCAACCCATCAGTAGGCTATGGTTGGCCAGATGCTGTCAAAAACAGTACTATAAATATCTGCATCCTCTGCCTGCTACCCAGCGCTTGAGACGAAACTTCTTTTGTCGGTGCAGAGAATGTGTATCTACAGTTGACGTTAAGAATGGAAAATGTTCCTCTAAGCATCTGATCGTAGTGTGTAGTGCTACAGATTAATGTGCACCCACCCTCCTCCCTGGAATCCCATAATAATGGCACATTTGCTTTCTCACTCTTTAGGATCTTGCAATACAAATGGCACAACACAAGTTGTCTTGCTATTGCCTCCACTTTCACCTGTTGAGCGTAAAAATAAGGTAAAGTCAGAAACCATACTTATTGTGGAATAAGGTAGCAATCAGAGAATTTCTTGTGACTCTTAGATTCTTCGAAGATAAATGAGTTGAAATGTCAGCGCCAAACATTAGGTGACAGGATTATGTAGAGCATGTGAATCTACAGCACTAAACACTAGAAGATGCTTACAGGGTATTTAACATTTCTCTTCAGTGATGAGGAGGGTGGCAAGTTTGTGATAGGTGATTAGGTAAGCGGTGCCTGATGTATAAAATACTGCAACGTGAGTTTTAATGAACATGAGTTGGATTGTGTGTATTCTATTTTGAGGGTGTGCGGTAGTGGGATGTCTACAGGGTTGGACCTATGTGGTGTGAGAATGCTATAGAAGTGTTTGTGTCATCCAGGTCTGGGTGTGAATGTGGGTATTTTCTGTCTGGGGGTGGTTGGTGAGTCACGTTTATACATTACCTTGTAAGTCCCAGTGGAACAGAAGTATGGGGATTTTGGCCCTTAAGGGGTCCAAACAGGCAATGCCCTAGTCTGTGTCAGCCCTTTGCTGGGGTCGCCCGGTTGGTGGGATGCCCTGAATAATTGATTGAAATAAGATGAAAGGAAAAAGTGATGTCACTTCCTGTGTAGATGGAGGATGGTAAAATGCGTTGTCACTTTCATTGCAGACAGCTGGTGGGGATTTAAGCCTGCTTGCCTAGCGTCTTCTTTGAAGAGGTTTTTGGCTGTAGATTAGTGGTGCCACTTCCTATGCAGGTAGATGATGGGATACGCAGTGATGTCACTTCCTCTAGAGATGGATGATGAGGAATGAAGTCCTCTTGCCTGGCTTCTTCTTTTAAAGATGGTTTTGGCAGGAAACCAGTGATGTCCGTTTCTTCGCATGTTGCTGATGGGGAAAAAAAGCACTGAGTTCCCTTTCTGTGGAGATGGATGACGGAAAATGCAGTGATATCCATTCTAGTGGGGATTGAAGATGGAAAATGCTGTGATAAGACATCCTGTACAGACGGATGACATGTGCAAAGTGCACATCCTGGGTTGTGCATGGATCTGTTTACATGGGTGTTGTTCCTGTACAGCACAAATAAAGAGATATTCCATTGTCCATGCATAAATAACTATTCTAGAAAACATTTATGATGGGATAGGTAAACGTAAAATGTTGCCTCCTGGATGTTCTTGTTCTACAACCTTTTGAGAGTATCTTGTGTTGACAGGATTGCAGTTTGTACTATTATTGCAGTTTGTTCAAGAAAATTATGGCACTGGATTCTTGCACTTTTAGAATTGTAGAATATAATTATTGCTAATGTTGGAAACCTGTACTTTCCCTGGACATTGATATGACTTAAGTCATCCACATGGAGAGGTCCATTTATTTGTGGACCTTCAACAAGTAGTACATGTACTGACCAGAGATAGGTCTAGTAGAAACCAAGAAAGATCTGTATGAAAAATGCATGAATATTTGTTGTACTGTAACATAACCAGGGTTAAAAAGCATTAAAGAGGATTTTCCATCCAGATTATGGGCGTGGGAAGGTACATTTTAGGCTGCTGATGAGGCTTTAGCAGTGTGTGGAAGCTGTGATTAAAAAAAACTAGTCCAAATGGAGAACTTTCAGATAAAGTATTTTTGATCTGTGTAGTACGAAAAAGGGTCAAGTGTGTAGTGAGCGTGTGGTTAAAATAGGAATGTTTTCCTAAAGAACTTTATTTTTGGAAAGCCGCTAAGAGCGTTGACGCACTAGCAGAATTTTGATGAGTAGTGTACATCACCTGTGGTGTTACAGTAGAGCTCTGGGATGTAGTCCACGTGCAGCACGGTAATGATTGACAAAATAATGAGAAATGTATATTGGTGAGACATCCTAGATAATGACACGGAGGAGTTGCTGCAAAGTTGTGAGCTGTGTTAAGCAGCTGTGTTTAGTGCATACTTGACATGCCAATGAGGAACATGGTTACTAGTCGGAGCACATCACATAGCTGCTTTTTTGTACGGTGTTTGGATGTTGTATCTGCCTCAGCAGGAAGCTTGATTGGCCCAGTTGCTTATTCTTCAGGTAGAGCCAATGCAAAGCCATTCGGCACCTACTACTGATGTGATATTTCTACCAGTCGCGGCTGTGGGAGACGGTGTGTTCCCATTGTTCGGAAAAATGGAGCCTGTTTCCAAGAAAAGGAAGAATATTTTAGGGCTGATTGCTTCAAACAATAAAGGTTGGCACTCTACCAACCACAGGCAATTAATGTAATGTTGAAAGAGTTAATCCGTTTTAAGAGAGGGCGTACAGGGATCTTAGAGCATGTAATGAGGACGTGAGTTATGTTAAATGTCAACGTTTCTACATGAATCACAATTCCCCACAAAACGTTGAAGAACTTTGTTGTGCAATTACTTTCTGGCGAGGAAGGTTGTCTAAGGGAGTCAGATTACACCAGCGAACTAGATCATTGTTTGGATAAAATATGCAGTTGATGGGGGTGAAAGAAAGCAATGGCGGGAGGGTACAAAAAGGGTGGCTCCAACCGAAGCTGCTACCAGTTAAAGTTCTAACGTCTATAGTGGTACGAGTACATACACTTCGAAGAGATGAGTTTTTGATTAATGAATGAATAATGGTTTTTGTTTTCCTCTAATGGAATTACTGTCACTTCAAGATTTCATTTTACCTTCTTGTGTCTTTGCCTTTCTTTTCACTTTATCTGTTCAAGGGAAAAGGTGCTTATGATAACATAGCTGTACTCTCACACATTTCTAGTGGACTTTTGTGTTCTCAATTCCCACCTCCAGTGCTCTCTCTCTTTTACCTGCGTTTCTGTAATCACGTGCCTATCCCATGTCAAGTGTTAAGGTGAAATGTCTCCCAACTAGAAATAGGAAATATACACCTCTAATCTTGAGGAAATCTGCCAGCTTGTATTTAGTGAAAAGTCACTCGCGTGTTAAGTTCAGCCCCAGTCCTACCAAGCGCCAGAAATGACTGTCGAATCTTCCTTCCTCAGACACCCTGCTCTTCGACTGTACATAGACGCTCATCTGTGCCTAGTTTGGAAAGAAGCAGTGCCGCAATACTTCACAAAGCCAACAGCACCAACACATTAACACTTTTTTTCTGATCCAGAAAGAGAGCTGTCAAAACACAATCACAATTTATTCCTGCTTCTGTGCCCCGCAAGCCACATTTCCATGGAAACCTGCCTTTGTTTACACTGGAGGGCCTTCGTAGCTAGGTAACTGCCCTCTGAGCGATGTGCCCCTGGCCAATGGTAGCACAGGGATTTTAGCCCCACTTTCTCATGCCACTGCTTCATTGCATTATTCTCTTTAGGTCTGAGCGTGTTTTTGGGAAGAGGGAGCATATGTTGTCTCTGTTGTATTTCAGATGTCTGTAATTCCGGTGCGAATAGCGTTAGGAACTCTTATTTTTTTGTGTGTTCAATCTACGGTCCTACAGCCGGATCCACAGTTGTCAGATTTCATGAATAGGACACTCCCTTCGTGGCTGCTCAGTTGAGAGCCCTGCTTCCCGCATTGCAGAAGCGCTGCTAGAGGTGGTCTGCCAATGTGCACGTTACCAAGAGAGGTCCTACATACGCTTGAGAAACGAGAAATCCTGTAAAACAAAGGCATGATTTATCAAGGCTAGTCGAGTTGTTTGCTGGTTGGCACCATCATTGTAAGGCAATGGGCTGCACGCAGTGATGCATAAATCCTAAGGGCACACGGTACAGTGTGATTTGAAATATTTGGACTTGTAGTTTTAATGAAATACCTTAACTTGTTCAAACAATTTGCTAGGCCGTAGGGAATACTTGAGTCCACTATTGAACCTCTGTGAAAGGATTGAGAACACTTTATCTATACCTAACAGGATTAATCTGGAGTGCTTTCAATTCTGAAGGCTTTATGTGTGGTATTAAAGCTCCATCAGAAACATTGTATTTATTTGTAGATGCCACAGACGTTATTTGTCTGGTTCTTAATATCTCATCTGGCCATTGTTTCTTGTTCCATAAAGCTTATCAGTAGTGTTTTATTTCATTCTGCAAACCAGATCTCGACCGTCTTACAGTCCAGGTCTAGATCTTTATCTGGTCCGGCAAGACAGCTGTTGACTTTTACCTGCTTATGCAGGCCAGATTGGTATCGATAAGGCTGATCCTGTAGCCGGATCTCCTTGGTTATCTGGTTCTGCAGGCCAGATCTCAACAGATCTCTGATTCTGTATTCTAAATCTCAAATGTTAAGTAATTCTGTAGGTCATAATAATAATAATAATAATAATAATAATAATAATAATAATAATAATAATAATCCACATTTGTATAGCGCACAATCACCCGTTAGGGTCTCTAGGCGCTGGGGGCCGTCGGGAAGATTAAGCAAGCTATTGCCCAGAGTCGCATGGTGCTGGGCTAACCTGCCGCCGGACCGGGGATCGAACCCTGATCCCCAGATTCCAGCGTCAGTCGCCCTGGCCGCGGCGCCACACCTTCGACTACTGTCTGGCCTGCAGATCAGATGTCAACCAGTGTGTGGTCCTTCAGGTCGGATCTCAACTTTTGTATGATCCTGCAAGTGAGATCTCGTTTCGTTCTGCAGGCCAGATCTCGCTTGTGAGGTTTTGTTCTGCAGGCCAGATCTTGCTTGTGAGGTTTCCTCCTGCAGGCCTGTTCTCGCTTGTGAGGTTTCCTCCTGCAGGCCAGTTCTCGCTTGTGAGGTTTCCTCCTGCAGGCCAGATCTCACTTTTGATGTTTTGTCCTGCAGGCCAGATACCTAAAGTGAGTTTTCATCCTGCAGGCCAGATATCTACGCAAGGTTTCGTCCTGCAGGCCATATTTCGGCTGAGAGGTTGTGTCCCGCATGCCAGATCTCAGGTGTTGTCTTATTCGGCAGCTAGCTCTTGATCGTGGATGTCTCGTCATGCAGGCAGATCTCAAACGTGAGATCTCTGGCCATATACAGCGGATTGTCTTTTCTGTAGGCCAGAGCTCCGCTTTTGTCTCATTCAGATGTTTGCCTGTTATCCCGTGGGGGAATAAAAAAAACAAATTGGAAACAATGTAGACGTTGGTGACTCAAATAGCACTTTATTTAAACCCTGGTTGTGAGGAATGAAGATGCATAGACCGAACAGAAGTATGGAGAAGGCGCTATGGGGAGGAAGACTGTGATATATAATGGAAGTGAATGATTCACTCGGTTCTGCATTTGTCAGCCCACGGTGGACCTGCAGTAGCCCGGCATAAATCCCAGTGGCCCATTCCGCACTTGGACTGTGTTAGTTCCACTGTAAGTCTAATTCTTGTGAACCATTTTGTGTTTCCCTTCTACTGTCCGCTCTTTGCAGGCTTGAGGCTTCGAAATCGTGTTTCCTCCGAAAGAGGCATCATTTCATAATCCCTCCATGGGCACTGTAGCGTTCCTAAAATGGAGCCCTTGTGTTTCCTTGGGAGCAGAGCTGCTTTGAGCATTCGCAGTCCCTGAAAGTCCTATTCCTTAAAAAACCGGCAGAGCCGGCGGAGATTCAGTTGCTAACCAGTCGTTCCCTGGCTGTCCTTTCGCGCCCAATGGGGGGGGGGGACATAGCCAAGCAGTTTACCTCTGGTTAGACCTGCATCCCCTTCTCTTGGGAGCAACTAGTTCTTGTTGATTCGTGTCGGCTGGTTATGCGTATGTCTTCATGCTGCCTCTTTGAAACAACAAAAATGTTGTTCCTGCAGTCCACATACAAGGGAGTTCAGGAGAGGTTCACTCCCGATCTCCGGGTTCAAGTTCAAAGTGCTGCACAGCGCTGATGCTCTGGCGCGGCCGTGTTGGCAGGCAGGCAAACTGGTACTCCCATCCTCGCCGCTGCAGCATCAGCTGTTGCCTGGCAGCGGGAAGACGTGCCCTGCCCCCTTAAGAGCTTCCTGAATGGAGGCCGTTCCATTGATGTGTTGGACAGGCAGGACCGGGGCGGGGGGCTCCTTCTGCCATTGGTAGATCGCTCCGCTCTGACATCTTGCCCAACAGCTGGGCTGAGATCTGCCTGTCAGAGCAATTATTGCCTGGCTGGTAGCGGAGGAGGCGGACGCATCGCCCGCTCCCCCTCGCTTCATTCCATTCAGCAGTGCGGTCGAGGGTCGACGGAGCCGGAGTCGTGGCCGCATCCCCAGCCTCGCTGCTATGAGGGCGCCTTCAGTGCTGCGGACAAGCTGAGACCCCCTTCCCTGCAGGTAACCCACCCCCCGTTTTGTGCTTCGGAACAAAAGGAAGCCGCATGTTTGTGTTAGGATGTGTCCCCGCACAATCTTTTACGAACACAGGGCACTGGATTCTGCTGTTTGCGACAAACGTGGTTGCCTGGTCACATAGTGGACAATATGTGGTGGGTTGCGTGGATTGAACAGGGTATGCGGTGCTAGCTTTGTGTGTGCATCTCTGTAGCGCTTTCAGTCTTCATATGTGGTGATTGTCCCTTCGTGACGAGGAGGATTTCCCATGAAACAAGGCTCATAGGTGGCCGGCAGGGCACCTGCCCAGCCGTCCATTGCCCACTCCCCGACCCCTAACCTCCCTATGGAGAACAGTTGGGTGTTTTGCGCTGCTTGGCAGCCGCCTGTGGTGAAAGCGTTTGTGTTGTTGTTATTGTGATTCATTATTCATAGCACGCCGTGCAGCAGGAAGTGTGTTTTCATTTCTGAGTCCTTCATTTTGCTATGCTGCTTTGGGTGATATCGGTGATGAGTAGTTGCGCTTTTCTTTATAAATGTAGCGCTTGCTGCTGCAGACTGCCATGATGCCTCACTGTGAAGAACAAGTGTTTGATACTTAAATATACTTATTTGATCGAGCTTGGAAGGATGAATGATAGGTATGTCCCCACCAGGTTGCAAAGTCTTATTAGAAGCGAGTGCATAAACAAAAAGTCTGTGCCCTCTGAGGGACCACACCCCTATTTGATATGCTCCTCTCCTGAAGAATGAGTTCTCCCAGGCCCTGGCCAAACCCTGTTTCTTATGTGTGAGTAGCTGAGCAATATATTATTGGATGGGGCCCATGGTGGTATATGTTGTCTTGCGATGGAAGGATGCCTACGTTGCTGGGCGATTGGCTCCCAAACCACTTTGGTGCTTCCTTAGAACTATCAAAGGCTTTTGAGGGTCGTATTTTACCTTGTGTGCAGATGTGCCCTTTGCTTTTCCTGAAGACCTAAACATTTGGTGTTACGCTTCACATGTAGCCTGTTTATTAGGCCTGGCGCTAGCCAATACCTTTTGATTTTACTGAAAGTCTATAGACTTGCTTCTAGGGGGTTTCTGACAACCCTCTTATTTTATTGATGCGTTGCTTCATTCACATTTTCTGCTCACTACCCCATACAGCATAAGGCAACGGATCAGCTCACTTCATCCATTGGTTAACTTCAAAGTGAGTGACAGAATGCTGTGTTTTCAGCATGTGCACATCCACACACAAAATAGTTAACTTCAGAGCCTGGGACACTATGAAAATGTGTGCTTTTTCAGAGTCTGCAATTGTTTTGCATTCAGCCATAGTTTTATATTGTCAACAACCCGGCAGCTCCCTCGATAATAACGTTTTACAAAAGCCATAACAAACAAGAATTTACAAAGCCGGAAGACTGGCAGCCAACACCAGACCTATTAGCTTTGCCAGTGCTTCTTGAATAAGGCTTCCATATTCGTAGCCCCCTGGGTTAACGATAACTAGTACTCCAGTGAGTCTCATCTTGCACAAGAGACCCACAGGCCCAACCTGTTCCTTACCTTCTGAGAAGAAACCCATCGGCAGTGATTTTGGGCTTCCACTTGCCCTTTACAATTGTTTCCTGGGTGAAGTGTGAGCATGGTGTTTGACTTGATTTGCCAGCATGACTCAGCGAGGCCTTCATAGTGATATCTTAAGCAGAGAAGGCTCAAGGACTTTGATCTTAGGGTTACTGCTCCTGGAGAATGCCATTGCCTGTCTCATGGCAGACTAAAAACACATTTCTCGTTGTACCCCCTTTTTTTCCAAAGCGTGGGAGAGGTGTGGCGCCGCGGCCAGGGCGACTGACGCTGGAATCTGGGGATCACGGTTCGATCCCCGGCTCCGGCGGCAGGTTAGCCCAGCACCATGCGACTCTGGGCAATAGCTTGCTTAATCTTCCCGACGGCCCCCAGCGCCTAGAGACCCTAACGGGTGATTGTGCGCTATACAAATGTGGATTATTATTATTATATTCTTACTCCAAATTTACTGAGTTGTATTGTTTCTAGCAAAAAACCCGGTAGTTTATTTGCTGGTCTGGTTGCTAACATGAAAAACAATTGCAAACTGCTACCCAACTCCCATGACAAGATTGTTGCAGTATGGTAGAAGTTCTGTTTGTTGGTCAGCGGACTTAGTTCATTTGATAGGCTTTGAGAGTATATTTATTTATTTATTATAGAGTTTTGTATATCATTACCTCCCAAACCTTTTGTGGCCTGGGTTCAGTTTAAATTAAATTGAACCCCACAAGTGTAGAGTAGGTATTCTGTACAACATTGACTTGTCACTGGTTACACTCAGACACACTCCCACCCCTGTCTAACTGTGACAGAGGATTGCAGACCTGCCTCTGCCCTCTGAAAGCATCTCTCTCAGGTGGGTTTTGTACGGGACTTTACAGCACTTCACATGTGTTCAATCGCCAGTGTTTTCAATCTGGTTACCTATCATGGGTTAGCTTGTACACCTTTGAATCCCACAGCGGCATTCTGTGGAGACACTTGGGGAACTACACGGAGGCAAGAAACGTGTGCTAGGCATGTACAGTGCCGGTTTCTGTTGTCTTCTACAGCTGCAGGTCTGAACGGTAGCGTTGCAACTTGCTAAGCATTGGCTCCTGTGAATTACTTTCTTATAGTTCCTTGTGGGAGGCAGCACTAAAAGCTTTCTCTTTTGGAGATTGAACAGACTTAAAAAAAAGTGTGTATTTCAGTGCTTTCAAACTTGAAGGTTCTTTCTTGACTTCACTTCTTACTGAAGGATAAGAAAGCTGGAGTGGTGGTTTGGTCTCTGCGTCATTCTAGCCATGTCAAAGGCCCTGGCCAGTCTGGAATCTCAAAGGGACTCCAGACATGGGCCCACTGATGGCCAAAACATTTTTTTCAGTCCAAGCGGATCGTTCTCCATCGTGTGACTGGCATTCTATCTATCTGTCTTGATGGCCTATTTGCATGGCTGGCCTGCTTGATTATGTGCAGATTGTACAGTACACCAGTCCCCCTCCGAGAAATTGTAAATTATTCCCAGAACTTGTGAAGACTTATGGGCTATTGTGCCACTTCTACTTTCTTCACTGGAAGTAATTGTTAGCACATTATGAGAGTTGCAGGAGGAGAGTATGAAATCAAACCCCTAGGAAATTTCAAGATATGCTCATTCTGCACTAGAGAAGTACTTTATTTCTAGGACATGTGAAATGTTCTAAAATGCTCGAGGAGACATCATGGAGGCTGCTACTAAAAACATTTTGGCAAGGCTTCCGTAACTGTAAGAGCATTGCCGCCCACGTCAAAATGTTAACTTGCTAAATGTATGTGTGTGCGTATATGTGTGCGTATATGTGTGTATATATCTGTGTGTATATATGTGTATATATGTGTGTGTGTGTGTATATATATATGTGTATATATGTGTATATATATATATATATATATATATATATTTTCCCACTCCCATGTTGAAAGGAGTGCAGCTCAAAGGGGGAATGGGGAGAATGCCCCATCACGCAGTGAACCCTCCCACTGCTGTACAAGTCTTCCCTACACTGCTGCCGCGCCTTATGTTCCCCTCTGCAAGACCTTGACTGCTCAAAGGAGGAGAGTGGCGAGATCCTGGGATTGGTAACTTTTGAGATCTCCTATTTGCTATTAAGTAGATCTTTCTCTGCCGCGCCAGATCCTCGGCACCTGCCTCCCGAACCAGCTATCTCGAGCTAAGCAGGAGTGCAAAGTATTTAAAAGTAGCATGACATCTGACTGTGCCAATGCATCAAAGTGCGCCAAATTAAGCAGTACTTGGCAGTTACAGAAGCCTACTTAAAGTTAGGGCATCCTTTTTCGAGAGACAAATTAGCATGGCACCACTCTTCAGTGAATCTTTCGGCATAGTTAACTCGTTTCTGAGTTTTAGTTGCAAAAATCATCCTGCGCAACTGCCTCCGGAAATCTACAAGTCTCTGGCGGGAGTTTAAAAAAAATAAAATAGAAAAAAGCTTTGCTCCTCTTCTTTATTAAACACTTGCCTGATTTTTCCTCCACTGGGTCAGAAGCTCAAGATCGTCCCTTAACAGATTGTGATTGTTTAACCCCTGATGAATCAAAATCGTTAACCTTGCCGATTAAATTGGGGTCCCCAAGGGACGACGCTTGTCCAGCGAGCAGTTTACATCTGAGCATTAATGGTTTCGACCCAGCATTAGGGTTGGATTGGGATCAAAAATCGTCCCGGGCACGCTAAAAAAAACGTGGCCCACGATAGCATATTGCCTTTCCGCAAAACACTGTTTCTGCGAAATTAAAAAAAAAAAAAGGGGGGGGGGGTTTGAAAAAAAATGCATGGATTAGTTTACACTGGTGAAAACACACCTGCTGAAAACAAGTGAGGCCACTTTTGCTCAGGCCCCCTGCCCCCGCTCAATATGCATATATTAATGGGCCGGCCCAGCAACAGAAAAGGAGTGAAACCTCTGCCCATTGATAAAAGGGAGGTAATGGACAGGCCCGGACTGGCCATTGCGGGCACCGGGCAATCCCCCGGTGCGCCGCAAGGGTGGGGGCCAGTTTTGGGCCCTGGGGGCCGTTTTTGGTACAGGGCCGTTTTTGCAGCATAGCTGCAAAATCGGCCCTGTAACAAAATCGGCCGAAAACCGGCCCCGGCAAAGAGCGCGGTCGCACCCCCAGGGGGGCGGCCGAGCACTTTGCCAGGGCCGGTTTTGGTTCTCAGTCCGGCCCTGGTAATGGACGCCCATCTGCCTCCAGAAAGGCCACTCAGGCACCCACTGGGCTGCTGGCGTCATCCAAACAACGCAGAACCTGCGTAAGTCGGCCCCCAGGCTGCTCAAAAAAGCAGCCCACAGATGGAATTCGGATACCGGCCCCTCGGGCATTGCCCGAGTGCCCGTGTTACCAATCCAATGCTGCCCAGCATTAGCTGCTCCTCTCCATCGCTAAGTGCTGGTAGCATAGAAACAAACAATGGTTCCTCCCTTCTGAAAACTAGCACTGGCAAAGCTAATAGAACTCGCCTATATGAAACCTATTGGCTTTGCTAATGCCTTTTAGGCATGTTGTACAGCAGCATGCCTAAAAGTAAAGTTTAAAAAAAAAAGCTCTATTACACAGACAGCGCATAAGCAGGACGGACCAGGGTGGGAGTGGAAGAAGCTCTGGACAATGGGTAAGGGGGTGGTCATGAAAGAAGCAACATGGCTTGGACGAATAAAGAAAAAAGTACCTGAATCACAGCAAGCAGTGGATGGACACTAATCAAACTGAAGCAAGCAGCACTTGGTCCATACGCCAAATGGAAGAACAAGAAATAACATCGGCAAATCTAGCCAATTAAGAGGCCGCAAATAAGAGTGACAATGAAGTCAACAAATGGTAAGCAGTGGGCGGGCCCCTTACAGTAAACAAAATGTCTTGCAGCATGCGCTGTTGTCCGGCGAGGCTTACAAAAATGACTGCTGAATTGAATTGAATTGACTGCTGAATCAAGTATTTTGAGAAACTATTGTCCTGCTTAAAAATGTCTAGTTCCAATCAAAATATTTGAAAGGCATGTAAATAGTCTGATTTTGCCCTTTGTGGCCCAGAGGCCAGCACTTGATCCTGCCCAGTCAGGCTTTTGCATTGGATAGAATCCTCACTGGTTGTTGTTGCTGATGAGCTACTTTGATGACTGATAAAGGCAGCAAAGCACCATTCATTTTGCTGGATCACTCTGCATGCTTTCAATACCTTCTCTTATTAAATTGCGTTGAACCGACTTCAATAGATTGGTATTGGGGAAAATTCACTGGACTCGCTTATTTCTTTTCTTGGCGAAAAGTCATGCAGTGAACATTTCTTGACACTACTCTGATATTAGGCCAGTGCAGCAGGCAGGGAAACAACCTCCACAGTGTTGCCTTTACCACACAATGTCGGCTGGCTCTGTGGGTGGTCCTGTGGAAAGGTGGTCGACTGGCCCCCTGGGTGGTCGTGTGGAAATGTTGTTGGCTGGCCCTGTATATGGTCCCACAGAAATGTTGTTCACTGGCCACCGGGGGAAAAAGGTGCTTTCAGCTGGCCCCTGTGGAAAAGACTGTTGGTCCCCATGGAAAAGGATGCTTTTAGCTGGTTCCATGCAAAGAATGGAAACTTCCATCAATGCAACTTTTCCTAATGCTTTCTCAAGTCTTCCACTTAATGTTTATGGTTACTTGAACTGAGTAAAGAAGTTAAAGCACTGAATCCTTCTTGCTATTGCGAGTGGACGAGGCAGTATTACTGCGCTACTTCATCAGTCTGTAGGAGGTATTGATGTTGGAGAAACGAAGATGTGGTCTAGTGGCTCAGCTGATGGCTTGAGACCTGGGTTCTAATCTTAACTGCTGCATTTGTCTATATAGTTTGATTCCAGACCAGTCCCAGATCTTCTGCCCATGAAATTGTGAAATGAAAATGTTTGAAATGCCAACTGATGTACATCACTCTATTGTAGTCCCATGTAGGTTTTTGCTATATAAATACCAGTCCATGCATACAGCTGTGCCAAGAGTATGTGCACTGCCTTCTGAGTTCTTCAGTCCCTTATCTACCCACGTTTGACCGCCGGCTGCTGAGCTTTGAAGCCCATCTGACTGCTGGTCTTACTAGAGATTTAGTCCTCTCCTTTGCATTTTTTGCCTTGCCCTCTCTTTACTCGTACACTGACCACTCTCTTTCCTGTGTCCATTGACAGACAAAATGTCAATCTATCTAGGCTTTGCGTTGGTTGCAAATGTCAAAAATGGCACAAAAGTGACATGACGGTTGGTCCCTCGATCTGCTGTGTAAATTAGATTCGATCTATTTTAGCAGATGGACTTTCCATATGTTGTTACAGAACCATTCATTGCAGCTGCAGGCTTTCACTGAAGACCTGAGTTTCTGCAGACTATACGGTGTATTTGTCTTTGAGAGGTGGGGTTTATATATTACTCTGCTAGGCTGCGACCAGTGGCCTGCTGTTCGCCGTGTCTTAGATTAGGCTGGGCTCTGGTTATGCACGGTCTCAGGCAGCCAAGTGGCTAGAAACAATACTGATGACTTGTGTTGCAAGATGACATCTTGATAAGGTCAGGATTGTGGATGTTGGCAAGTGGTCCCAATCCCATACTGGCCAAACGAAGCCAGTATTCTGCAGGCATTAACAGGCATTGGCCCTAGAAGTCGCAGTGGGCTTTGGGGCTATTGGGAGATTAGCTCGCAGTCCAATATTCTCTTAGACTGGACTATTACCGTCCCCAAGCCCTGCCATCCTTTGGCTCCTTTGGCCTGCTGGTCGTTTTGCTGCGTCCACTTCTGTGGAGAAGTGTGGCACAAATGGTTAGAGCGGCAGACCCTGATGCAGAGGTCTGGTCCGGGACTAGGGTTCAATACCCGCCTCAGCGGGTTTGGGCTCAATTTCCTCTGACCTGATAATTCTCGCCTCGGTGCCTATTCTAATCATGGGTCCCACTCTGCAACTCTGGGCAATAGCTTGCGTAATCTCCACAATGGCCCCAACAGCGCTGGGATGCCTGGCTTCACCTTGGGGATGCCCAGGAGTGGACATTTCACAGGAAAAAGCCAGGAAGGGTTCCTAAGCGGTATGAGTACAGCGCTGGGACACTTCCGTTGGAGGTAGCTGTGCGCTTTACAAATGCTGGTATTTACCCTTGTGTAGAGCAGGCCAGTCCTCCTCTGTGCTCACGAGCAGGCCAGTCCATCTCTGGACTCAAGCCAAGAGCAAGAAGGCCTTTTAGGCTGGGTTCTATGTGCAAGGTATTGCAGCACCCCACAAAAACGACGTAAACAATGCCCCTGCATAGCTTTCTGGGTGATATTAAAGAGTATGTTTTGCTATTCTAGCATTATTTGGACACGGCAGCAGAGCATTTAGAGAAGTGCATCCGACATGCTCTACTGGTGCAGGGCCACTTGCCTTCCGGATGTAGAAGCACAAGCCAAAGGTCATTCCAGCCCATCTCACGGCCCCGGAAAGGACTTATAAAATCCCTTTTTATTTTATTCCTCCTCTGCTTCCGGTGCTTATTGGAAGGGTTAACCTTCACCGCCCCCAGTACCCTAGTCTAAGGATGCCTCCTTGGGGGCGGCGTGGCGTTCCTGCCAGCTTTCCAGGAAACCCCTGTAGTGGTGGACATCCCTCATTCTCCGTTGCCGGGAGACCAGACTGACGTCAGAGGGTTGCAGTTCCCTGTCTGCAGGCCTCTGCCAAGAATAGCCCGTGTGACGCGTGAGCCGAGGCTTGCCCGTGCAGTGAATGGATCGACGCTGCCGCGGTGCACTCCCTTGCAGCAGATCACACCATGAGAGCGGGGCCGGAAGTGTCCCCCTAAGGCGTCGGTTCTGAGTGGGATCTCCCAACCGCGTCATGCTGAATGGGCAGTGCCTCCTCTTGGTTTGTTCTCGTAGGGCTGCTCCCTAACGAGGTAAATCATTCCATGGCCTGTAACGTTCCTTTAGCCCGTGCTTCAGTGTCTCGGGTGTGCCATTATTTCTTCCATAGTTAGGCACAACATTATTGTGTCTTATTTGCCGTTTTATAGCGCCTTGCTGCCACTCATGTGACCGGACGCTGCATGCAGACCCTCCTGTTACGAGGTGAATTCGGGTATTTTCTGCATGGGTACAATATGCTGGCGTATAGTTATTAATATTTGTAAGGACCTCGTTCCTGAGGTATGGCGTTTAAATATTCTGTATACAGCAGGCCCATGTTATGAGTTATGCTGACTAGTAGTTTCACTTTGGGGAAATCCCTCTCAAAAGACTGGGAAGATAAGGCATTAAGTCACCAAAAAGACGCTTTATACCTCCAAGAAACTGCACTGTTGGCACTTGATGTGGTATACAGTATCTGACTTGGCGATTTATCAGTTAAAATGGCTGCATTTTATTAGTGGATTTAGCAGACTGGTGGGAAGCTGGGTTAGTCAGTCCCTAACTGGGCATCCTGCCTTTCGTGAACATTGAGTGGCTCGACATGTGCATGTATGTAACCATTACATTTTTATATGCCTGAAAAATCTTCTTGCTTACTGAATTTGAATGCGCAATTAATTAAATGTAGTATTGCAATCTACAGTGGTACATTTTGGCTATGGTAGCAGGACTGTGGGCTGTTTCATCACCGGCAGATGCGATGTCTGGTGTTTTAATGATATCGATTTTTTTATTGCATATTTTCTGAACGGCATAGAATGTTGCTGACCCCTCCTCAGCGTTCTGAGACCGACATTGAGTGGGGACTCGATTGACTTGACTGTGCCCCAGCCCTTCTGCTCTCTTGCGTAAGCTCAGTATTTTATATCAGGCCTGTCTTAAATCGTTCGTTTTGCTGCTTCTAGACTTGTTGAGCGATTTTTTGGGGGCGGAGGGTGAGGGGGGGGGGAGGGGCAGATCTTCAGATTTCATCACAGTATTTTAAATGCATCTTGCGCGTCTGGAATGGGACTGCAAGCGGCACTTTGGTACATTTCTGACTCGCCTCGCTCACTTGTGATCACAAGTCGTTGCTGTGAATGAACATTCGCACCGCCTTCAATTTCGGCATCGCAAGTGTGATATGTCTTTCCGGTGTTATTTTTTGCATTGGTGCCTATCACGAAAATGTTCTTTTCTCTCTGTTCTTTCTGGAGGACTTTTTGATCTGCTTTGAAACCTAAAGGAAGGATAATGTATCAACACTTGCTACAGTTTGTTCATATTGTTTCGACTTGATCAAAATATAAGGAATAATGTATCATATGACGGAATATGATCAACTCTTTTGGTTGAATTAAAACCATACACCAAATTAACTATTCATGGATGTTCCTTCTACTTTATTGATAGGTAGCAATTGACTTTGCCTTAATGAGTGCTCGAGTTAATAACCTTACATGACGTAGGGCTTTTTGGAGTTCTTTCTGGTTGCTCAAAATGTTTAATTCCTCTTAAGCGCAGTTTTCCTTTTGGCTATAATGCCGTTCCTTCGGAGAAAAGGCTGAGATGAGGTGACTTGACCTAGAGATGCAGTGTGCCTTAACAATTGTCCTTTGCACGCCTGGCTATGGACTAGAGATTTTAATAGTTAGGGTGCTACTCCGTGCTCACTTTTAACCGATCTCCCTCGGTGATTGTTCTGCTCCTTTGTATTCTGTGGAACCCCAAGTAGGACATGGCAAGTTACTTTTTTAAACCGTTAGTTTTGGGGAACATATTTTATGTAGTTTATATTTGTGCACGATTTGCATTGTTGTTGTATGTCAGTGGCTTGAAGCTGGATTTCTCTCTTGTGGTTTGCCGATATCATTCAATGAGCAAAAGCATAAAACACTGTGCTTTCCTGCTGGACACGTTGGAGGTCGCAGGCGTGGAGATAACTCAATCACAGCTCGCCGTTGAGCTCTGTGAGCAGGTTTTAATTTACAGTCATGGTGTGGCCAAACTTCTTTTCTTTGGCAGCTAACAAAATGATTTGCCTGCAGTTTTTCCACTGTGACACCGTTTTTTCCACAACTCTTGATGCAGTGGTAAACTCCATCGAATCAGAAGTTACCATTGACCACATTCTTCATTTTAGAGTATCTGCAGTTTAGGACAGTGCCCATCAAATGAAGGGAGCCAAAAAGTTCTTAATCTCTTACAACAGGTAAATCATTTTTATTCATGTTGAACCCCGCCCCTCCCCTCTTCTTGTGTATACACAGTTATCTGTGTTGAATCTGTATTCAGCATTTTGATTTGAATCTCAATTTGGAGGCTTTTTTTTCAAATAGTCTGGTTGGTATGGTCTCTGATGCACCTCATTGGCTCCGGAGAGAAGCTGCGGAAGAGCGCTCAGTTAAAAAGGAGCTCAAGATGCCATGCTAGTGATGAAGCCCCAGTAACTCTGTGCAGCAGGGCCACAGGCTTCTGGTTTGCTCCCCTGGACATGGGTACTGGACGGATTGCCCGAGAGCTAGCTCCCCAGCTTGGTGGCTTAGTCTTAAATCGCTCACAGATGTCCTGCCTAGCTAGATCTTGGGTGTGGGAACATTATTACCTGAACTGTAAACTCAAATGTTTGGGACCGCCATTAGCGGACAACCAGATGCAGGGATGTTCTGCTTGACGGTACTTTGGCTTTCAATAGGCATGAAATAAGGCGATGTCCAAATCTTGTTCAGATTAGAGTAGTCCTAAAAACGAGTTAAAAGTAACATGCCATTTTAGTTTTCCTAGATGAGACGCACGTAAGTGAGTGTTGATCAACTATGACACATTACAAGCCTTTTTTTGTTTGTTGTTGCTTTGAGTGTCGGATTAGTCCTGCACTATTTGAGGACCGTTAAAGTAGAGTTATGAATACACAAGTAACAAACCTACTGACCGATGAGGATGCTATCAGTACCTTAAAGGACAGTACAGCATAGTTTTCCTTCAAGTAAACTGGTCGCCAAGTTCCCTTTTGTCCAATATCGCCATCTCACTGTGCTGCACAGGCGCATACCTATGATGACACCCCGTGCACAGAATGAATCGGTCAGTGTTATCGAAGTTTGCTTCCCTGAGGTGTCTCCTTTTGTAACCCACAGATTAACGTTTTTCACCAACACAAACATAGATCAATGGTTGAGTTTCAATACCCACAGCAGATTTGAACTATCCATGAACCTAAGAAAGGTTATCAGCAATGTAGACTTATGCATTTATACAAATGAATGTTTTTATGGAATATTCCGACTAGGGGGTAGGGATGTTTGATCTTGTGCACTTTCACACACTTTTAAGCTCTTCTGCTTCTAAATTGACGTACAGTCCTTTGAGAACCCGGATTCCAAAGAATGCTAATTTTCAGTAGCCTGTGACAAAGAGAATTCGTCATACTTCTGCTCCCACATTGGTAAGAATGACCCAGTATTACATCACAGGTTTTGTTCTGCTTCAGGCTCTGGTGCATGAGAGGCAGTGTTCCTTCTCTACCGTTGTGCAGTGTGATGGGCACCTTTCCCTTCTGCTTCACAGATTCCCCATTGGCGATTAACTCCTTGACGCTGGTTGTTCCTCTAAGTGCCTCACTACTACTGCCCCCGTTCTTGAGCCATCTGATATCCAGCCCACCCTGCTGCAGTTAAAACCGGTCTAATGGGTATTATCTATAACACGATCATTACCACAGCACCAACCTTCTTATTTATATACAATTGCAAATGGCATGTTGTTGGTGGTGCTCTGCACAGCAGAACCGTCAGCTCAGCCCTTGATTTCCGTAAATAATTGAAAACCTGCGTCTTTAAATAGGCCCGAGCCAGGACTGCATCGTCAGGTGTGAGGATGCCCTCCCAGGTGATATGTGCACTGTCTGTCCAAATACACAACATTGGACAGACTCACTCCAACTTCACCCAGAAGGAACCTGCAAAAATGATATTTCCTAAGAGCCCAAACCTTCTGTGAGAAGTTAGCCTGGCATATGATGTCCACTAGTTCTAGAGGGCACCTTGCACCAGTCTAATTGACCCTTATTGATGGTGTTTGTAAAGTCAACCTTATAGAAAGATATCCTAGGGGTAGCAATGGCGAGCAGTCTTCAGGCTAAGACTTCAGAGAGCGAATTAAGCTAGTTGTTTTACCAATTATAATCCCTTGAGTACCAAATGAAAGCACACCACACAAGGTATATATCAAATATATATGTAGTTATTCTAAACACAACCCCTCTGGACTCTTTATGAGATCAGAGGTAAAAGTACAATACAAGGAACTTAATTAGCATACGATAAGTTGCACAGTATACGTTTTGCCCTAGTGGCCTCACACACCATATACTAAATTAGTGGTATAAGCACCACGTGAGAAATAGAAAGCATGCCTGGGGCATCACTGGGGCTACTAAGGACAACCAAAGGTTAGGATGTAGAAAGCCCGCGGGAGATGCGTGCAGTGTCTAAACACAGCAACGGGTTACCATTGACTTTCTAAGGGAAACTAACACGTTACAATTTAAGGACACTTCTAAATGAACTACGATGGAACCCTTTTAGATTTAGACACGAGAAGGGCCAATACCCTCGAGACTACCAGAGTACTCGTGTTACCTCACCCACGGAAGCCGGGTGCATAGGTCTCTTTTGGTGTCGGGTTTCGTCGTCGATTTCAATGGAGATCTGCAAAGAAGTACTGCAGGCGACCAGAGGAAAAGTGTCCGGGTGGAAACTGAAAGCAGAGGAGACAGAGTCTGGGCCACTTGCCAGTGACCGAGGCGGCGATAGAAAGATGCAACCAGATGTCGGATGATTTCAGGTGAAAATGTGAAGTTTCTCTTCAGCCACGAGAACCAGGAGGCATCAAAGATGACCAGGAGCTGGATTCGAGCTGTCCCACGAAGGATCTAGTTGACTGCGGTGTCGGTATCCGGATTGGACCCAACAAGCCTTGGCAAACTCAACCCACACAGGATGTCGAGATGGGCTTTGGTGCAGACCAGCAAGATCTGTGGAACTTTTCCTCTACAGGGAAGTTGGAGCAAGCCTGGAGCAACCAGGAAAGCAAGTTAAAACAAAGGATTGTCTTCTTGGGGGCTCACTTGCCAATGGACTACGTAACGCGAAGACGCGTTGAGCGGAAATGCACAAAGCGGGCCCACGGGCCACTCGTGGAGTGTGGGACTTCGAGCTTCGGTGCAAAAGGTGCTTGGGTCTGGGGCTTCAAGCACCCCAATGCACAACTTCGGGATACCTCGGGAGGTCGATGCAGGTAACAAAATGCAGGATGTCCAGGCGTTCCGGTCCCACGTCTCTCGTGTCCGCCACGGGTCTCAGCTTTGCTGTGAGCGGAGGTCTGGGTCAGAGATTTCTGGAAGTCCAAGTCATGTGTCGCAGATTCTTCGGGATCTGGCGCGAGCCTCGAAAATGCTGACCGGCAAAGATGCTATTGGTGCCTGTTTGAACAGGGTGGTCACTCCTTGACCACAAGGGAGATTTCTTCTGTCTTCCAGTCAATATGGAATGTCGAAGGTCCAGGATATATGTTGCAGAGTTTCGTCCAGGGTAATCTAAAGTCCTAGGGACTGGGGTTCTATACGTATAGTAAGATTAGGGGTTGGACTAACTCTAAGGTCCTTCCTATGGGTGGACCTGGGGTGGGGGTGGTTACACCCCTTTCCCTTTGTCCAGTTTCACGCCAGAGCTGGGGATGAGTGCCCCAGCAACAGGTTTGAACTGGGGTAATGCATGGAGCACCTAGTGTGCCCCAGGCAGTGTCTGGAAAGCATTCACTGAATGCAACCCTCCCTGCCCCAATACACTAAAGCCTGTCTGGGGAGGTGCCAGCACCTCCCTGGACAGGAAACCTATTGTCCAGGCCTCCCCTGCCGGAGTTTCGTCCAGCAGCAGGAAGGCAGACTCGTGTCTGTGACAGCAGCATCCATTTTGTGATGCTGGGGCTCTGCTTAACTTTAACCGGGTAAACCAGTAACTACATGTCTTCTCCCTCTAGAAGGGTGCAATGCTGCCCTCGCCGCCAGGACTGGGGGGGGGGGGGGGGGTAGTATTCCAAAGTGTTTGACACCTTACGCGACATGTTTTGATAAAGCCAAACCAAAGTTAGCATTAACCGCGAGGATTATAATGCACTTAAGAGTATATGGTATGGCTATGTCCTAGAACAGCTGTAAGGAGATGGTTTCAAAAGCTGCAGAGGGGCTCAACTCAGGCCAGGGAACCCTCTCACATAAAACCAAGCACTCTGCCTCCAGGATTGTCAAGGCCTGCCATAGGAGTGACTTATAGGTGTATATGGGTCTATATGTATATATAGATATAGGTATACTATATCTAAGTAAGGGGTGATGACACCACGTTACCCAGGCTGTGTGAACAGACCTGTGGTGTCAGTTTGGAAGGCAAACCAGGGTTGGCACAATACATGCTGCAGCCCCTGGTAGGCCTAGGGTTCACCTATGCCCTGGGTACCTATGGTACACTATACAGGGGCTCACAAGGGCGACCCAGTAACCAATATGGTATGTACCTAAAGTACATGGTATCATTTTAGAGAGAGAACAGCTGGGCTGTGGGCCTGATTAGCAGGTCCACAGCCACACTAAAGTCGAAAAACCACAGAATCACAGCAAAAAGTGGGGGTAACCATAGGAAGCAGACCCTACTCTCCTACACCTTCCAACTTGGAACAGCGACTTCTCACAGTAGTCCCTCAAATTCACTTTAGTGGTTAAGAGGATCTGACTGGACTTGAAGAATATATATGTGGTATGGTGCTAATTTCATTTTCCCATCTGAACAGAGTTCTTCTCCTGCACTCTACTCAGTATTTTTCAAGCACCCACTGCCCTGCGAAGCCCTCCTGCTAAAGGTAGTTGTAGCACAGAGGCCAATGAATTGCAATTGAACTGCAGCCACCAAGTTACGCTTGAGACTTACCTGTTGAAACAGCCAGCACATTAACGGCAGATGATCTATCTGGGTGGTAAACCTGAATGCACTGATGACCAGTGCCCTACAGTTGACCCAGGAGTCCTGCGGGAACCTGCGTCTACGTACCCATCTCCCTCTGAAAAAGCTTCTTTGAGACACTTGAACAGCACAACTGGTCTAGCTAATATTGTGTGGGTCCTTAGTCTTGACAGCCCCTTTTCTCCTGTGTGCTGTGTAAGTATACTACAGGGCTGGACCACAGCTAATAGTGTCCGATCTTCCCAAAGGCAGCGTTGGGCACCATTGCTGTTACCCCTTTTGGTTCTGACCCTATGTCCACCAACAGTAACTGCTTTAACGCTGTGAAAATGTTGAGGTTCACTGCACCCGTAAGTAGAGATTCAGCAGCTGGAGAGAGCCCTAGCCACAAAAAAATCTTGATAACTAAACACAAACCAAAGTTAAATCCTCCCCAGCTCAGACACCCTTGTGGGACCAGAATATTTTTTATGACATGTAGAAGCAAAAAGACATGTCTTATTTCGTTGTCCTAACTTAGGTGTATAGCTCAGAACACAACAGTCCGCTGGCAATTTTCCCTCTTTGGTAGTCGCATGCCTCACTGTGGAGTTTTTCCCAGCTCAGGAACTCTTGGACAGTGGCGCCAGAAAAGCCTAATTATGAATGAAAGAAATGAAGTTTGTATTCATAACTAACCAGTTGTCCTGAGCTTATGTCGAGTCTTGACTGCAGCAGCAAGGTAGCGTAGGAAGTGCTGAAAACCTGGTTTGTGTCTACTTGGGACCTTCACAACGCCATAAGACGGATGTGCTCACAACTTCCCGTTGCAACCCATTTCATCACCAGCTGCATGCGAAGGCCACAATCCAAGCAGGGTAACATTTTTTTTTAGCTATTACTGCCCCCATTTCTTATTTTTGTTAAGACTAACTAAGTGAAAGACAAATGAGTCCTAGCGCTAGTGTAAAGTCTGTTATAATAATTTCGTCATGTATACACGAGGCTTCCAAAGTTCACTGTCATTCATTCATTCAGTTAACCGTTATAGTAATCTGAATGTTACTGTGCTATTTCTTACCGAAGTAATGCTTCTTACTGGATATTGACCTTTTTCTCACCTCCCGAGATGTAGGCCTCGAGCGCTGGACCTCAGGTACCATGTACTATTGTCCTCCTCATATACTCAGCGCTGGCTTGGTTGGGAGAATAGTCCGTATCCACCTCAACTCTTAGCACCACCCTAAAGCAATAGGATCACTAAAATAGTATAATAAAAAATATTTCAAACATTTATGCGCTCAGCATAGAGTGTAAGGTGTCAACTACTAGTCTGTGTAATAGAATAACTTAAGAGTGCTCCTGCTAGTGATTACTTGAGTGGACAAAAAGGTGAGCTCATATTACCCATAATATACCAATTTGTAGGTTTGATGTTTGTGTAAAATAGACTGTGGTTTCAGTATGTGAACATATCCTTCATGCCACTGGAGTCAAGCTAGCCTGGCTGATGATGGGTGATACCTCAAATCTGTTCTTGGATGCTTGCTTCCAGTTCAGGGAGGACCTGGCCTGGCAGTTTGGGCTGGACTGCTCCCATGGGGAACAGGGTCAAGACTGATTTGCGTATGGCCGGGTCCAAACTGGAATGGCATGGTGAGCAACAAAAGGATGGATTTAAGCCCAGATCTTTTCTCTGTACTGGGGTGAATGTATGACATTGTTCAGCATTCTGACCATCAATTGTTCTTTTTACATAGGTACAAAGGGGCTACAGGTCAATGTTTCGGATTCACAGCTTAACATTTTTTTTAACACATAAATAGGTGGGAGTTGTTAATCTCCTTATAAATGGTTGCTTATTCTAATCTCTCTTGTAAGGCTATAAACTAGGAGTGATGTTGCTGGGATTGCATGTCTGCTGTTGCTGTTTTAAATAGTCTTCCCCTTCACAGACCCCACTTACTGAGAGGAAACCAGGATGTGACAGCAGCCGGGCTGTGATGGCACCAAGACGGGCTACCTGGGGCTTGCTTAGCTGGCTGGGCTAGTCAGCCTCTCTGTAACGTTTGCCCAGGACCGGCCTTTAGCATGTGTGAGCTGTGCCCACACCACCGACCGCTAGAGGAGCGCTGGAGCTCCCTGTAGTAGTCTGCCTAAGACTTTGGTCCACAGAAGTGTGTTTAAGGACTTTTTCTGAAGGCTGGTGGTGGACTTGTCTGCTTTTTGTTTGTTTTTCTTTTCATTGTGCTCCTTAATCGTGCCCACATTACCTTCCTCCAAACGTTGTGCCAAGGGCCCTTTCTGAGCACAGACCAGCTCTGTGTTTGCCCACTATGTCTCCTTCTGCTCCAGTCTTTGACCAGAACAGGCTATGCATACTGGTGAGTGCCCTGCCTGAACCAGGATGCCACTCTTGCTCATAAGCAGGGCCACTGGAACTATACCACAGGAGAGGGTCAAATTATGCAGCAGGGTTGAGTAAATTATGAAGCTAGAAAAGGCAAATTTTGCAGCATATTGAGGTACATTTTGTTACTATACCTAGTCTGCGAGGCATGCTGTATTCAGGTAGGGACTTGAAGCTCTACCCACTCTCCGCCCATATTTTTCATTGGCTTGTGTCCACTGTAAACTGTGGCTGTTTATTGGTCAAAAGGCTTAGTAGTCCCTCCTTAGTACCGCAGTGTCTCATTTTGTAACCTCCCATGGCGACACCCCTTGTTACATGTGTTACTTGGTAGGGTAGGCTTTATAGCACGGGCGCTGGCATTTGCAATGCAGTACGTCTCACATTTGCGAGAGTTTAAGCTATTGACATTGTAAATGACACTGTCATTTATTTATCTTTAAAAAAATACCCACATAAATAAAAACCATTGTCATTTACAATGCCAATAGTTCAAACTATTGTAAATGTGAGACCTATTCCATTGCAAATGCTTGTTAAACCTGTTAACACTGTCTAGGGGTTAGTTGTACCTCAGTAGAAGTTTAACACCCAAATATAGCAGGATTCTACTGAAAAATGGCTAGGCCACATTTACAAAGGTTCTTCCACTACGCAACAGGTCATTGCTTTTTTACTAACTTTTCAACCATTTGAGCTAGAAACAAAACCTTTGTTTTGGTTAATCTGAAGATTATGCGGCACATGATGGATTACGTGGCAAATGCTTCATATCTACAATTATGCGAAAATTACTGCAGCTCCACAATTTCATAATTCCAGTGGCCCTGATCATAAGTTGTCTCTACCTAGGGTGACCAGACGTCCCGGATTTGCCCGGACAGTCCTGGTTTTTCACCAGCTGCCCTGGCAGATTTCAGCAATTTTGGCTTGCGTCCCGGTTTTTAGAGGGGGTCGACTGAAAACAGTGAGACACTTTTGTGGGTGTTCTAAAGCTGTACTAGTTAGCAGCTGTTATAAGTAAGCAATTTAGTTAATTAGGTATGATGATGGTTGTAGAAATTACATTTTATTTATTTTCTTAACGCATCTTCTGTGATCCCATGTTGATGAGAGCTGTCTTCCTGCGCCATCCTGTAGATGAAAAATTGTAGTCCTCCTAGTCTTCCAAAATGTCCCGGTTTTTGGTTCGCAAGATCTGGTCGCCCTATCTCTACCCTGCTTGATTCCCAAAGCCTCTGTCAATGACGGGCTGGGCAACCAGTTTGCCCTGCCTGGCACATGTCAAGGGCAACGTCTGCAGCCCCTCACAGAGACGGGGCAACCTTCTCTCTCGCTCTGTGATAGAAAGGTTGTAAATTAGTTGATGCACAGAAGGCAGTGACTGCTATATTCTTTCCAGTGCACCTGTTCTTCATCTCTTAGCCTGAACCTATAGAATTCCTCCAGGTTGATCATAACTTCAGTTCAGTGATGGGGACAGTCTTCTATGAAATAATTACCTCCCAACCTACCATGTAAGAGTGTTGCAATTCACTCTGCCTTCGGCCGCTTGTATCTATAAGGTCACAGAGCTCTTCATGATTTGCAGTATCTTTCAATGTACAGTTGGGGGTACATATTTCCATATAAATTGGCTGTGCCATAGGGGGTTGTTATACAGAAGTATGCGCCCAGTAAAGTGTCTTGAACAAACAGTTGTGCACAGTGTTACTGTCTTTCAAAGGTACTGAGCATTTTTCTTCTGCAAGCAGGTAATCCTATGCAGAAAGCATTTGAAGTCAGTATGAAGATTGGGATGAACGAACTAGAAGATGAAGACCGATAGGGGAGGGATTTTGCAGGCAGGGGCAGACTCATCCTAGCCTATCGGTGTGATATAGGCCTTAAAATATCCTAGGATGAGGGTGGATGCCCGCTTGTAGGTCTGAAACCAAGGAATTGCCACTTTGATTCCGTGTATATTGACAAATGTATTTGCAGAAAATAACTTTCTCCCATAGCTTTTGCTCACCAATATATTATGCACTCCTCTAGGTCTCTAAATTTACATAGTGCTAGAACAACAATATTGTTGTTGTTGTAATACTTTATTCGATTGCAAAGTATCATAAAAGTAAATACATTTCATCATTTTATACCGTAAACATTTTTTAAAACAGGATTCAAAGTACAAAAACAAAGCACAAGATAAAATTTAAGATTTAAAATACACTCAGATTAAAAAGCAAATCCAGTCAATTTTGCTCTAAAGTTTTAAATGCTAGTTGCTGAAGTAATAAAATGTGGTCAACTCAATTCCCTACCCCCACTCTGTTGTGCAAGCTTTGTGCGTATCTGCCATGCTTTCCCCAGATATTTAGCTATACCACAGATAACCATCATCGATGTAGTGGACGTTGTCAAGATGCGGAGGGCCACTGTGTGATGCCTTGTTCCCAAAGCTCTACAGACTGGTTTTACAAAAATATTGGTATTGGGGTCATCTGGCTGTCAATATATGAAATGCATTTCGAAGATACAAGGGGCCAACGAAGTGAAGTTCGGGTCAAGAAGAATAACAATGACGGTATTTTCCTTGCCTGTGCTGGATCATTTTTTATTTTCACGTTACATGCCTTTGAAGTGAATGGCTTGGGCCCCAACTTTCTCTGTAAAGTTTACCTTGGTTTGAATAATCGGAACAGGGAGCTGGCATTCAGGGAAAGTTGCACAAATTAGCAGGTGAACTCACCAATCCTGAATGTATTCAGACTGCTGCTGTGAAATATTATTCCCTTATTCGCTGTGATCTTTCTTGTCAGCCGGTGTGTCTGTATTTCCGGTTTCCGTGAAAGTGAGGACAGAAAGAACAGGAAGGAGGTCTTTGGTTTGGATGATCTGGTTTGTTGTGGGCAAGTGGTTCCTTCCAATAAAGTCTTCCACCAAAATTACTATCATGCCGTTGCAAAAAATACTTTGTAGGAAGCCTATGTTTAATAGCAAGTGTTTTCGCAATTACACGACTCAATCAATGTTTATATTGGCAGTTTTTGCTCTGTGAACCCAGTATTTGGGTATCAGAACTATTCAGTGTCCCGAATAATGCTGTATTGATAAATATCTACCGCTGACACGTAGAAAGGGATAATACAGTTGATAGTGCAATTGGTAATTCCAAGAAGTGACTAAAAGCGGGGTTCTTTTTGGACTGTGAAAATAGATAATTTACCTAAGTGAAAAACTGATCACACTAGGCCTTGAACCTACCTCTGTCCGCTATCCCCTAATGGGAGCCAACTTTGTACGTGAGATTTAGATTAGCTATTGTTTTTACATGTGATCTTCTCCATAGACCTACGCACCCCAACAAGGGAATTGATACAAGCCTTTAGATGACTGTCCTTCCAGTTGTGTTTTTCCCCCTCAATCTCTCCATTTACTTGATATTGCTATAGATAGAACAAGCTGCAGTTTGAAATTTCTTTTTTACTCTTATAGTATTTTTCCTTCCTAGCAGCCTTTGTTAAATATTCTCCAAAGGTACCATGGAGATAATGCTGGGTTTTGACTTTATCATAGCATTGACTCAGTCTCCTTCACCAATTCCACAAATTTAGAGCTCATCATTTTTGGGGTGTGCTGCTGGTCTGGGTCCAACTATGCTAGCGATTAGGGGTGGCACATGTTACCTGGTTCGACTTCAAGCCTAAGCATTAGAAATGGCATAAGTTCAGGAAAATATTTCAGATGGTTTGTTGCATTTCCAGGATATTCTTCGTATGACCTACGCTACAAACGTGGCCTGTAGTTCCCTCTCCGTTCATATCAATACTTTTTTTTTTATATTGCTGCTAGCATAAAACGAGCCAAGGAAATGCTTAAATATTTGATCAAAATGCTACTATCGAGCTCCCACAAATGCATGTCAAGGTTTGTGTGCTTCATTGCAGTTAGAGACCCCTTTTCATAAATGTAGTTGCAATATTTTTCAGAAGTTCAATAGAGCTAAATGTAATCGAACTTTTTTTTCTGGGGTACTGTGAGAAAGTGCCATCTTTCTTGCCTGGTATGCCCCCACTTTTTGCTGAATTGCTGATGTACTCTGACTGAGTGTGCCCTGGGCTCCTGCCAACCAGGTGCCCAGGGCCTGTGTTTCTTCCCTAAAACTGTGTTGAAGCTAAACCCGAATTGGCATCTCTGGCCACATGTTGGCCCCTGGTAAATGGTACCCTAGGTACCCAGGGCATTGTGACCAGAGAAGACCCCTAAGGACTGTAGCACTTATTGTGCCACCCTTAGGGGTCCTGCAACCTCACACCCACACACTGCCTGTGTGCCATGCCCACAAACCCACTGCCCTGGCATACATCAGTCACCCCTCTAGCTGGGTGCCCTATGCCAGTGGTGGTGCACAGGTGGATGAGCCCTGTGCCCCTACAGTACCCAGGGCCATTCCTGAGCACTGTAAGTGAAGTGATGCCATTAAGAGTATATGGTGCTGGGAGGTTGTCATTACAAACTCCACAGCACCATAATAGCTACACAGAAGAATGACCAGTTTGATATCAAACTTCTCAGCACATTAAACCCACACTGATGCCAGTGTGGGATTTAATGTAAAATGCACAACGGAGGGCATCTTGGAGATGCCCCCTGAAACCTAACCTACAATCCACGTCTTGTCTGAGAGATGTTGCTGGATCCCTGGGTGGAGAGCCCCCGCTCACCTGGGCCTGCAATAATGTACATCCTGGATGAGGTGCTAGGTCTCCTCTCCCAGGATGGGCAGGGATGAAGCTTCAAAGGCATGCCGCCTTTGTGAGCTTCTCCAGGCCACTTGCTTTACTCAGCCACTGGCCCCCACCAGTTCTGACCCTCACTCTGGCGGGAAGACGGCAGGAAACCCTTCGTCAGGAAAGCGGGTGTGCCTGCCTTCGCCAACTCCACCCCTCAGGTGGAGGAGGCGAAGTGAAGTACGACTCCGGGCTACAGCCATCTTGAGGATGGGGAGCCCTACCCACTCACAGCTAGGCCCCTGCCCCCTCCCACAGGAGAGGAGCAGGTTAGGGGGTGTACGCACCCCAGGACAGGGACCTATTGGCCCCTGCCCTCACCCTACCTGTAACACCCCTAAATTTAGTATTTAGGGCACCCTGAACCTTCCTTTCTTAGATCCTGATTTCGAAACAAGAAAGAAGACCAAGAAGAAGACCTGTTGTGCAGCTGCTAACAAGAGGACAACAACAACAACTGACTTGGCCCCAGCCCTAGTGGCCTGTTGATCCTTGAACCTGCTCCTGCTAAATCCCGGCATCTCCTGCGGACAGCAACCTCGAGAACCCCGGATGACCTGCCTGCCTTGACCCTCTTAGAGACTGGGACTCCCATGAGCAGTGGTTCTGCTCAAACAGCAATACCCCTGGTGCCAGCCAGGAACTGCAAACCCAACCCACTCTGCACCTGCCGAGCCCGGCCTGTGCCCAAGTGGACAAAGACCCTGAGGATGTCCCCCCGGCGATTCTGACCTGGAATCCAGTGTGCAAAGACCCTCCTCAACGACCCAGACGACGCCTGCAGCCTCAGAACCAGGGACCCCCAACCACGACCAGCAGATGGTAAGATTTCCCGATGCCAAAAGACACCCCTGGTAATATCTAACTTTAGCCTCTGCCAAACCTCTGGGGACTCTATACACACTGTACCTTACTTTGGTCCAGTATATATAGAGCCACTTTCTTACCGGTACGTTTACGGACCAGGCAAACAAATGTTACCTACAAAGCAAAAGGAGTTTATTTACAATATGGTCCAAGCTCCAGGTCCGCTTTCTGCCACGAGCTAAGGAGGATATCTTGTTTAACATTCCCTAAACATAAACACATCATGGATGTATTTGGCCTGAGTACTCCTGTCATTCGAACAAAGCCTTCACCCCCACCTATAAAAAATACACAACTCCGTTGAGTGGCAGCCGCAGGCCTCTGTTTCAGAATCTAAGAGACCTGATTTGTTCAGTATGGAGCTCAGAACCCATGACAAAGATTTTGTTTATTGAGTATATATGTTTACCACTTGTATATGCTTTTTATGAGCATGTTATCATGCAAGATTTGTTGTGCTCCTTTATGATTGTTGTGGTCAGCCGAATAAAGATTTGATGATGATGATGTATACCACTCTGGGTGATAACTTAGAATGCTGGGGTAGCTATGCTCATGCAAAACATTAGCCCAGTGTATTGCAGATCCTTCATGCCACAGAGAGCTCTGCATTATCTATGCACTTGCACAATGCATAGACAGAACCTTTGGTTGGTTTGTTTGTGACTTTGAATACACATTTGTAGGTTTGGACCTTGAGCCACAAACCTTTGTAGCTTTATGAATCTTCTGCATTTGCTCTTAGCAAATACAGGTGTAAATGTCTGAAGTAGTATATTTGCCAAATCATTTGTGGACCGTCATACATTAATTGCCTTCAAACAAAAGTAAGACTTTGAAGATGTACCATGTTACGTTTCCTCACAGACCCAAGAACCCGTTGTGCCCTTATTGACAAGTGTTCTCTCTCCATTACTTTGCATCTCCAGACCCATACAGTTGTTTTTTTTTGTTTTTGTTTTGCAAGTCACTAGTGTTTCCGTGATTGGAGCATGACGTTCTCGAATATTCAACGAGCTATAGGTGTTTGACGTAGGACTTCCTCTGATTTCAAAAGCGAGAATGTTGTGAGTTACATCTGAGCAATTAAAAACACATTTTAGCTGTTTATCGAACATAGTGATGAGGTGCCTGGTTGTAGAAACATGGGTGCTTAAACTCTTACTGTAGTGCAGTGGGGGCTTGTAACCTTTCTTGTACCTATGTGCAGTTTGTATAGTCGAGGTTCCCCACTTACTAGATTTCTGATCATGATAACCCTGATTTCCTTGAACATCTTTATCCCTTGGGAGCATCTCCCTTGGAACCCTGCAGCAAAACGGTAACAAGCTGCGACTTGCACATTTTCACCTACTTGGGCAGTGCTGTTTTTTGTCCCCCTCGGAAAGCCACAAGAGACTTGCCAGAGTTTCTGAAAAAAGATTTTGCATGCGAAAAAGAAAGGTAAAAAAAGGAAGCATGTCTAGTTGCTCTTAGTGATAGAGCCTGTTGCCATGGAGCCTTGTGCAAGATTGGCTGACCCATAGACCAATGAGAAGAGGTAACACGCTCTGCTCGTCATTTAACCTTGTATCGAGTGTATGTTGAATGTGTTCAAACACTAATGCCAAAACCATCGCTGGGAAACTGGGACACCAGAGCTGGTATTTATTTTAGGGATGGACTGAGCCCGTCTCGTTGCAGTCATCAATTTTTCCAGAGCTGAGAATACAACACCTCATCTGTGTGGGAAAGGTCACCGAGGAGAATATGCAGAGGCTTGAAGCGCATTGCACTTATATATATCTACTAGATAATTTCCCAGTGGAACACGCAGAACTTAGAAATAAGAAATATTTTCCTTTTTGTATTTTTTTTGCCTCTCCTTTTGCAGTTACATGCACTGAATTACAGATTTCAGCATGTTAAAATAGCTGATTTTTCCAGACAGTTATTTTTGATGTGCAATCTTTTTGGTATGTTCAATTGTAGTAGCCATCATCTAATCAGTTTTACGCACTTGTATTGTGGCACCTAGGAGTTTGAAACTCACAATCTTACTACCAGTGTGTGAGAATGTGCCTTACACTGAAACTGTGACTGAGAACACAGGACGGTGGTATTGTTCTTCTGCAACTTTAGGTTATAGGTAGTTTATGCTGAAGAAAAGGGATATATAACAACTTGGTATAGGTTAATCAGAACCTTTCATGGCAAGGCAGGGGTGTTATTCTTAAAAAAATGAGGCTGTCCTGTGGGATTTCTTGCCGGGCTTGTATTGAGTCCATTCAAAATCAATCAAGGGTTGGGGAGGAAGAACAAAATGTTTTTACGAGGTCTTAAACCCAAGCTCCTCCTTGTGGGTAGTTGAATGGGCATCAAGAAAGGGTTAGTTCCTCCTTTTCCAAAGGGAGCCACTGAGGGTTGACCCTATTGGCAATAGTCCTGTTGCAGAAAGACCTGAAGGTTCGATCTTAATGCTCTTACACACCCTTTAGGGTGTCATGCTTCATCATTGGGCGCTCCTCGTCAGGCCGGCGCTGCAATGCCTGATGGTCTTGGAGGCACTTTGGGGGGGATCTTGTAGATCTGAGGACGCTGTATAGATAAGTGCAAGTGATGGAGCCACTTAACTGGGTAGCTAGCGAAGTGAGTGAGTGCTGCCTAAAATAGGCTCAGGTATCCAACGTACTGTTTTAATAGAGATTTGATAACAGGTCTTAACCAAAAACAGTGGTGCTATCATGTGGTCTACCAAGTACAAGGATAGCTTCTAGTGTGAAGTGGTCAACCTGTTTCGTGCCATAAGTTCCCATGGATCGGGCAGCGCTTCGTCAGGTGAACATGATGAAATGATCTGATGGGATTTTCTTAGCCCAGTGTGACTCAACACACTTTTCCTTCCACACACGTGTCCGTGTAATCCTCGCTCACTATTCAGGACAGCACACCACTGTGGACCTGGTCTTCTCTTTCTGTGTTTTCATCTTGAGTATAAGGGTATGAGTGGACAGGTCGTTAAATTATTCCCCTTTTGACCCTCTGCACATTTGTTTTTTTCAGGCTATCTAGGGAACCCTTCCAAACCCAGAGATTTTCTGAAAACCAGACACCAGATGGAGTCCAGGTAGGTGTGCTTGTGTGGATCCCATAATGTTTTCTTACCCCAAATCTCCTTCAAACCTCAAATTTTGCTAAATAAATTACATTTTCCTCACATATCTGTATGGGAAAGATGTGTGTTCACTGGGCCAAAACAAATTTCCTACCACCTAGTATTCCCCCAGGTCTTCAAATAAAAATGCTTCCTCACTTGTATGGGTGGGCCAAGTGCCCCGACGAGGAGGGGCTCAAAACGTATTGAGGGGGCTAATCTATGACAAAACAACCTGGTTTTGAAAGAATGGCACCTGCGTTTTTGTTCCCGGGCTCGGTGGCCATCTAGGGAAACTTACCAAACCAGTTTCTGAAAACTAGACCTCCGGTGGAGTCAAGGGATGTGTAGCCTGCGTGCATCCCCCAACGTTTTCTTATCTAGAATCCCCTGCAAAGCTCAAATTTTGCTCCAAAAATTAAATTTTCCTCACATTTCTGTTTGGGATAATCATGCCGGCACGAATTTCCTACCACCCAGTGTTCCCCTTGGTTTCCTGATAAACATGATACCTCACTTGTGTTATTGTCAAATGGAGAATCAGCCCAAAACGTATATAAATCGAAAATATAGCATTCAGAGGTCGCTGCGTTATCTCCTTAATCTCTACGTTTTTGACCTTTCCCATTCAGGGCCCTTGGCCCACCCTCACAAGTGAGGTATCATTTTACTCGGAAGACCGAGGCAAATGCAAAGTGGTAGGAAATTTGTGCCGGCATGGTGATCCCACACATAAATGTGAGAAACTTTTTTTTAGTTAAATTTGAGCTTTGCAGGTGATTCTGGGTAAGAAAACGTTGGGGGACCCACGCAAGCCACACATCCTTGGACTTCCCTGGGTGTTCCGTTTTCATAAATGATTGGGGTTTGGTAGGTTTCCCTAGGCGTCTGCCAAGCCAGGGACCAAAAACACAGGACAACCCTTTCAAAACCATGTCGTAGATCATTTTAATGTCTCCGCAATACGTTTTTGGGCCTTCTCTGTAGCACTTGGCCCACCCGCACAAGTGAGGTAGCATTTTTCTAAGGAGACCTGGGGAAATGCTGGGTGATTGGAAATTTGTGTGGGCTTGGTGACCCCACAACTTTCCCACACATAAATGTGAGGAAAATTTGTTTTTGTGTGTGCAAAATGTGAGGTTTGTAGGGGATTCTGGGTAACAAACCCTTGGGGGATCCACGCAAGCCACACCTCCCCGGACTCCTCTGGGTGTCTAGTTTTCAGATCTGTCTGGGTTTGGTAGGTTTTCCTAGATAGCTGCCGAGTCTCTGACCAAAAATGCAGATGACCGCCTTACAAAACAAGGTAGTTTTGTGATCAATCATTTTTGATGCCTCTACGTTTTGGGCCCTTCCTTCCCTGTAGCGGGTACTTGGCCTACCCACACAAGTGAGGTAGCATTTTTATGGTGAGACCTGGGGGACCTCTGGGTGGTAGCGAATTTGTGTGGGCTTGGTGAGCCCACAACTTTTCCACACAAATTGAGGAAAACGTGATTTTTTTTTTAAAGCTACAGTTGAGGTTTGTAGGGGTTTCAGGGCAAAACAACGTTGGGGGATCAGTGCAAGCCACACCACCTTGAACTAACCCCAGATGTCTAGTTTTCAGAAATATTTGGGCTTGTAGGTTTCCTTAGATGACCCCTAAGTCCGGGACAAAAAACGCAGCTGACCCCCTTGCAAAAACAGGTTGTTTTGTGATATGTAAGGGGCACCTGCGTTTTTGGTCCTGGGTTTGGCGGCCATCTAGGGAAACCTAGTACACCCATACATTTCTGAAAACTAGACACCTGGGGGAGTCCAGGGATATGTGGTTTGCATGGATTTCTTAAAGTTTTCGTACCCAGAAACCCCTGCAAACCTCAAATTTAGCTAAAAAGTCACTTTTTCCTCATTTGTGTGGCAATGTTGTGAGATCACTCGCCAGCACGAATTTTCCACCACTCGGCGTTCCCCTCAGTCTCTTGATAAAAATGATATCTCAATTGTTTGGGTGCCCAAAACAGTCAGCCTGAAAACTTATGAAAAAAACCTACCCTTTTGGACCCACTTTGGTTCCCCCTCAGTTTTTCATTTTACACGTTTTTAGGTTCTCTGTTTTGGGCACCCACAGAAGTGAGGTATCATTTTTTATCAGGAGATCGAGAGGAACGTGGGTGGTGGAAAATTTGTACCGGCCTAGTGATCACACAACTTTTTCACACCAAAATGTGAGGAAAATCTGACTTTTTAGGTAAATAGGTTTGCAGGGGATTCTGGGTAATCAAATGCTGGAGGATCCATCAAAGCCACACCGCCAGCCAAGCGACCGTCCACACACACTGCCAGCCAAGCAACAGTCCACACACATCGCCTGCAAAATTCAGGTTCATTTTGGGCAGCCCCCACCCCTACATATTCAAAACAAAAAATCCCTGGTGTCTTCATTGATGAAGGTGTGACAATAAAGGGTATGTCTCACAATCCGTAAGGTTGAGCACTTTAAACCAGACAACAAACCAGATGCCAATACTGATCAACAATTTAAATCACTTGAAAGCCTTATTAGAGAAAGTGGAAAAGGAGATTTTGGACTTTAAAGATTATACAATTAAACAAAAAAAGCAATCAGTTTGAAAAAGACAAAAGGAACTTCTTGCTAGATACAGTTTATCCGTTTCTGCAGGCAGATTTTTATACTGGATTTTTGTCCTCTGTGTCCCACCACTGAGGCACAGAAACTCGCAGCCGAGCCCCACAAAGGGACGGGCGCAGATGTCCTCTGTGGCCCACCACTGAGGCACTGAAACTCAGAGCAGAGCCCCACAGAGGGACGAGGACAGATGTCCTCTGTGTCCCACGACTAAGGCACTGAAACTCAGAGCCGAGCCCGACAGAGGGGCGACACAGATGTCCTCAGTGTCCCACCACTGAGGCACTGAAACTCAGAGCCGAGCCCGACAGAAAAGCGGGCGCAGATGTCCTCTGTGTCCACCACTGAGGCACTGAAACTCAGAGCCGAGCCCCACAGAGGGACGGGGACAGATGTCCTCTGTGTCCCACCACTGAGGCTGAAACTCACAGCCGAGCACAGAGGGACGGGGACAGATGTCCTCTGTGTCCACCACGGAGGCACTGAAACTCGGAGCAGAGCCCCATAAAGGGACGGGCGCAGATGTCCTCTGTGTCCACCACTGAGGCTGAAACTCACAGTCGAGCACAGAGGGACGGGGACAGATGTCCTGTGTGTCCCACCACTGAGGCTGAAACTCACAGCCGAGCTCGATAGAGGGACGGGGACAGATGTCCTCTGTGTCCACCACGGAGACACTGAAACTCGGAGCAGAGCCCCATAAAGGGACGGGCGCCGATGTCCTCTGTGTCCAATCACTGAGGCTGAAACTGTCAGCCGAGCCCGATAGAGGGACGGGGACAAATGTCCTCTCTGTCTCACCACTGAGGCTGAAACTCTCAGCCGAGCCCCACAGAGGGACGGGGACAGATGTCCTCTGTGTCCCACCACTGAGGCACTGAAACTCTCAGCCGAGTCCAACAGAGGGACGGGCTCTCTCGGACTCGGACACTGGCGGGGAGTGTGGCACCTCGCCTATGGTGTGCTCCTTCCCGCCACCCTGTGGTCGTTCCTCTCCCCTCTTGTGTTTAGCCTAGCCATTGAGTTCTGAGCAACCTGTGCACCCTTTCTCTCTTTGTTTCCAGTTTCTCCCTTTTGTTACATCTCCTGCCTTTCCTCTACTTAGGTTTCCAGCTTTCCTCTCATCTCTCCATTATGGCCCCTTTTAGCTGCTGCCTCCCAATTGTTCTCTCTACGTGCCCCATCCTTTAATGTGTTCCCGGACTCTGCGCCTCTCTGTGCCTCCGTTGCTTCGCCCTCCCTTCGCCGTTCTCCTCCGTTCTACCTCCTGCTTTCTGTCGGCTCGGATCTCCGCCCCCCTCCGCAGCCTCCCACGCTGTCCTGGAGGACTGAAGCTGATTCATTCATACAAAAACACCTTCTGGAAAATCTTTAATGAAACAATGTGAACGAGAGCGCGCCGCAGTGCCGGAGCAGAAGGAAAGCAAGGCATGCAGACTGCAGGGCCCAGCACGCTCCGGTGCACGTACACTGACCGCACATACACATGACCAGTGCATGTGCACTCGGGAGAGCGTCGCATCTAACCATTGACAAAATGTCATTGACAAAATGTGAAATACACACATGCAGACCACCGCATCTGGGTGAAAGACGAAGGGAAATCTCGGTATCGAATGAGGGGCCGATTCCCTCACTGACCGTGTCATGCATGTAATCTTACACCATTTTTGACCCCAGTATTTGCCTTTTCCCTGGCCTGTTGGGACATATTGTTGATTGAAGTGGTCAGTAGCTGGCGATGCCCTGGAAATGAGGACACTGCCCTAAGATGTCAACCGGTCTTTTCTGGCAGCGCAATAATGAGGGCTGCCTTGTGCGTTTTGTTTGCTCAGGCCACATAATTAGTGTTCGCACAAGGTTAACCGTGCGAATAGGATGACCGACGTTTTGTCGTCTGACCCGTACACTTGATGTTAGCATGTGCACATATCACGAGAATCCCGTGTTGAGGATGGAGAGGTAGGGACCTGACACATTAATCCAAACCTAAACTTGCCTTCTCTGTATTATGCTCAGGTGTCGAGACCTTTTGAATCTGTTTATGTGGTTGGAGGGTTAGAGTCCTTGCTGTGTCTGTCTTGTGAATTTTTTTTGTCTGTGATTTTATTGCACCATTCCTACCTGAAAGATGGTGGTCTTGTTTTCTGTTAGCATTCGTCTGTAGGATGTCGAAGATAGGTGAGCTCTGTGGTGAACTAGGCCATGAGATGTGCTGGTCTATGTGAAATGGCTAACCAGGATCGCTCTTTGTGAAGATGTGGTTTGGTGAGATGGTGTGGTGTTTTTGTGACAGGCGCTCAGTTGAGTGTTACTGTGCTTTGATGTAATTGTAAATTGTATTTATATAGTGCTTACTACCCCTTACAGCGCTTTGCAGGGAGTAGCACGCTACTTTGGAAACCAAGATTAGAGGTTAATAGTAGACTAGTCATTTTCTTTGTAAATTAGTTGTGTTAGGTTCGTACACTTGATTTCTTGTGTGTTTAGTACAGTTTAAAACACGTTCTGGCCTCATTGGCAAAGTCCTAAACTTGTTCACTTCTTACCTTTAGCACCGAACACAACAAATCAGAAACAACTCCTGCCTCTCTTGGTGTCCCGCAGGGCTCAATACTCTCCTCCTCTCTATTCAACCTCTTCATGGAACCCCTTACTATCATCTTGAAACAAGCTGGGATCAATTATCACCTTTACACTGATGATACGCAACTCTACTACAAAATGAAATCACACAGCGACATCCTTCTTCTTAACATCACATTGAGTAAGATTCAATCCTGGTTTTACTCCAACTATCTAAAATTGAACCCCAACAAAACAGAAATCATTCCATTCTCCCCAAAAGTAACCACCTCCCTATCCAAGGCTGGATCACTGACCTCAAAGCTGTAAACTGTCTGCTCACTCTATCCAACTCCGGTAAATCCCTAGGTTTCACCCTGGACAAAGATCTGTCAATGACAGACCAGATCAATAACTCAGCCAAAGGAGCGTTTTACACACTTAAACACCTAAAAAAAATCAAACCTTTCATTTCAACTGACGACTTCAAATGGGTCTTTCAATCGCTAGTCCTTTCTAAACTTGACTACGGGAATGCTATACTCACCAGGACCCCAAAACTCCCCTCTCCCCCTCGGATCAGTACTTAACATGGCAGCCCGGCTTATAACAGACTGCAAATGCCATGAACACATCACACCTGCCCTCAAGTCCCTTAACTGGCTCTCCATCAAAGGTAGATGCATGTACAAGACCACCTGCATCACCCACAAAGCACTTCACTCTCAATCCCCTGACTATTTAGACAACAAACTCACAAGAGCAGGAAGTGCTAGACCGATGAAAAACTCCAACGCTCTTCTTCTTGTACCTCTGTTAGTAAAAATTAAATCTACCAGACTCGCTCTTTTTCAGGTGATGTTTCCAGCATCTGGAAGGCCCTCCAGAGGGACCTACTTTCCGTCTATCATTTTAATTGGCTCCTGTCCCTGTCCTTTTGTAAATGGTAGCTTTTCATTGGTCCTTAGACTTAGTAGTCTCTCCCTAGTACCGCCTTGTCTCTTCTTTGTAACCTCCTGTGAGAACACCCCCTGTTACATGTGTTGTTAAGCCATAGGATTTAATTACAGCCTCAAGGCACTATTTTCTTAAAGGCCTTCAGACAGGACACTCACTTGGTCCTAAACTAGGTTGTCAGTGGTTACTTTACTTGCTAGCACATCTCCGATTTATATTAGACCTTCTATGCATTTCTCTTCATCACCTCCACATAGAATACAACCTAATTTATAATAATTCTTTTGTCACATTTCAAAGCTTCTAATTGTATATATGGACATAGCTATTTGAATGTACTCGTGGTACTGTCTTGCATGCAATGCATTATGGGCTGGGTGGATTTACCATATCTTCTGCAGGGTACAGTACCATATGTAACCAAAAGCTTGATGCCCACTAGGGACCTCCTAGGAGCAGCTTGTGGTACTACACCTAGACAAGCAGTGCTGGGGCCTTTCTCACTAGCGACCTCTTGGAGCAACTTGTGGTACTGCACCTAGACATGCAGTGGTGGTGCCTTGCTCACTAGGGACCTCTATGAGCAGCATGCAGTACTGCACCTAGATGAACAGTGCTGGTGCCTTGCGCACTATGGACATCTAGGAGCAGCTTGTGGTACTGCACCTAGACATGCAGTGCTGGTATCTTGCTCACTAGGAACCTCTAGGAGCAGCTTGCATTACTGCACTGAGACACACAATGCTGGCTCCTGGCTCACTACGCAAGCATTTGCAATGCACTAGGTCTCGCATTACTGAAAGTATGAGCTATTAGCAACACCAATACCTCAAACTATCAGTAATGCGAGACCTATTGCATTTGCAAACGCTCGTTATCTTTATCCTATGATTACCTTACTCTTACTTCTGTACAACGCTGTTACCACTGGCTTTAACCTAGCCATCACTTTATATCCCCATAATTAATAATTGTTTGGACCTCATTTCAGTATTTCCATCCTTCAAGTTCCTACAAATTTTCTTTGTATATATTAATGTGTGTTCCTCTGTTACACTTTCACTCCCTTATTGTTAATTGTATGTACCCATTTGATCCAATTGATTATTGCCTTGCTCTTGATTCTGTAAAGCGCTCTGATGCCCATGGGTTTAGCTAGCACTATATAAAACCTTTAAAATACAATAAGAGTAGGGATAGCATGATATAAATTGGATTGAATGGGTAAGTAGTACGTTGTTTGTGTAAGTAGAGGTCTTGTGTGCCTGCTAGTGTGGTGGCTGCTAAAAGAGGGGAAAGTTTGAGGAAGATGTTTGGGGTTTCATAGTAAAGCAAACAGAAGGATGCTTGTTTCTGGTTCAGCAAAGACCTGGCTTGGCAGTTCAGGCTGGACTGTTCCTATGAGGAACAGGGTCAAGACTGATTTGAATATGGCTTGGTCTGAACTGAGGTGGTGATGCGAGTTAAAGAATGATGGATTCAACCCAGATCTGTGATTGTGGGTGAGTGTCTGAAAAGTTTCAGCGCTCTGTCCATCATCTCCTTGTGTTTGCTTTGTTCGTCCTCAGTTGGCCGGGTATGCCCATTGAGTCCCTTGCTCACTTTGCCACTGGATTCAAGCTAGTCTGGCTGATGAGGAGTGTTAGCCCAGTCCCAGGATGCTAGTTTCCGGTCCAGGGAACCCCTGGCGTGGCAGTTTGGGCTGGGCTGTTCCCACAAGTAACAGGGTTAAGACTGATTTGCATATAGCTGGGTCTGAACTGGGGTGGCGAAGTGAGCTAAAGAACATAGGTGGATTCAGCCCAGATCGAAAAGTGACTGGTGGTGAGTGTCTGAAAAGTTTCAGCGCTCCGTTTATCATCTCCTTGTGTGTGCTTTGGGGTTTCATAGTAGTCAGTAAGGTTAAGGAGGAGTCTGAGGAGGGATAGGAAAAAGGTTGTCGGAGGATTTTGTTGTTGTTTCTGTATTGTGTGTGGAGTATGGTGTGTGATGAGAGTAGCATGTGGAAGTACAATGTGATGCAGTGTGTTAAATTTGAAGGGGCTAAAACTATTTTGGTGCATTGCCCACCTTGGTGGAGTGAAGAGCACTGACCTTTTAAAGCCTGTTTCTTTTTATCATACAATTCAATATTTATTGACATTTTAAAACTAATAAAAGTAAAAATGCCACATTTAAAGGTGATGTGCAAAAATTAACCCCCCCCCCCCCCAAAAAAAACCGGAAATGAAATTAGACCAAAAGCAGCGCTTTTGCACACCAGCCTTACTTGTCATTGAAGGCAACTACTTTAATGGCACATGTACCCAAGAGAAAAACTATCACTCTGAAAGTTAAAAAAAAATCACACATGCTTGGGTGGTTAATAGTTGTGACTGTTGTATTATCAATTCAATGGATACTTGTATGAAATATAGTGATCTCCTCAATGGCATTTCTGAATTTTTGTTAATGTATGCTTCCCGTAAGTGGCAGGTACGAGGCAGACAGTATGAGAAATTTTGCAGCCTATGTTTTTCCTCTCTGAAGCCTATATGCAATATTACAGATCACACCTTATTAGTTTAGTAGCTACATTTGGTGAGACAACTAGTTTCCTGGCAAAGATTGTAAACACGAAGGGCTTTATTTAGAGTTTGGTGGTCCTCCTGTAGGCTTGCTACTGCTGTGCTGACAGGAGGACTGCCAAGCTCATAGTGAGCCCACCTGCTGGATTCCAAGTAATCCATGGTAGGCGGGTGGGTGGTGCTGCGGCAGTGGGCTGTTAGGCTCATAGGAGAGCCTTAACAGCAGACCGCCGCAGTGACAGCGCCTGCAGCACGTTCCTGCATGGTGTGGCATGCATGCCACACCGTGCAGGAACTGGGGGTGCAATTCCAGGCGCGGTGCAATTCCAGGTGGGGCACATGTGCCCCCCTGCATGCACACCTACTGGCTCAGAAGCAACTGGGGGCCCTGTTTGGGCCACCTTACTTCCATTTCCGCCAATCTTTTCAGGGCGGGCTCACCGCTATGAAAAGGGCAGTGAAAATGAGTCTGAATATGCTTGGTGGTGCTGCAGCGGCACTCACAGCATATTACTGACCATTTTCAGACCACGGGTGCAGTGGGTCCTTGATCCCACCGGAGCTGGCGGTCTCATGGCGATCCAATCGCCACACACATAATATGGCGGGCGGACCGCCAGTATGGCAGTGGTTGGCGGCCACCACGAGTACAATGGTCCACAGTCATAATAAGGCCCTAAATACCATGCTTGTTGGTGCCCCTAAACAGCCTTTGTAGAAGTGAGATTTCTAACAGTCTCACTGGTGCAGGGACACCCTTAGTCTATGGGTTCACAAAATGAGGATCGACACTGGAGTGGAACAAAACACAATTTATTACATCTCATGAGCGGTCTCCGTTAGGGAACTGACTAGCATTGTTTCAAACCTGGTATTTATACACATTTGTTACAGTAAGACAAGCACTAAAACCCCTTTGTCATTGTTAAATAATGCTTACACAACCCCTTTGTATAATGCTTAGATGTTGAATTGTTGAATCCTGATCTACCCCCTCCCATGTCACTTTCATAGATAGGCAGGGGTGGGTACAGGCGTTGGTGGGCACAGGAGTTGGTGGGCTTGTAGATAGGAATATCTGCGTGCTTGGGGCCTTTCGGCAGGGCAGGGCCTCTACTCTGGCACGTAAGTATTAGAAGAACAGCCCGTTCTAAGTGAACATGTAACTTCTGACTTTGCAAAAAGTCCCCACAGAAACACAAAATGGGGGCTGGTAGACAAAATGGCTGAAAGCGGAGGCTAAGTTAACAGAATACATTTTTTACAGTTTAACAGTCACTCCTTTTAGCCTCTGCTAAATACATTTTGTCTAATTAAAATAAATTTCAGGCACATACAAACTTTGCGAATATAGAAAACATCAAAGAATAATAAACCAAGTCAATCTTATATTGTAACAGCTGAGACTGCTCTATCTTCATAGTTTAAGGTTCTAGTATCTATTTTCATAAAATCATCTATTTGTTGCTGAAGCATAAGCTGCTTATTAATACCATGAATATTCATTTTCTTAGGGATACAGGACATGCATAAAGAAGTACAGAGAGGACATATAATGGGCATACACTGAATACAAAGGCAACAACCTAGAATAGCACCTACTATACAGGCCGTTATAATAAGTAATTTCCAACCCCATGACATAACAATGCCCCAGAACCAACAAGACCAGTTCCGTGTTCCAGTGTCTTGGTGTATTTTAGTCGCTATCTTATGTAACTTGGAGATGGCCCGTTAAACGGAAGGTGCAGTGTGCGGTATATAAACGCAACAACTGGCACCTATAATTCGGCATGCGCCTCTGCAAGGATAACATCTTGAACCTTCCGGTTATGTTAAACTACAAGTTTTGCTACCTGGAGTTCCTCAGTGATGTTACCTAAGGTGGCTTTGGTTTGATTAACTACTGCTTCAACTACTCTTGTGAGTCTTTGTATTTTCCTGCTATTGAGAGGCGGACCAACGAAAGAAAAGATACCCAAGTTCATATCTACGTACTCCTGTAATTAGGTGTCAGTCTGGTCCAACGCATTGATATCTATCATTCTCTTAGCCCTAACTACTAAAGAACTGTGAGGCAACAATCTAGTTCTATGGTAAGAGGCTGGAGCTAACTAAACAGAAGGGAGGAGGAAAGATGCATAACATATTCCTGACCACCCTTGCAGTAGATAGAAATAACCCATATTTCCACACATAAAATATGTATGATGGGATGCTGAAAAACTACTGTGATTTGGACCTGTTATAATAAAGAACTAGTCCCCCTGAAACAAAAAAAAAAAAACAGGAGCATCCCTTCCAGATCCTGGTTCAATACGGACATTAACGTTGAAAGGAGGCAACTTAGAACCACAGAGCGTCGATAGAGTAACAATCCATCTAAGAGCCTTCATGATCAACTCAAAGCAGCCCGAAGGAAATACAAAAAGCAGATCAACAAAAAACACCCTTTTCTACATCGCTCTGGACAACGAGAAAAACGGACACAAGGAACTCTTTAACATCATCAGGCAACAAACTTCCAACCCACATCCAGGCCTCCAAAGACCTGTGACAAATTCGTCATCTTCTTCAACGAAAAAGTCACCAAGATTGAGTAATCACTAGACATCAACCTCAATCCCTCTTGCAAAACCCAACTGCAACAATCGAAATTAACACACACAAGCTCCCCACGGAATCCTGGAAATCCTTTGATCCCGTACTCGAAGATGAGATTCTCAAACTGATCTCTTCCTCCAAGCCCGCATCCCACATTCTCGATCCTGTTCCCTCCCAATTGACCAAAAAGCTGAAACACTCCTTCGCCCCACTCTGGTACGAAATCCTAAACAGCTCCTTGAAAACAGACGTCATACCAGTCTGCCAAGTCACACTTCTATTGAAAAAGCCAGGCCTAGACTCCAATGATCTGAACAACTTCAAACCTGTCTCCAATCTGCCCTTTCTATCCAAAATCCTTGAAAAATGCGTTCTCCATCAATTGACCCAACACATGGACAACATCAACCTGCTAGATCCCCACCAATCTGGCTTCAGAAAAAGCTGCAGCACCGAAACCGCGACCCTTAACATCGTGGATGACATCCACAAGTCCCTAGACACAGACCAGAGCTGCCTACTCATCCTTCTGGACGTATCTGCAGCCTTCGACACGGTTGACCACAATCTACTCATCAAAGCTCTCCAAGATAGAGTAGGTGCAGACGGGATGGTCCTAAAATGGTCCACTTCCTTCTTACACAACCGCTCCCAAAGGGTAAAAATCAAATCCTTTATGTCCGACCCACACCCTGTCAGCAGAGGTGTCCCCCAAGGCTCAGTGCTCTCCCCTCAACTATTCAACATATACATGGAACCCCTCATCACCCTACTCAAAAAAGCTAACATTCCCTTCCATCTATATGCAGATGACACCCAGATCTACTTGGAAACCTCCTCCATTAACAACATTCTAAGACTAAATAACACCCTTAGAGAAATGCAACACTGGCTATCCACTAACCACCGTAAACTCAGTCAAGACAAAACGGAATTCCTCCTCATCTCCAACAAAGAAGAAAACACTCAAATCGAAGAGTGGCTAAAAGCAATAGATGCTCTCAAAGGTAATCTCACTCTGGCTAAATCGGTATAATCTCTAGGAATCACCCTAGACCCGAAACTGAACATGAACAAGCACATTAAGATCTCTGTGAATAGTGCCTTCCTCAATCTGAAGCTCCTTAACAAAATCAAGCCCTTCATCCCGCCCAAAGACCTCAAACAAGCCACCCAATCACTGGTGCTATCCAGACTCTACTACGCTAACGCAATACTCACCGGTACAGCTCAATCCCACTTAGCTCCCCTCAAAACAACTCAATGCAGCTGCCAGAATGGTCACCGGAGTTAAGAAATATGACCACCTTTCACCCGCACTCAGAGAACTAAAATGGCTCTGTCGGAATGAGGGCCTGCTTTCGGACTGCCAGCCTCACACACAAAGCCTTGCACACAGGGAAACCAGAATACCTGGCTTCCAAACTCAAGAAAGCTAGCCAGACAGGAAACCTCAGGAGCTCCAACACCATGCTACTCATCCCCATGAAAACACGCAAACAAAAAACTGCTGCATGATCTTTTGCGGGAAACGCACCAAAAATCTGGAATTCCATCCCAGCTGATATCAGGACTATCACTTCCTTTATAACATTCAGAAGACTCCTAAAAGTCCTTTACCTCAACCGTGCCTTACCGAACCAGGAGCTGCCGCCGAAACGCACAAACTTGCACTCCACAGCCCTTGGATAATGCTCCACTACTACCTACCTCTTCCTACAACTGCAGCCACTCGATAATGCTACCCACCTACTGAGGCACCTTCCAGCCCCTTGACAATGCTCAACCTCATCCTACCTCTTCCATCTTCCCCGATCCCCCCTCGTTACCTCCTCCCGGAATGAGGGTGAGCCCAGGTCAATGTGCTCTCATCGAGGCTATCTCAGGACTACCTCACCTCACTGATGCACAGCTCACTGGGTTCTCTGAACATTTATGTGGGACTAGGCCTTTCTTATGTGATTACAGCTTAATTTTTGTTGTAAAGCGCTCAGATACCCTTGGATCTGGCCAGCGCTATATAAAACTTCTAAATAAATAATTATAGTCAATGTGGTGTTGCAGATACTGTTACCTACAAAGATAGGACCATTACTTCTTACACAAAGGGGGGCTCGGGTTTCTGTTCCTCTTATAATAAGGAATCCTTTCTCTAATTTCGTTTGTGTCTTTGCAAAGACATATTTTGTAGCAGAGGTACCTCCAGCATATTCCTCAGTTTCCCATTCTGACCCCTTTGCTTGTGGGTTACCATCGTCATCTGGGTAACATAGCGTATTTAATTTCTTAAGACCCCATACGTCAACTTTAGAAACAACACTAATTTCTGCAGCCCACCAAAGTTCGAACCAAAGCACGACAAGAGCCTTTGTGGTAGAATGGGAGCGGGATGAGGGGTGTTCCCCTGCACCCTAGTGTGCAGGCAACAATCCACAAACCCGACAATTAGAAACATTAGCAACACTATGGGTATAATGTAACATTCGAGTAAATGAACTGTTCTTATACGAGAGCCTATGTTTTTCGTCTAGCGGTGAAAAAGTAACATAATAATGTTCAGGGGATGTAGGTGTTGGGCGCACAAGCGTATCCACAGGAAATTTCATATGTAAGAACCAAGCTATTGCACAAATACCTACAACACTAATTAAACTGGCTGCCACATTAATGTCTGTTTATGCTTAGTCTTTCTCGACGTAGGATGTTGAATATCCAGGCGTTCTTCCTCCATATTTGACATCCACAAAAATCAACAATGTCTTTAACTATATTGTCTCTTACAATATTGCCAACTCTAATTCATAAATGTTCCTTTTTAGAATGTTTATAGTTTATGTCCAATGCATACATCAGTCAGTGGGGGAGATTTTAGAAAGAGAAACAAACGTTTGGGACAATAAAACAACGTTTTCACCTCAACTGACTCCAAGCCAAAAAGTCAAACGGAATCGTTGAAACTTACCGTTCGAGGATAACTATAACAATGAAAAAAAATATCAATATAGCAAATACTCAAGAAAGATCATCCACAAGTTCATCTGCAACAGCCTTAAGGATCGTTAGATATATTGCCAATTTCAAAGGATGCAACTCAGGTCCCCTATAAAATCCAGTTGGGGAAAAATCAGGGAACTGAGGCAGTGGGCCAAGGCAAACAACGGCTATCTTGCTTCTAACCGGATTCCTTGGCCAAGAAGTGGAAAGTTCTGACTCTACTTCCAGTCCTGGGCAAAGTACTGTAATGAAAACACGAATAGTGCCAGTGGTTTTCTGCACTGTGAATCCTTTAATTTTCTCCATTCAGAAACTGCAGGACAGATTTTTCCATAAAATCTGATTTTAGTTTGGAAATCCGGATTCTTCCACGGATTCAGGATATCCAAGCCACAAACCGCACCAAACCTAGTTTGGTCGCTTCTGTAACAGTCTCCTGTCAAGTAGGCCCTCTAACCGACCAGACTCGCCGCACCCCTTTTCTCAAAGTCTTGTTCAGTTGGTAGCACGAGGTCTCCGATTATACCTCTCTTCCAGCTACTGTTGGATCCGTAAAAAGTAGTTCTTCCGGTGTGGCAAAATAGTGTTCCGTATTTTCTTTGTTACTGAGAATGTTGTATGCAATGCCTGTGTTATCAGTTTCCGTAATCTGAGTCAGATCTGATGGCACTTTTTTGCAGTGCGAGCCGTGGATCAAATTCCTTTTGTTCGTAACCCGGACTGCCAATAGGACCGGTTCAGGCTCCTTCCAGCGAGGTTCCAAGTTCTGAGAACGATGAAATCTTTTCATCACGATTGAGTCACCAGATTGTAACGAATGACCAGGACCTTAAGAACTGTCAGGAAGTGAGTCATGCACCTGTTGTCTAAGTTCCTTCATGTAATTCAACAAAATAGGGTACTCAAGTTCTCTCATTTTCCTGAGACGTGGTGCCCCGTACATTCATTGGTTTCCCAAAAACCACCTCATATGGTGTGAGGCCAGACTTGCTATGTGCCACTGCACGTGTAGACATAAGGGCTAATGGCAAAGTATCAGGCCATTTAGGCCCTGTTGAGGCCTGTACATTAGCTAATTTAAGTTTCAGAGTTTTGTTGTAGTGCTCCACCAAGCCGGCAGATTGTGGATGATTTGCAGCATGAAACTTCTGACGTATACCCAAACTCGCAGTAATCAATTTAATAACTTGTGCAATAAAATGGGGTCCATTATCACTCCATAAAATTCTGCAAATCCCAAACCTTGGGAAATATTCTTTCAAAATAATTTTAGCTGTGGTGAGTGCAGTATTATCTTTCAAAGGATAAGCCTCCACCCATTCACTAAAGGCACATACTATAACCAAGGCATATTTCAGATTACCGCACCTTTCCAATTTGATAAAATTCATCTGCAGGACTTCAAATGGTGCACTAGGCGGAGAGAACCCTCCTTCTGGGGTAGCTACTCCCTTCCCCGGGTTATGTTACAAACAAATCATACAATATCTAACATGGTGTTCAGCTGTTTCTTATATCTGGATGCTCCCATACTTGCTCTAGTTGTGTGGCTATACTCTTGGCACTGACTTGTGCTGGGCCATGTGCCATAGTGACAAACGGTAGTACATACGAACTGGGCAATTTCCACCAGTCCCCATCTGGCCCTTTTCTCCAACTATTTTCACTGTCCAGTATTCCTGTCTTTTCCCATTGTTCTATTTCCACCTTTGTTGCCATCTGTTGAATCTCTCTAATCTCTTCTTTTACATTTGCTTTTTTTCTGCAGTGGAGTACATCACATACATTTTTGCTTCTTGACGGTGCTGTCTCTTTTGCCATGCTGTCTGCAAAAGCATTGCCTCTACCTACATCATTCACTACTTTCTGGTGTGCACTACACTTACCAATAGCCACGCGATTTTGTAACATTAATGCAGTCAACAAATTCTGAACTAATTCCCCATGTTGTATTTTTCAACCATGAGATGTCAAGAACCCTCTTTCTTGTCATAAGCGTCCGAAGTTATGTGCAACTCCAAAGGCATACTGCCTGTCTGTATAGATATTCGCGGACAGCCCTTCACTAAGCTACAAGCTCTCAGGAGTGCAATAAGTTGAGCAGCTTGTGCGGACTTGTAAGGGATGCGAGCTGTCTCCACAATTGTTTGCAGCGTAGTGATAGCGTAAGCTGCAGTAGTAGTGCCATCAGGTAACTTAAAACAAGACCCATCTACATACAAGTCGCTCTGGGCATCAAACAGAGGAATATCAGTAAGGTCCACTCGGCCCTTGGTTTGTTCTTCTGTGGCAAACATGCAGTTGTGTATGTCACTAGGTTGCTCAGATGGCAATGGTAACAGAGTGTTACAAACAAAGAAGAGAGTAAGGGAGTTCGTTCACTAGAAAGTGAACTAGAGACTTCTCCTGTTCCCCTGAAGGAAATGTATCAAAAACAAAGCGAGGAGTATCCCCTATGAGGTTGAAGAACAGACGTATCTGGAGGACCGGTTTTTGGCAACAAGGAGGAAATTCATCCTTTTGTTTAAAACCCCTCACTCACCACCTAGTGGTGACATGCTTCATCATCGGGGTCCACCTTGGCGTCCTAGCGACACCAAGGTGTGCTGCGACACCTGGACTAGCCGAGCAGAGGACGCGAGGAGTAGGTCGAACCTGATTTCCCTTGCCAGTAAATAAATATGTTACGCTAAAGGCACTGACCTTACGCCCTGCTCGTTGAAGCACTGAGAGCTCTTACCTGAGTCTCTTTTTTGCTTATCCGCCTGCCCATTTATTGTATTGCGCAGCATTTACCACTGGCCATTTTTGCCAGTAGGCACACAGGGGATCAAGGAACGGGTGTGCTTTTTAGGGAGCACGCACCTCCTGTCCTCCTGTTATTTTGGTCCTGACGAATACCGGGCAACAGCCCTTAAGGTAGAAACATGTTGACCACTCAACACATATAGAGATCCCCTTGGTCGTAACCCCCCTACCAGGATCTCGCCCTTATATATTTTTTAACCATTGTTCAGTTGCTCTATAATTAAAATTAAATTTTTGAGTACAACCAGGACAATTTTTAACATTTATCATTTTTTTGCACCCACAGTCACAACCCGCTCCACTGTAGTCCAGGTGTCGCAGCACACCTTGGTGTCGCTAGGACGCCAAGGTGGACCCCGATGATGAAGCATGTCACCACTAGGTGGTGAGTGAGGGGTTTTAAACAAAAGGATGAATTTCCTCCTTGTTGCCAAAAACCGGTCCTCCAGATACGTCTGTTCTTCAACCTCATAGGGAATGGTAACAGAGTAGCTGTAATCAAAGTCGGACATCGTTTGAGTGTAATATGTGGTGCTAATAAAGTGAGTTCGTACCTGGTAAGGCTAGCACTCGTCAAATGTTGTGTCTTAGTTTGATTCAACAATACATCAACTGAGTGGGGAGAAAAAACGTCAATTTATGGTCCAGCACAAGTCCTTCTAATTCCTTGATTGAAATGGCAGTTGCTGCCACAGCCTTCAGACAACCAGGGAGTGCCCTGGCACTGGGTCCAGAACTGCAGAAAAGTATGCATCTGGGCGTTGTTTGTCCCCATGTGGCGGTGTCAGGACAGACAACGCACAACCTTTTCGTTCGTGTACATAAAAAATTGTTCTGTGTAATCGGGTTTTCCCAGCACAGGGGCAGAGCATAGTGCTGCTTGGAGCTGTTGGTATGCACTCTGACACTCAAAAGACCAAGGCAAAGGAGATGGGGTATTCTTAGTCGTAAGGCCAAGGAGAGGTTTGATAATGAGGGAAAAATTGGAGCTCCAATGACGACAGTAGGATGTTATACCAATCAATGCCCTAACATTCTTTTGTTTTTGTGGAATAGGTGTGTGTATGATGGCTTTAATTCTGTCTTTAGTCAACATCCTTCCCTCCTTCGACAAGAGGTGACCTAAATGGGTAACCTCTGGTTGACAAAACTACAACTCGTTCTTAGATACTTTGAGGCCCAATTTAGCAAGGTGATTCAATAACATCAATGTGGTCGTAATACAAAGTTCTGTGTTATAGGGTGCAATTAGCAAATAGTTCACATACTGCAACAAAGAAGTGCCTGAGGTAACTGTAAGTTATCAAGTTGTCGTTTAAGGGCTTGACTATAAATGCTTGGACTTTCTGTATTCCCCCGAGGAGCACGACAGAACTGAAAGCCTTAACAAAGAACCCGAACAAATATCTACTGGAGGGTGCAATGGGAATAGAAAAGAATGCGTTTTTAAGGTAGATGACGGAAAAAACGCATGCTGTTGGCGGGATCATTGTTAACAATGTAGTAATGTCTGGAACTACAGGAAACTGAGTTATTACTATTTTATTTATCTCTCATAGGTCAATAACGAACCTATAAACCTTGTCTTTCATATTATCGGAGGTGGAAAGTTTCAAAACTGGTAGAATAGGGCTATTACAAATATTGCTATCTCTTTCTTCTACTACCCCTTTTTAAATGAGTTCTTCTATGCTTTGAACTAATGCACTTTCGCCTTCCTGCGATATCTTATACTGTGGTATTTGAGGCAAAATAGCATTCTGTTTAACCTGTATGTGTAATGGTTCAATAGATAGTAAACCCACATCCGTATCACCCTCTACCCACACAGAAGACGGTACAGTGGATAATTCATGTGGCAATTCTTTAAGAACATACTGATTATCACGACTAGGCTTACCAAGCTTAATGTATACACCATTTGGGGAACAATAAATATGTGCATGAAAAAGTTTGAGTAAGTCTATTCCCAGCAGATTATCGGGACAATTTTGCGCAAGCAAAATGGCATGTTGGCAGTAAACTGACCAATAGTAAGATCCAGGGGTTTAGACACGAGACTAAGAATTGGCTTGTCCGCAAAGCCTACAGATACATTATTATAGCCAGGCGCGGGCGTCCCAGGGATCCGTTGTTGGGAAAGTGCACTCTGTGTAGCCCCAGTATCTACCAGGAATTGCTGCAGGGTCCCTAATATTTCAGCAATAACATATGGGCCTGTCTGATCTACTGATATTGAAACGGACCCCTCCCCTTGTCCTACCCTGTCCTAGTTAAGACATGCCCATGGCGTCTGAGGTACTAAAATCGTCGGCATAATAATTTTTTGTCGGGGCAGTGTTATCAAAGTAATTCCGTATATCACTAACAGAGGGCCGTTGCAATGTCTTTCTCCTCCCCATTCCTCTGCCTTGCAGACGAAGTACTGGACAGTCAGATTGCCAATGTACTTCTGGTTTACAAAATGCACATTGGTTTTGCCCTAATGGTTCAGACGTCGGGGGATCTTGCCTAAACCTCCTCGGTGGAGTGGTGTCAGTCTGGAAAACCCCTCGACCACTGCCTCTCTGTGATCCATAGACCTGCTGAAACAATATTTTAGTTTTCAATTCTCTATTTTTACTTTCTTTCCTATCTCGTTCATCATTAATTTGGCCTTCATAATACTGGGCCATATCCAAAATTGTAGGCGGAGTGGAAGTAACCCATGTACTCTCAGACACTCATAAGTTTTGCAAGGTATCTGAACAAGTTTCCTACAATTTGTCTACAAATAAATGTTTACCAGTGTCCGGAGCTACTTCTTGCCCACTATAATCATAAAAAACCCCCTCGAACCTGGTGAAAAAATCAGAAACAGACTCATCTTTCTTCTGTTTACAAGCTGCCAATATTGCCCCTGTTATTTTCTTTGGGGGCACTACTTCCTTCATATAAGTAACTATATGATTTGGTAGATCTAATATAACCTGTGGTGGTTTCTCCCCTGGTTTCCTATCCACATCAGCGGCTTCTAGCTGTACCAAAGTGCTTCCATAGGTCGAATGGTCCTGCTTACGGACCATACGCCAAAGGTCGGGGCGGAAATACAAGTCCAAAAAACATGTCAATATGTACCAAAGTCATCACACAAGAAGTCAATGCAGCATCCAGTGCTTCATAAAATGCACTAGGATTCTTTTTGGGATCCGTTTGCTTCCAAGGGGAATAGATCCATTGGAACTGAAACCGGGCCACATTAGCACCCAGACCATCTCTTCTAGCCAACAAACACCGGAGCCACTTCTCGCATAGAGAGGATTTTTGTTGAAGCTAACATAAGCCTCTTGAGCTCTCGTTTATGAGAAAAAATATACTTTACTGCTTGTTGTAAGGGAAAGGCAGTCAACGTACCTTTGTTCGACCTTTTCCATATTCTACTTACAACTCTAGGGCCCTCCTCATTAACAATAGATCTCTAGTTCTCTATCATCACATTGGCCATTTCCCTACAATATATTGTTGAATCATTTGTGAGTATTGAGACAGGGACAAGAAGAGCTCATCCTCACGTGTATCATTATCCCTAAACCAATCATGTGCCCAAGTCATTAATATTGCTTTATCATTTTCTGTAAGGGCAGATCTATGACTGTGTTTTAGGTGTAAGTACAGGGGCAGTAACTTTACTGACTAGTACAGGAGTGGCGGCAAAAGCAGTGGGTAATGGGGGATGCAGTTATGGTACCTGGAGTGGCAGAGGAGGTGCTGTTGGAGCCACATTATTCCCATTAGGATTCGGCACATAAGGAGGCGGGGATGATTGACAGAGTAAGTCTTCAAGTTCCGAATCATCATCATCTAAACCCTGATTAACCTTCTCATCTTTAGCTACATATGTGTTTTGCATTTGAAATTTAACTTGTCTATCTTCACTTTCTACATTTTCCTCTTGCTCTTTTAATCTTTTTTATTTTCTGTAAAATTGTCTGTTCAATTTTCTTCCTTCTCTACTTTAATTTGTCTTTAATTAGTTTTTTCCATAATCCTAAGGCATCGAACATACTCTGTCTACTCTTTATTTTAAAAAGCTGTTCTTCTACATATTGCAATTTATTCAAATCAAAGGTACCATTAAGTGGCCACTGTAAATTACTATCTGCCTTTGTATATTTTTTCCATAATGTGCTAAACAGTATGGAAGAAATACTGTGTTTAATGTACATTTCATAATTAGGAGGTCTTTCTATAGGTGCTGGTTGACTTTCTTTCAATATTCTATTCTTGTTGCAGCAACATAATGCACAAAGTTTACTAAAAACAGGCATGTTTACCAATTTCTTCTTTAGAGACTCTTAGACCAAAACTGAGAAATTAGAATTTCCCACAATACGCCAAAAACATTTGCAAATGTTTCTTTACAAAGACAAAAACCAAAAAGACAACCGTTTCGATCCTCCCTGATCCCAGTTCTCCAACTCCCACCTGCCGATCCTCAGATCAATAGATTACCTCCAAAATCCCAACCGAAGAGCCCCAGTTGAGAGAGACAGGCGCCACGAAGGTCAGGTCGATAAGCTGAAAATCACCTTGGCCGCGAGAACGAGTCTGTCTGCCGGGGCCCCCCTCAGTGTTTCTGTCCTGTCGAAACAACCTCCTTCTGGTCCAGCTGTGCCCTTCAATGGGACCCAACATTGCCGGCGCCAATTGTAGAAGTGAGATTTCCTCCAGTCTCACTGGTGCAGGTTCACCCTTAGTCTACGGGTTCACAAAATAAGGATCGATATAGGAGTGGAACAAAACACAAGTTTATTACATCTAATAAGAGGTAACTGATTAGCATGGTTTCAAACCTGATATTTATGCAAATTTAGTACAGTAAGACGAGCACTAAAACCCCTTTGTCATTGTTACATAATGCTTAGACAACCCCTTTGTATAATGTTTACATGCTGAACTGTTGAATCCTGATAAACCCCCTCCCACGTCACTTTCATAGATGTGCAGGGGTGGGTACAGTTGTTGGTGGGCTTGTGGATCGGAACATCTGTGTGCTCTGGGCCTTTGGGCAGGGCAGGACCTCTACTCTGGCACGTAAGTATTATCAGCACAACCAGCTTTCAGTGAACATATAACATCTGACTTTGCAAAAAGTCCCCACGGTAACACATAATGTGGACTGGTAGACAAAATGACCGAAAGCGGAGGCTAAGTTAACAGAATACATGTTTTACAGTTTAACACCTTTAGTTCTCTTATCATGGCAATGGCCTGTGGTGTGCTGTGCTTACAATGGTAGATGCATTGCATTCCAAATATCAGTTTGCGTCTCATCACTTTTCCTCTTCGTGTCCTCATACCCTCACCTTCTAATCCTATACAGGTTGGATGTGGGCATGTTTTCTATTCGCCAAAGAGTATTCAATTGCTCATGCCTTTTTATAATGGGACTTCAAAGCATACAGTGTTTGCAGGTCTAGCTAAGGAGGTGCTGTCACTCTTCTATAGAAGTAATTTGGTAGACACGAAGGCTGCATCCTTGTGCTGGTATTAAACACAGTTTCATTGAAGGTTTAGGCTGTGTCCTCTCTATAAATAGTCAGTGATTGGTTCACTGTTAATGTTGTTTGATGGAAATATCCAGGGCAGACTATGTGGATGTGAAAGAAGCATCTCAACACTCCTTTTTATGCCTTATCCAAAGACGAGCAGCTGTTGTCGAAAGATGTAATGTGAACCATACCAATACGTGAAGCTGGTTTACTGTCAGCCCATTGCTCATCATTGGTTGTCTTTCGTGTCAAGCTCATTTGCTTGCTTGCTTATTTGATCACCTTTTTTTCTCTTGTGTTAATCCTTCCCCTGGAGCAGAACTTCATTACCATGCTTTTGAATGAATGAATGCATTGTATTCCTTCACTGCTAACTTTAAGGTAGCTACGTTTGTCTTTTGTTTTTAGCAGTCCTTTGGAGTTTGTTTCCTTGCTCTCTCCCCCTTGAGTGCTTCTTCCCCTTCACATGCCTCTGTCTCTCTCTATCACTCGCAGCTCATGCCAGTATGTTTCTCCCCTCTACCTTTAACAATCCTGTTCAACGTTTTAATTTTTTTTGACACCCACCAATGGCTTCACTGCTTCACCCTTCTGCTGTTGCTTAATTGCTTGATCCACCTTCCCATGCTTCTCACTCCTCCCGATCCCACTTCTGAATTTTTCTTTTTTAAACTTTAGAATGGCCTACAGATGCAATTTGCTACTATGCTGTTACATTTTAAAAATGCACTTGTGTGCACCTTTTATTTTTTTATTTACTGCTTCAAGATAGGCGTCCATCTTCTTGGAATTGTAAATTTACAAAAACACACACACACAAAATGTTGGCCATGTTTTGACGTGGTGGACATGTGCCCCTTTACGTCATCACACCAGTGCTACCATTGTGTCATGATCCATATATGCGCATGGTGAAGCTATACATCGTCGCACTCAATGCTGTTGAACATCTCCATTAACAATTTTTGACCTTTTTGTCGATACTGAGTGCAAATGTCAAAACCTGTTGGCTCTCCAAATACTTGTTTTTGGGTAAATCTATTTTATTGAAGTTTTTTCAATTATTATAATAACCAACACTATCAAGGTAGGGCATCTCAAACTATATACTCATAGTTAATGTATTGAAAAGCCTCATACAACCACTTTAACAGAATTCCTATTATCCCTCTCCAAATTGCATCCCTCCTAAATTCATCAGTTAATTGTATTCAAGTTACTGCAACCCTCATTCTTGGCATTCCTCATCCAGCAGTGGCATTCCCTTAACGATGGTACATAATCCCCCATTGCTAAACTAGGCCCGCAGTTTTCTACTCAATCTTAAAGCCCTGAGCCATGGCAGACATGCTACATTGGGGAGCCCAAGAGACACATATTTCAGTGGAGGTTTCTATTTGCCTCCGATTTCAAATATTCTTCCATAATGTTGCTTATTAAACATTCCATCACTAAATATGTCCCACAGTCTGCTATGCCATTGCGTCAGTTTGGAAGGGTCTTTATTATTCTCCCAGAAAGCTATTTCTAATTTGGATACTCCTAGACCATGCCAGAGCAGTATAATATCAATTTTCATACCGCTATTCAAATGCCGCGGTCATAGGCCCAGTAAGAGCTCCTCTCAGGTGAGTGTTAGAGGATACCCCAAGACTTCCCCAGTACTTCAGTTACCATTGGTAAAACAGTGGTAACGTGTGCCGTTCCCATTAAACATGTAGGGCACTTACTTTTCGGCCACATCCCCTTTAACATTAGGGCTAACTGTTGTGTAAATCCATTTTTGTTTTGTAGAATTGTGGGCCAGGCATATGGGATCTTCTAGCATATTTCCTTGTTCCTTATGCATAATGAATTACTGTGTGTATCTCTGCATAGGAGTGCCATTCTTTTGTACCTATGCCAGTTTGGGGTTTACTCTGGCATCTTAAAGGAAATCAAACGTTTTATGTGTTTTAAGAGTATGCACACCTGAAGCCAAAAAGGCCACTGGCCTAAAATGCTTACCTATAGGTAGAGAAACATATGTAGTATTACAAAGAGCTGATCTGATGAAATATGCACAAATTGCCCATTAAAGTTAAATTGGCCTAGCTGAAAAGTTCGGCTTGTTCTCGTACTGCCCACCAGCTTGTACACCTCCTCGGTAGGGTAAGTGGAAATTGAAGCTCTCCGACCATTCAGCAATAGCCCGCTGCTGAGAGCATCAACAAGTGTCCCTATCCTTTTAATGTATGCAGCCTTTTACAGCAGAAGACCAACACACCGTTTCCTCTTTTCTGCTCCTCACTCATTGAATATTTATCCTTGCATTTGTCTCTATCAGTATTTTTGCTCGCTTATCACGCTTTCCCTATGTTTTCTCTTTACCGGTCTTTCTTTTTTCTGAACTCTATCTGCCTATCCTAGCCGAGGTATTGTAGCTTAGTATAGTGTTCCTATAGCTCATTCTTACTTTTTGCCGTGGTCCCAACGTGCTTTACAAATGTGGTGTCAATTGGTCTGATTCTTAGTTGCATGAACAAGAGAATTGTATTGGTGACGTTGTGAACTATTAGTGTTGAGTATTTGGTGTTGCATGAGATGCTCAGAAAGTTTGCCTCAGACTTGACACAGCAGCGTTCAATCCTATTTTTCTTGTGTTGTGGAAAGCAAACTACTCTAAAGATAGATTTACAAAGAACATATGCAAACTAGTCAGAGTTGTGACATAATATTTGAGTTCTGGTAATGGGAAAAGCCAGGACCTAATGGTTCTTAATAATAGCAAATGATTTTTGATAAATCTATTTTCTATTTGATAATTTGCATGTCTGTACTGAGAAACCGCAGTCTCTTTTGTTTTTATTGTAAGTAGGAATGATCAGCAGTGGGGCCACTCTTTATCTCCGGTTTATTTTTGGTTGTATAGTTTTTTTATTAATTTGTAAGAAGCAAGGTCCTCAGACGGTATTGCTCCGATGAGCCATACAGAGGCCCTTAAAGGATATTGTTCTGGCCACTGATAGCCGCCAATGTGGTGCTTTGTTGGCAGTAGTAATGTGGGGTAACTATTTTTATATTCTAAGATCCTTTTTTTGGTACAAGCATTGTGTTTTCAGCCACAGTTGCAGATTGTAATTAGATTGTATATTGTTCCTTCCAAGGAGGCCTGCCAACTGAAAAACACCTCAAAAGCAGTCATTTATAAAATAAAATAAGCCCGTAAAAAGCATAGACATATATATATATATATATATATATATATATATATATATATATATATATATATATATATATATATATATATATATATATATATATATATATATATATATATATATATATATATATATATATACAAGCCTATTAAGTAAAGTAAAATAAGGTCGAAGTTAAAAAATACGTTTTAAATATCTACCCCCTTAGAGCTTTTTAATGCTTGTTTTACATTGGAGGGGAACAATCAATCAGTTCAGTCAGAGTATATTAATGTAATAAGCAGTTGGTTACTGCTTACAGTTTTGTTTTGTGTATGTAGATGGCATCTGTTTCATGCGTCTGAATGTATTGTTACTTAAACTGCTTTGTGGTAGAAGATCGTTTTAAAGTAGTGATAGTAATGTGTTTCATCATGACCTGATGTAGATAGACTTTTAACCCAAGATGGCTCCATGATTAACTGGGTTCTCCTCCCCTGTTGGTACAAGCCTTAACTCCACCAATACAGTCCAGGGTGGTACTGCTAATCCGGGTTCCATGTCAATGCGTTGGCCTTTGGGTGTAGTATGTTTGCTGCAGACTTCTTTTCTTCTGAGGCGGGATGGGGAGGAGAGGGGACTTGCAGGGAGAGAGCTGGAGGCTGGGTGTGGGGCTCCGTTTTCATTGTTTTTAAGTCCATAGTGCTTTCCGTTCCTATTCATTTCTTTTGCTGTGCAGTTCAAAAGTACTTCAAGATTCCTGTTCTTGGGCAGGACTAGTCCGTGCTTGTGACTAATGATGAGGATCATCTGGAAGAGAATGTAATGTATATAATATACATTATTTATCATCTGTTAACACTATCTTTGATATTTGATAGTTTTAAAACAAAACACTTGTAACCGCTGTGTAAACCCTTATTCCTACAACACAGTCAACTGTATGGATAGTCGATCCGGCTGCAAGCTTAGACTGCATTCCAGGCAATAGCTACTGATGGGGATCTCAGTTTGGGCATTGTTGTCCAGTTCATTATTCGTGGAATTATTCTGCTGCACTGCATTGACAGATATTTTGTTTTCTGAGTGCACTGCCAGTGGATATGAACAAAAACAACTTTGCATAGTTGTTTTTTTGTTTGTGTAGAGGCACCGCAATCTTTATTCACCTCCCAATAGGTTTCAATACTTGGGGAACGGGCACCAGGCACAGTTGTGCTGACAAGAACCTCACAAGGGGTATTGTCTAGTGGTTGTGAGTGAAGAGAGCACTGAAAGGGCAGGTTGGATCTACCCAACCTGCTGTCAATCTGTCTTTCTAACTCCATTCGTATTAAAAAGCAAAACGTTTTCTATATGAGAAAAAAAAAAACATCCAGGTGACTTGGTGTTTACTCTATGGAAAATTGGATTCTTTATTCACACCTATACCTGTTTTTGGCTTCCAATTTTCCAAATAGGTAGTTGGATCTCTGCCAGTGGCCAGACAGATTAGTGATGGGGACAGTATGGGGTGAATAAGCCCTGTGATGCTATGGTTCCAAAATGTCTTTTGATTTACTCTTTTCTTCCAAAAATGTTAAATCCAAAATATTGACGTCTAAAAGATAAGAATGTTTAATTTAACTTCACATATGTGTACGTTGACTACCATCTATGTACCTAGAATTAAGAATAGTAAGTGTTTACCTATGTATACTTGCCTTTACAATGTTTTGGTAGTTAATTTTTTGGCTGCAATATTTTTGTAGGATATTAATATGGCTGAGATTCTGACACATTATCACGTGTGATGGGACCATTGTGCTGTAACTTTACTGAAGCATAAAGCTGCTAGTCAACAATGATCAGAAGATGCACCAATCAAACATCTAAATATGAGGCAGGCCTACATCCTGACAATTGTTCAGAATTCCCAAGAATTACATTACATTTCACTGCATGCATAAAAACATCCAATGTTTTATTTATTGGTATCAATCACAGAATATCATTTATGTTTTCTTTTTTGTTTTAATTATTACAGTACAGTGTAACACAAATTCTTATTTAATACACAATACACATCTCTTAAAAAGATCTTGTCACCCAATGTTTACAACACACTGTTCATTTTCATATCTCATAAACACACATTAAAAATACAAAGTATGTTTCCTATTATAAACACACATTTAAAAGTTATACTTTGTTTTTTCTGTGAACGTGGTGTTTCGGTGGTACATAATAGTGGTTCACTCCACCTTCTTCAGGACTTATTAATACATATTGTAAAATATGTTCCTCATTTGTCATGGGGTTATGTCAATGTTTTATTTTTGTTTATCCCTACCTAGACCCCCAAATTTCAGATACTAATTTCTTATTCCAGTTTAAATGCTGATGTGCAAATTTGTGCCACTAGGTTTCCATAAAATTGGGGAATTAATCATGTATGCTCTTTTCAGTCTCTTTATAGAGTCACCGCGAATCCTGGATATTCTCATATGATAATTTTAGTGGAATTAAAAACCGGTATTCCTATCCTTTGCAGTGCAGATTTCTATTCACACAGAAATCTGCATATTCAGTCAGTCAGATCGGGACCAGTAATGCACGTACCGTGTCCCTTTTGACACAGACTGGTATCTCTCCTTGTTTTGTGGAGTGATGAGAATTGTCCTGCATGCTATACAGAAGACTGTAGCTTGGCTCCTTTTTCGTGCAAGTGTCCGTGTCAATCGCAAACTTGGAGTTTCACTGGCAAACTTCCAATTGGTTGCCCAGATTTAATTTCTGATATCTAAGGTTGATGCTCTTGTAGTTCAGGAACTTCCTGGTCAATGTAGGGGTTGCTATTTGGGTAGATTAATACAAGTTTGCACTGAAGAATTCCACACCTGTGAACTGTTATAATGTGGGGCCTGGATGATTTGGGGCAAATGTGCTCTATCATGCCATTGCAGGTAGTCTCATCTTGGAGCATAACGTGTTCGGCAATTAGGTAGTGCTCAATTTGGACGTAAATTAGTACTGGTGCCCAAAGCTCTGCTCAGGAGCCTGGCCAACACTATTCAATGTCGGCATGCTGAATTACAAGACTCCCTAGTCCTGAATCCACCTCAGGCCTCTTAAATCCACTGTCAGACATTGCCTGCACAGTTACCTCACTCTTGCAGGTCCCTGCTTTCTCCCTTGATGATGGCTTTTCTGTCTTTACCTTCCTCCATTTTCGTTTGTGTGTTTCCCCTCTATTGCTCTCGAGAAATGTCTGATGAGAGAAAGTAAGCGCCAGTCCCTAAAAATGGATACCAGTGGTCACCACCTGCTCAAATTAAGCACTGCAACAAGGGTAGCCTGAAACTTCCTGATCAAAGGCTTCACATAGATTTGCTTCTTCTGGTAGAAAGAAGAAGCTCCAGATCTATCCAAGTGCTAGAATACAAGCTTCTTACCCCAAACCTACCTTTATGGGATAAGCACGGCTCTTTCTGATCTCCACTGCAAACAGGGCAGAATTTCAAACTGTTTTGGTCTGAAATTAGCCAAGACCTTTTTGTTTTTAAGAAACTTATATACATACTTTCAGGGGTTTTAGTCCGCCCCTTTATCCGTTGGTGTGCTGTAGTACCCCTTACATTTTGCTGCCACCCACCACACCATACAACATGGGGCTCGGGGTCAGTCCAATTCAGCCAATGAGTTAATTGACTGAGTGATGACTTTTTAACAATGCGCATACCCTCACAGTAATTGCAAAGCACTACTGGTGCAATGTGTGCTTCACATTAAAAGTATCCATTTTTAGCTTTTAGACCATGCTTATTTTATTTGGGTGAATGGTGGTAGCTATCTTAAAGACGGCTATAAGGCTGTCCTTGTGTTCTGTACGTGTATGCAAAAACGTTTGCAAGCAGAGTAAGAACTAGAAAAACCAACAAGCATTTACAATGCAACGGTCTCGCCTTTGCAAAAGTTAGCTATTGGCATTGTAATGACAACTTTTTTATTTATGTGTTGGTTTTGAAATCAGATAAATAAATGTCATTGTCATTTACAGTGCCACTAGCTTAATATCTCGTAAATGTCAGACCTATTGCATTTGCACCCACACACACACACACACACACAGAGCCACACACACACACACACACACACACATGAATGTGGTGGTGGTGGATGTGGTGGCGGTGGATGTGGTGGATGTGCTGGTGATGGTGGATGTGCTGGTGATGGTGGATGTGCTGGTGATGGTGGATGTGCTGGTGATGGTGGATGTGGTGGTGGTGGATGTGGTGGTGGCTGTGCTGGATGTGGTGGTGGCTGTGCTGGATGTGGTGGTGGCTGTGCTGGATGTGGTGGTGGCTGTGCTGGATGTGGTGGTGGCTGTGCTGGATGTGGTGGTGGCTGTGCTGGATGTGGTGGTGGTGGTGGATGTGGTGGTGGTGGTGGATGTGGTTGTGGTGGATGTGAAGGTGGTGGATGTGAAGGTGGTGGATGTGGTTGTGGTGGATGTGAAGGTGGTGTATGTGGTGGATTTGGTGGTGGTGGTGGAGGTGGATGTGGAGGTGGATGTTGTGGTGGTGGATTTGGTAGTGGTGGATGTGCTGAATGTGGTGGATGTGCTGGATGTGGTGTTGGTGGATGTGGTGGTGGGGGTGGATGTGGTGGTGGATGTGGTGGTGGATGTTCATTTTGATTACTTTTTGTAAAATGGTCTCGAAGAGGTGGAATGTCCAGTAATGTCGCCTTGCGGTAAATAGAGCCTGTAAAATAGCTGCACCTCTAGCAGCCAGCGAGCTGTCGTATTTTTAGTTAAAAAATATTGCCTCCAATGTCTCACCTCCCAGCCTGATGCACAACAGGGCTGGTCTCCCCCACCCCAAGCACATTAGTGTAAGAGCAGAGAGAAAGTTATCTGTGCATGTTCAATATGAAGTAGCAAGCTGTACGTATACAAACAGTTACAGTAATCGATACTTGCGCATACGCAAAGCATGAGCAATCAGTGCGGTGAAACGGAGGTTCAACAAGCACATTTAATAGCTCAGTCAGTAAATGCATCACATAGAAAAATGACACACTGTGCTTGTGAATAATGAGCTTTTGCCGTTTGAACATGTCTGTGCATATTGTATTAGCTGTACACGCATGCATGGACTGTACAATTAAGGTACTCGGCTGTGGCTAGTACCCTATACTTGAATGCATGGCCCATTAGCAGTTCGTACACATGCATTCTATACATGCACTTTTCCATCAGTCTGTGCATGCGCTGTTTACACGGGTAGGTGGTGCGAGGCAAGTGTACATGCTAAAGGTGCTGTAATAAACCCTAAATGTCGGTCTCATCGTGACAGAGTGCAGTTGCCCTTGGTAATCAGTGCAGCCAGGCAGATGCCAGAGAGCCGCACAACGCGGCTCCGGGACAAAGGCTGTGGCCTCGGGAAGCACAACGAGTGAGTGAGGGGCTCCCTCCAGCTCTAAACTCGCCCGAAAGTTCCTGCGAGTGCTGTAAGGTGACACAACAGGCGCGGGAAGGGGCTTCCGCAGACATCTCCCTGTTGCGCCCTTAAGTCTAAACATAGCAGCACCCCACTCCCCGGCCCGTAAACCGGACTCACCGGCAGCGAGCAGCAGCAGGCCGCAGCTCCCCAGCAGCAGCAGCGGGAGGCCCGGCTCCATGGCCGCCTCAGGCCGGTGGCTCCATCAGGCTCCGCAAAGCTCTCTGGCTTTTCTTAGCGCAGTTCCCGGGACACGGGGCAGACTTTTGTGCTGGCGAAATCGTCCCATGGAAATTATATCTCGCGAGAGTAGAAAAGGCGTTTTAGGTCGAGACAAGAAGACTTCCGGCGTTTATCTTTTGCGTTTATGTTTTTCGTAGCAAAATAAAGTGTGACGTTTGCTAGAATAGTGAGTCCGTTCACCATCGCGTATTATGGTTTTTTTGGGGCAGTTTTATATACCGCAACCTCGACCCGAAGGTAACGGTGCGCTTTACGCGAGCAACAGTTATATTACACAAGGAAATATTTATTTTCTTGTAAGCACGGGGACATTATGTGATGATAGATCCTTGCAGGCGCTGCCCGGGTGAGGAGCGAAGAAGCCCCTCCCGCCCGGCGTCGACGACACTTCCGTTTCCAGGCAACGGCCCCACAGGCACCAATCCCAGCGCGGCTCCTCGTCTGACGTCAGAGGAGCTGCGCTCGGGATTTGTGAGGCTCCCGAAGGCTGCGGCGGTGTTTACGGGGAGGCAACTTTTAATTTCCCTACAATGCCGCTGTGGGAGGCGGCGGTGATTTCAGACCGCGCACCTTCTAGCACAGTGCCTTCCCATGCGTAAGGGGAGAGGAGCCCGGTGAGTGGGGTTGAGGGTGGGGGTGTACGCGCGTGTGTCTGTTTGAGTGTGTCTGTGCGTGCGTGCGTGTATGCAGCGTGTGTCTGTTTAAGGGGGGGTGCGTGTGTGTATGCAGTGTGTGTATGTGCCCATGCGTGAGTGTGGCTTTGTTTGCGAATGGGAAAATGAGGCACGGCGAAGTGCGCGCTCACGAGGTAGAATCTCCGGCAGGAGACGCTCGTGACAGTCTGCAGTCCACATTCCCCCGAAAGTGATTACATAAGTTGTCTTGCCCTAGACAGCAAAAGCTTACGCTTTTGCTTTCGTCTAGGCGAGACCTAAAAAGGTCTGATTTCAAGAGCTAGAAAAATGAACTGACCTGTCAACTGTGGAGCATGATAGGACACAAGGTGTATTGTGAGATTCACACCGCCCCGAATCGTTGTTCATTTTTAAAGTTACAACAAAAAAGGAAAGCTTCCCCTCCCACCCAGCCATATATCAGATGTACAGTGGATAATTGACAGCACAAGAAAAAAGTGGCAATAAGATGCAGCAATTTTCGAGAGCCTCTCCTAGGATTTTCTATGAATGGGACGGCCTAGAATCTGCATCCACTGTGTCATATATGGCGAGTCCATTTCAGAAGAGGGTTCAGGAAAAATAGCGGAAATTAGGCCCTTAGGGCCACAAAGTGGTGAACCGTTGTTCCCTGTGAGATAGCTGCTGAGTGGCTGCCTCCTTGTCATCTTGGTGAAGTACCGAATTTCACAGTTGTAAGTATCACATGCGCTCTATTTCTTCTAGGTGAAACTCCTGCACTTCAAAAAGTCTTTAACACTCTCACCCCCGTACAGGTCCTGAAGCACCCTGCATCTCTCAATGGCCCAAAGCACAAATTCCTCTTTGACTGTCCCTGGGCAGAACTCTGCATTACCGAACAGAGGTGTAAATGGGGGCAGAAAGGTCATAACCACCACCCTGGTAAGTCTGTCCCATATGGTGAAAGGAGTCCTGAGAATTTCCGAGTAGTAGCATATCGCCGGTCTAGCGCTCTTTGTAAGCCAAGGGGCTGCCCAAGGGGCCCATCCCCTGATTGCTGCATCAATACACACTCAATGGTGCTCAATCTCATACAAGGAGCATTCAAAGACAAGCAGCTAAGCTGCCTGATCGTATTTACGGGAATACGGTAGGCCAATGCCACCAGACCTCCTATAGGATCTCATAATAATTTTAGAGACCTTCACCATCTTCCCATCCCAAATGAAGTTCTCCATGTCTTGTTACTGAAGCTGCATATCCCTCTCTGGAAAGGGGACAGGCAGTGCTTGAAATATAATTAGGCAGGGTCATGTTCTGCTTTAAAACCACCCCCTACCTAGCCGGTAGACATTATAAAGGGTCTGTGAGAGTCAGGAGTGTATAGTCCGCAAATAGGCATATAACCATGTTCCCCAGCGAAGGGCTTTGCCTTTACTCCCCAGAGTCCTCTAATGGTAGGTGTGAGGAGCTCGACAGCCAACACAAACCAAAGTGAGAGCGGGCAGCACTGCCTGGTCCTTCATAAGAGGGGATTCTCCTCCAATCTCTCCCCATTAACTAGGACCCGAGCTGTTGTTGTCTGGTAACTAGTGCTCAGCCAAGTTAACACGTAAGGGCCAAAGCCCACCGCCTCCAGTACCATGGTGCGCGAGGGTCACTCTACTGTCTAACGTCCCTATTGCCCTTTGAGCCCCCACAGTCCTCTGGTGGTTCCCCATGCTTTCGGATCAGCGTGAAGTTCGCTGCAGCCATCGAGGGAGACCCCATCCGTGAGGATTACAAATAATTGTCAAAGCGGCTAAATGTGGGATCAATGTAGGTTGATAAAATTAGTAAAATCGATTTGTGAGACCATCTGGTCCTGGGGATTTATCTGAATGTAATAGCTTTTGCAACGTCTGCCTCCGTTACTAATCTCTCCAAGTGGTCACTATTTGCTTTCGAGCCCCTAAGGAGGTTGGCTTGTGTTTTAAAGATCTCAACTTCCTCCAAGACACTGAGTCTGCCTGATAAAATGAGGAATACTCCTGGAAAGCCCACAATGATTTGCGATTATCTTCAAGGATCTCTCCTCCACTTCCCTGCAAGATTGGTATTTTCCAGTAGAGCGCCTACACACAGAGCTGATGTGCCGATCAAGAACCAGTCGTATTGCCTTTTTTGTATAACATTTGGTGTGTACATAGTAAGGCTTTCACAGATTATTTTTTTTCTTCTTTTTCTTCCATCTCCCAGGGATTAAATTGGCCTTTGAGTGTGACCATGTCTCGCATATCCTTAAGGCAGTGGTCTTTAAACTTTTTGATTCCGAGACCCCCATCAAACGTTTTTAGGCGGAAGGACCCCCTCTCTAGTTCGAAACTATCTTACAATTTTACAATTTGCTTTGAACTCTGCCATGTCGGTACGTCAGGTGCATGCTCGGAAGGACATACAAATGCATGTATTACCGTACAAAGACATTCCTTTCTCATTATCACAAAGCGGTATAACAATCTGCTAATTGTTCTGCACTTTTACATAGAGCATTTTAATATACAATTAATAGTGTTCTCCATTTAAAATGCCACTGCCTTTAACAACTTTAGACAGATGAAACTCTTAATTACGTTTCCTTGCTTTCATCCAGCAATTTACAGCTCACACAGCTTTCAGCAGTGCACACTCCACTCGCTGAGCTACTGTACCGTTTTGGTTCAGTGTTTACAAAACATGAGACAGGACAATAGGAATAGTAGAGAAACCAGGTAGAAATGTTGGGACCACTTCCTCTGTGAATAGCATGGGAGCAGTCTCTTAAGATCAGAGCCCTTCCTGTACATTTGATAAAGAATCTTGTAATCAAATTTAATTTTGACCTACCAGTGTATAAATAGTTTTGCGCAATGACTAAGAACTGTTTTTTTCAAATAAGAATACTAAAACGGGTTAGGTTTCTCTTCAACATCCAACAAAGAATACAGATTTTCTATGTTTTTGTTTCTATGTGGTTTGATTACAGTAATGCTGTATATCTGGGGATCCTGCAAAAGCCTCGAATAAATCGCAATTAGTACAAAATGCCACAACGTGACTCATACTAAACATTAAAAAACACAAGTCCTTCTCAAAGTGCCTAAATAAAAATCATTGGCTTCAGCTTTTTCAGAGGGTTAACTTGAAATACATATGCTTAGTTTATAAAGCATTATATAGCAGTAGACATAGCCCTCTTACCCACAAATCTATGCCCCCAAGTGCTGTCTGTGCCTTGAAAAAAGCTTGGTTTTTCAGGGTTCCCAAGTTTCAGAGAACTTTATGGGGAAAGATGGATTTCAGTGGCTGCCTCAATGCTCTAGAACTGGTTTACACTGAATCTGAGACGAGAACACTCTTTGCTGGGATGTAGACTAGAGAGCTAATAAACACCTGGCTTTTCCACTACAAGGCTCCTGTGATTTTATATGACTGGTTAGGAATTTCCGCAAATGGTCTTTGAAGAATGAGCGCTGAGGTACCTACCTGGATATCGTGTTTTAGAAGTGGCCAAATATAAGTAAATATCATGCAGAAAATCGCTCCTCTAATCACAAAACATTGAACGCAAAAAATAATCCTATATAAGGAAATGGGGTTTGGTTCAGCGTTAGACTGAACGTTGGTACCTGTTGCCATCATTTGCTTGGCAGATACATATGCTACTTATAGCAACCAGGGGGCTAACAAAGACCCCCGCATGTGAGGGGGCCCCTTCGGCATATCTTGCAGGGGGCCCCCTCACGTTTTTTGTTACATCACTGTCTATTAACTGGAACAGCACTCTCCTGTCCTGAGAAATCAAATCCAGGCAGACAGCTAAACGCACATTTCTGCCAGTGTGCTGCTGGCCTGAAAGAAATGTAAATGTGCACAACGAGTTAATCTGCAAATCCTTTACATTTGCAGATTAACTCGTTTTGTACATTTGCATTTCATTCATGCCAGCAACACACTGTTAGAAAGGCGTGTTTAGATGTCTGGCTGGCGTCGATTTCCCAGCACAGGAGAGTCCCTAAATAAAACTCCAGGGAAAGCCTGGGACGTTTTTATTTTAGCAAATAAAGAGCGTGACCCCCTTCTCATGCCTCCACAGCCCCCCATGGGTCCGCCCCACAGATTGAAGACCTCTGCCTTAAGGGGACCTGATTTCCTATGACGCTCCGTGGCCTGAGTAATCTTGGCTTTCAAGGCGGCTCTATTCGCTTTCTCTATTTGTTCCAGGCGTGCTTTTTCAGCAATGCAACGTCCTTGAAGACGGCCTTAGAAGCATCCCATAAAGTGTCCCCTGTACCATTTTCCTGAAAGTACTGCTTGATTGACGTGCTGAGTTCTTGTTTGGAAACTCGGTCTTTAAGTAAGGGTTTATCAAATCCCCAGGTCAGTGGCTGAGGAGGACTGGTTTTGTGTGCTCCTGCCGCACCAAAATTGCGTTATCAGCTATTACAATTACGTGCTCCATTCTTGGTCTAAACGAGAGTAAGATCTGTTTGAGTGGGAGAAGAATGTATAGTCCTTTTCACCCGGGTGCACACTGCCCCACCGGTCCACCAAACCATAACATTCCAGACCTTGGAGCTGCTGCAGAAACTGATCCTAGGGGTACCTAACTGATGTTCCATTGGGAACCAAGTTAAAATCCCCCACTCAGAACAAGCTCCTGGGGTCCTATTTACCAAGTGCATTCAGTAAATTAAGAAGAAAAAAGTTCAGATTGGGGCATACACATTAAGGATATTGTATGGCTTTCCCCACTTGAGTCCTTTCAAATATATACCTTCTCCTCCTATTTATCCATAAGCACCTGTATTGTTTTATAAGAGAACTCTGTTTATGTCGTGCAGTCATCAGTCTGTTTGTTTTGTTCTTCATACGGGTGAAGAATCATCAGGGAAATAACTTATGTTGCATTACAGATGTCGACCAGCCGCAAGTGCATCCCTTGCAGACAACATCCGGTGATTTTCTCATATCGCTCCCCACACCTTGTGGAGCTTTACCATTAACATTCCAGGATGTCAACCATACCATTCAACTAAGAAATAGATGTTACAAGTACTGTATCTCCCATGTTTGTTCGAGGAGTATTCCCTAATAAAAGAGAGAGGGACCCAGAACCAAAGGGATAGGGTACCAGAACTGACTTTGTCAAATAAGAATTCCCTTTGGGCACCTTAGTTCAGAAACACCAATTCTTACACACAAATAGACAGATATCCTTCAAACATACAAACCCATCCCGTAGAGCAATACAGTAAACAACAATATAATTCTATAAAAACAAATAAGTTCAATATGCACAGTTTATTTCATATATTTAAAAACAGTTAAAAAACATATATTAAAAAAGTTAAAATTAAAATTGGGAACACAGACAATATAAACAAGGAACAACTCGTATACAAAAATTCAACCTAAGCAGTTCCTAAAGCTAGGAAGGGAGATACACAAAAAAGGTAAAGATTCCGCAATAGTCCGAATAGTCCTTGATCGGTATATCTTGTACTTCTCCCTTTATTTCAACGCGTTTCGGCGGACGATTAACATATAGCCGCCTTCATCAGGAATATATTAGCTGTCTTCCCAAAAACACTTCTGAAATTTAGACAAAATATATGTTTTAGATTCCAGAAATACTCTAACATAATCCTATACATAAACCTGAGATTAAAAGAAAGAACAGAATTTATGTCATATAACTATTGCTCACGAGATAAGTACATCAACCCTAACACACATTTCAACAATTTGTTACATTCAAAAACATTAATACTCATCATTAAGATAAAGACAACAATTCATATACATTCCTTATACAAAGACACATTATAATATGTACATCAAATGTACAACAAATCACTTTTCTGTGCAATAGACCGTTTCAAGATGTTTGTCACAACAGATATAAAACATATTGCTCTTAATATCGTTCCCAAAGTACGTTATTTTTTCTGCTAATGAATAGACATATGTATCTGCTTCTCATAGCAACTACCTATGGTTCATACTGGGAAATGGTTTAGTTATAATGAGCACCATTAGCTCATACCTGCTAGAAAAACTGGAGCCAAAATAACGCACAAACTTTTATGGACAAGCTGCCTTAAGGTGGGGAATTGTAGCCTCCTTAACTGTTCAATATGTCCACATTTCACGAGACAGTGGGTTGCTAAGTTGCTCGCACAATAATGTCTGCAATACATAATATATAGGACATAAGTGTATATAACTATAACTATATCCCATATCCAAAGGATGTGTGAAACCATCCATGTATCTACCTTTTACAAATAGCCGTTTCCTGTTCATATATTGACAGCCAGTGATAAGAAATCTAAAATCACAAAGGAAACTTTAGGTAGGTTAGATGTTGGCTAACACTTTATTGGTCTTACTAAACAGTCCTCTTTGCGACCAAAGGCGTGGTACTTACATATTTTCACGTCTTGCTATACAGAAAATAAGGATTCAATGACGAATACGATAAGTATAATGCGATGAGTATAGTAGCAAGGATCAAAGCTATAAGATAAATATATATCTCCTTAGTAATCACTGGTTTATTCAATATATTCGCAAAATATGAGTAAGACTGGATAACACTACTCACTTAAAGCAACATTCAGATGTAAGTGATAAGCACGCGGTACGTCCAAGAAATCCAGACTAGTAGATTATGTCTATAGATGATTGTTCTTCCACGACCCGCTACGAATTCAAAAATAGACAATAACCACCTGTTAGTATGGTTTAATACATATTTTAGGTGTGATAGTCTCGAAAAACAGCCACTATACTCACATATTTATATATTTAAAATCTCAGAGCTTGAGAGCTATATCCAGTCTCTCAGAGTTATTTCTGCTCGTATATACCGCCTCTGTGAAGGAAGCATATCACAGGCTTTAGATTATATAAATGTGTCTAAACGAGGCTAACCTCTTCTAGTTTTCTATGCCTACAATCCAATCATACCTTGAGAAATAGGTCGACAAACGTCCCGCGTGTAGTTCCGTTAGTCTTCAAAATAGAATCACCGTAGATTGATTCTACACGCTTTTAAATACTCAAAGGGTTACGCCCATTTCCTGTTTAAAGGCACGGAAGTTGATGTTTCACTAACAGTGATGTAGGTCACTAGTAATAGACATAGAAAAGGTAATGGTAGCTCGAAATTGTTTACCATTGATGTTTCCTTTACCGCAGGTATCGGCCGCATCCACAAAGGAGATCGACGTAAACATAACGTAAACAGCGAAACACTTTCCAAAAAGAGAGCGCGCACGTCCGCCAAACCCTTGTGATATATCACCATCAAAATCACGGGAATATGCACAAACGTCCTCCGTACTGCATGGCAAAAATTGCTATATAAACAGCAAATAAGTATGAGTGCCATAAAAACTATACATAGCAGCGTTGGCACAAGAAGAAATGTATAAGTCCAGATATAGATAATATAAAATTATCCAGGTTGTATTCAAGCTCACAGTCAGGTACCTAAACTAGAAAAATGCAATCTATGTGCCCCCCTCAATTTGTTCCCATTCTTCTCGTGAATTAAGTCCATTCCTTACTGTGTCTAGATAGGAAATATACCACTGTTCTCTTTGTTTACGGACATTCACAATGTTCCCGCCCCTCTTCCCTATCTTAACCCTCTCCAGTATGAACCATTTGAAATCACATTCACCATGTTTCAATTCCAGAAAATGAGCCACAATAGGAGCAGTTATCTTTTTAGTTTTAATTGCTGACCTGTGCTCCTGAAACCTAATGCGTGCTTCTCTTCCAGTTTCACCAACATAATAAAGCCCACAGGGGCACTCAAGGAGATAGATGACATTCTTGCTCCTGCAGTTATTGTGAGTTTTACATTTCACAGTCCTATTATTACAGGTAATTACAGGTGCCACTATACATTGATCACAGATATTCCACATTCCACATTTAGTGGTTCCAACTACTTTGGTGTTATCCAGTGTCCTCTGATGATCAACTACCTCCTCTTTGTATGTGTGCACTAATAGGGCTCGCAGATTTTTATTCTTTTTGAACGCAAAAAGTGGCTTCTCTAAAACTGTCTCCTCATCATGGTTCAAAATATGCCAGTGTCTGTTTACCACGTTTTTAATTTGATTACTTATGTGGGAAAACTTGCTGACAAACACCACTTTGTTAAGTGGGCCTTATTCTTTTTTTGTTTTTTGAATCAGAGCATCACGGTCATAAAATCTTGCCCTCTTCAATGAGTGTGACAACAATTTTTTAGGGTATCCCCTATCTTTAAACTTCTTCTTAAGTATCTCTGCATGTTTATAATAATCATTGATATCAGAACAATTCCTCCAAAGCCGGAGGAATTGACTGAATGGGATAGTTTCTTTTTGCGATTTGGGGTGAAAACTGGAAAAATGAAGGAGGGTGTTTTTGGCCATAGGTTTTGTGAAGAGTTCAACAGATAACACCCCTTCAGAGTTTTTAATAGAGATATCAAGAAAATCAACTCTTGTAGTGCTGTAAAAGGAGGTAAACCTAAGGTTTGGATCTCCCAAGTTAATCCAAATAAAAAACTCCTCCAACAATTCAATGGTCCCTTCCCAAATAAAGAAAATATCATCGATGTAGCGGTACCAGCCCGCTACATTTTCAAAAAATGGGGCCATCTCGTTGTCAATATGCTTTGTCTCGAAGTCACCTACATAAAGACAGGCCAGACTGTCTAAAATACTCATTTTTGAAAAGAAACACATTGTTGGTAAGGATGAGTCGTACACAGTCCACAATGAAATCTTTATTGGCACCTCCCAGGTCTTGATTAGACAGAAGTGTCTTGTTACCCTTGACATTGAGTCTCTTTATACGAACATCCCCCAGGCTGATACAGTTAAGGTCATTGATGATCTTCTGTCTAATCAAGACCTGGGAGGTGCCAATAAAGATTTCATTGTGGACTGTGTACGACTCATCCTTACCAACAATGTGTTTCTTTTCAAAAATGAGTATTTTAGACAGTCTGGCCTGTCTTTATGTAGGTGACTTCGAGACAAAGCATATTGACAACGAGATGGCCCCATTTTTTGAAAATGTAGCGGGCTGGTACCGCTATATCGATGATATTTTCTTTATTTGGGAAAGGACCATTGAATTGTTGGAGGAGTTTTTGATTTGGATTAACTTGGGAGATCCAAACCTTAGGTTCACCTCCTTTTACAGCACTACAAGAGTTGATTTTCTTGATATCTCTAATAAAAACTCTGAAGGGGTGTTATCTGTTGAACTCTTCACAAAACCTATGGCCAAAAACACCCTCCTTCATTTTTTCCAGTTTTCACCCCAAATCGCAAAAAGAAAGTATCCCATTCAGTCAATTCCTCCGGCTTCGGAGGAATTGTTCTGATATCAATGATTATTATAAACATGCAGAGATACTTAAGAAGAAGTTTAAAGATAGGGGACACCCTAAAAAATTGTTGTCACACTCATTGAAGAGGGCAAGATTTTATGACCGTGATGCTCTGATTCAAAAAAGAAAAAAAGAAAAAGGCCCACTTAACAAAGTGGTGTTTGTCAGCAAGTTTTCCCACATAATTAATCAAATTAAAAACGGGGTAAACGGACACTGGCATATTTTGAACCATGATGAGGAGACCGTTTTAGAGAAGCCACTTTTTGCGTTCAAACAGAATACAAATCTGCGAGACCTATTAGTGCACACGTACAAAGAGGAGGTAGTTGATCATCAGAGGACACTGGATAACACCAAAGTAGTTGGAACCACTAAATGTGTAATATCTGTGATCAATGTATAGTGGCACCTGTAATTACCTGTAATATTATGACTGAAATGTAAAACTCACAATAACTGCAGGAGCAAGAATGTCATCTATCTCCTTGAGTGCCCCTGTGGGCTTTATTATGTTGGTGAATCTGGAAGAGAAGCACGCATTAGGTTTCAGGAGCACAGGTCAGCAATTAAAACTAAAAAGATAACTGCTCCTATTGTGGCTCATTTTCTGGAATTGAAACATGGTGAATGTGATTTCAAATGGTTCATACTGGAGAGGGTTAAGATAGGGAAGAGAGGCGGGAACATTGTGAATGTCCGTAAACAAAGAGAACAGTGGTATATTTCCTATCTAGACACAGTAAGGAATGGACTTAATTCACGAGAAGAATGGGAACGAATTGTGGGGGGCACACAGATTGCATTTTTCTAGTTTAGGTACCTGACTGTGAGCTTGAATACAACCTGGATAATTTTATATTATCTATATCTGGACTTATACATTTCTTCTTGTGCCAACGCTGCTATGTATAGTTTGTTATGGCACTCATACTTATTTGCTGTTTATATAGCAATTTTTGCCATGCAGTACGGAGGACGTTTGTGCATATTCCCGTGATTTTGATGGTGATATATCACACGGGTTTGGCGGACGTGCGCGCTCTCTTTTTGGAAAGTGTTTAGCTGTTTACGTTATGTTTACGTCGATCTCCTTTGTGGATGCGGCCGATACCTGCGGTAAAGGAAACATCAATGGTAAACGATTTCGAGCTACCATTACCTTTTCTATGTCTATTACTAGTGTCCTACATCACTGTTAGTGAAACATCAACTTCCGTGCCTTTAAACAGGAAATGGGCGTAACCCTTTGAGTATTTAAAAGCGTGTAGAATCAATCTACGGTGATTCTATTTTGAAGACTAACGGAACTACACGCGGGACGTTTGTCGATCTATTTCTCAAGGTATGATTGGATTGTTGGCATAGAAAACTAGAAGAGGTTAGCCTCGTTTAGACACATTTATATAATCTAAAGCCTGTGATATGCTTCCTTCACAGAGGCGGTATATACGAGCAGAAATAACTCTGAGAGACTGGATATAGCTCTCAAGCTTTGAGATTATAAATATATAAATATTTGAGTATAGTGGCTGTTTTTTGAGACTATCACACCTAAAATATGTATTATACCATACTAACAGGTGGTTATTGTCTATTTTTGAATTCGTAGCGGGTCGTGGAAGAACAATCATCTATAGACATAATCTACTAGTCTGGATTTCTTGGACGTACCGCGTGCTTATCACTTACATCTGAATGTTGCTTTTAAGTGAGTAGTGTTATCCAGTCTTACTCATATATTTTGCGACTATATTGAACAAACCAGTGATTACTAAGGAGATATATATTTATATTTATCTTATAGGTTTGATCCTTGCTACTATACTCATCGCATTATACTTATCGTATTCGTCATTGAATCCTTATTTTCTGTATAGCAAGACTTGAAAATATGTAAGCACCACGCCTTTGGTCGCAAAGAGGACTGTTTAGTAAGACCAATAAAGTGTTAGCCAACATCTAAAGTTTCCTTTGTGATTTTAGATTTCTTATCACAGGCTGTCAATATATGAACAGGAAATGGCTATTTGGAAAAGGTAGATACATGGATGGTTTCACACATCCTTTGGATATGGGTTATAGTTATATATACTTATGTCCTATATATTATGTATTGCAGACATTATTGTGCGAGCAACTTAGCAACCCACTGTCTCGTGAAATGTGGACATATTGAACAGTGAAGGAGGCTACAATTCCCCATCTTAAGGCAGCTTGTCCATAAAGTTTTGTGCGTTATTTTGGCACGAGTTTTTCTAGCAGGTATGAGCTAATGGTGCTCATTATAACTAAACCATTTCCCAGTATGAACCATAGGTAGTTGCTATGAGAAGCAGATACATATGTCTATTCATTAGCAGAAAAAATAACGTACTTTGGGAACGATATTAAGAGCAATATGTTTTATATCTGTTGTGACAAACATCTTGAAAAGGTCTATTGCACAGAAAAGTGATTTGTTGTACATTTGATGTACATATTATAATGTGTCTTTGTATAAGGAATGTATATGAACTGTTGTCTTTATCTTAATGATGAGTATTAATGTTTTTGAATGTAACAAATTGTTGAAATGTGTGTTAGGGTTGATGTACTTATCTCGTGAACAATAGTTATATGACATGAATTATGTTCTTTCTTTTAATCTCAGGTTTATATATAGGATTATGTTAGAGTATTTCTGGAATCTAAAACATATATTTTGTCTAAATTTCAGAAGTGTTTTTGGGAAGACAGCTAATATATTCCTGATGAAGGCGGCTATATGTTAATCGTCCGCCGAAACGCGTTGAAATAAAGGGAGAAGTACAAGATATACCGATCAAGGACTATTCTGACTATTGCGGAATCTTTACCTTTTTTGTGTATCTCCCTTCCTAGCTTTAGGAACTGCTTAGGTTGAATTTTTGTATATGAGTTGTTCCTTGTTTATATTGTCTGTGTTCCCAATTTCAATTTTAATTTTAATTCTTTTTTAATATATGTTTTTTAACTGTTTTTGAATATATGAAATAAACTGTGCATACTGAACTTATTTGTTTTTATAGAATTATGTTGTTGTTTACTGTATTGCTCTACGGGATGGGTTCGTATGTTTGAAGGATATCTGTCTAGTTGTGTGTAAGAATTGGTGTTTCTGAACTAAGACGAGGAGTATTCCCATCAACTTGTCCATGAAAACGAGACAAATACATTATGGTCCAATGCAAAATTGGAACAAAACTCCCCCCCCCCCCCCCCCCCCCCCCAACATGCAACCCTACCTTATGCCCCCCTCACCTCTCAACTGTCGCTTCCAAGAAAGAATCCACCTCCCAAGGAAGGGAATAGGTAAATCCATTGCATGGGGATGAGTCATTCTGTGGCCTACTAAACCCCTGTGCCACCCCCACCTTTAGCCATCCCCTTAATAACTAGGAGAAAAATGTTTTACCAGTTGAGGTCACCAGCCCTCCCTTGCATCTCAGTACCCAGCCTACACCCATATGTAATTTTCATTAGGCCCACTTTAATGAGAGCACAGGGCAATGTTCACTTTAATTATTTTTCTCTGTGTGCAGCAGGTCAAGATCTCTGTGCACTGCAACCAAGGCTATGTGCACCAAGCAACTGATCATGCATTTGAGTGCTTTGCTCAGCAATATAAATCTGTGGCAGTCACCACTCCAAACCTTTGTTTACAGTGCGAAATAGGCACATTGCACACATATAGTTCTATTTAATAAAGTCTTGAGACAGTTTTGCAATGTAGATACACACACCCTTGGACATGAATTGTTTATTGCGGTAGCACCTACACCCCAGATTTAGAAAAGGACAGGACACAGAAGATGCTACCATTATATGTATTAACTGAACAGCAGGGTTGATGCAAGCAGTCAGAAGAATGAGGCAGTTTTGTTGAGCTCGTAATGAATCCGGGCTGGATCAAGTGAAATATGCTAAAAAAAGTTCTGTGTAATTCGCCAACACCTGAACATATTGAGCAGAGCCCGCAGGTTGTCTGCTTTTGGTTCCGAGCAGGACTCTGCTGGCAGTAAAGGGGCTTTCTAATTTACAATTTAAGTTGTCCCAAAACAAAGGTCTCATTTAATGGCCAACAGTCCTACTTTTGTTCAAGAATGATCCTGGCTGGGAGTCACCTGGAGCCTAATACCTAGATTCCAACACAATGGAGGGTAAACGAAGGCCCAAAAGTATCACTTTACAAGTCCGGTACTTAAAAGAAATATTTGAGGCAGGTTTTTGACTTTGTTTACCATTTCTATATAAGCTACATGCATGTACTCGAAGAAGATAGGCATATGTTAATAGTGCATAACTGGGAGAAACAAAAAGTAAAAGTATGGATTTAAAATGTAGCAGTGCTGGGGCTGTCTATTCAAATAAATGTATTACTATGCAAAGGAAGCCTTTTCAGCAGCACTATACAACAATTTGAAAAATGTAACAATAAGGTTCTAAACCCATTTTTTGCAGTTTGCAAGAGGCTTGTTGATGCTGGTTCATAGCTCACTGTGCTACAATAGGATTGCAATTTATGGACTGCATGTAATAACAAATATGTGTCAAAAGTAGTAACCCACTTAACTATCTACACAAAAAAAGGTAATTTGCATGTTCAATAATGTTCTTTATAGGAGATGCATTAACCCTCTATGCAGCATTATCAGTCAAAACTGAAACTAGACAAAACACAGATCTCTCCAGCAACTGCATTAACCCCCAGAGTTATCTGACCAGCACTGTTCTCCCCTAAAATGTCATTGCACACAAATATCCCTGCAGAGAGTGGCTTAACCCCATAAGAGATTTTAAAATGCAGCCTTTGCAATCATTTAAACCAGAAAAGAATCATGTACTGTCACATTTGTCCTCGTTGCCATTTCTTTGCTGCAGAGTTTAAAAAAGTAAATGTACAAGTTGAAAGCCAAACTCTGGTTTGCATGACTCTGTTCCTCATGACTGCACCCCCTTTCTACTGTCACGCCTTGACCACCAATTTATGAGTTTTCACCTCCTTAAGGTCTCCATAGTGGGTTCTTGGTGACTTGGCCAAAATGTGCATGTGATTCTAAGATCAGCACCCACTGGAAAAAAAGCCAAACACAACCATTAATTCACCTAACTCTTCAAATTCTAACAGCACCATATGTAAAGGGCTGCACTCCTATTTGAACAAGATGACCCTTGAAATTATTTGAAATCTAATTTTCTAAGATGTTGAATATGTTACAAGGTTGCATTCAATATTCAAGAAGAGTGTTTCCCTTTAATACATCTAAAATATTTAGAAAGTATTTATTAAACGTGAGTGGTTTTAAACATGAACTGAGAAGCCTATCACATAACAGAGGCAGCTACACTTCTGTGGATGAAATGCACCAAAAATATATGCTGTGTACAATACTTTCATCCTGGGTTGTGTCCCCAAATGTTGCTAGTTTTTTTCATTTTTATATTGGGTGAACTTGGCGCAAGGGCACTTGCATGAGCACCAGTTGCATTAAACAAAGACTCATTAAGATTTCTTTTTAAGATCTGGGGAGTTTAAGTGAAATGCAGAGCTTGGAAACATTTTCCCTTGGGAGTTAACACTGTGTCTGTGCTCCCTCAGTCTCAATGCGAGAGCAGGGGAAGTTGTACAGTTCAGACCGCAAGTTAGGGTTACCTATATTATAATACAAGTCTTACCATAAAGCTGCCTCTGGGTTTACTTTTCTGAATGGCCTTAAAGTATAGTTTGATCGCAGCCTCTCACCCAGGGCCATTAGGTTAAATACAGACTTCCTGGATGGAAATCAGTCTATATCATTTATCCCAATTCACAAGCTTTTCACCGGCCCGGAAAAAAAAATGCCTGGACTTGATCCTCTCGCTTGTTTAAAAGTCGGCAGCGATACCATTACACCACGCTGCTTTTGCATGACCTTTGAAGGCGTCTAACCTTAACAGAGTACACAGCAAGTGCAGAAGCTGTGAGCACTCTAATCTGTAGCATGTCTGTGGCAGAATAGCTGCTCTTGCGTCTGATCTCGAAAATGCGCTGCCACTGCTCCTCACATTTTGCCCATGTATGTTTACATTTGTGGTTAAAGAACGGACTTATGGCATTGTGTGTGCTTTGCAAGTGTGTGTGCACGCTGGAAGAAGGCCGTGTGCGTGCGCCCGCGTGCACCCACGCACGTTAGTAGGAACTATGGCACAGGGTATACCATGGCAAGACCACCAAACGGTTAAAAAAAACATACGAATGACAGCAAGCTCTTTCAGGAACACCCCCTAGTTATCTACAGGGCCCGACTCAGTGCACAAGGTCTATATGCACAGATCCACTGCGGTGGCTTCCGACAAAGGGCCTCTGCCATACTGTCGTTAGGCTACTTGCTATCTAGTCGTCTAGTAGTGGTGACATTATCCCATTGTTTCAGTGGTCGCTCCTGTTGTCCCTTCCCTCTATTCACTTAAGTCTCTGGACACTCTTGAAAGGGACACAGGATCTCCTATGCCTCTTCTGGGATTCGTACAGTGTGATATCTATTGTCCAGCTGGAACTACAGGCCGAAAGGTAAGGCTCATCGGAATCTGATCTGCCCCCTATGCAACTCCGCTGTTACCAGGCCCAAGAATACGTTTAGGCCCCTACAAGTTACTGCCAGTCCTCCAGGAGGCCTCACTAAACCACGAAAGGGTCAGCTTCGCATCCCACAGAGCCCAGGTCATTCCTGGAGCCTCAGAGAGGCAGCCCTCCTAGTCAGTCGAACCAGGTCTCCAGTGCCAGATATAACAGAACTACAGCCAGACAGATCATAACTTAAAATGTTTAAGCGGCTCCTGCTGTGTCCCTTAGGTGGCCGTTTCAGGATGTCCCAGCAGACCTCACTGCTCCTGGCCACTCCACCACTCTAGGAGAGGCCTCACTCTTGTGCCATGGCTTCTGATACAGGTTCCAATATGGCAGCTGTCAATCCAGCCCCACCGGGAGCGCAGGCTGACTGCAGTTGTATTGCGGCTCCACGGAGGATCTGGTAGGCGCTCATCAGGTTCCCTGAAGGATGGGGATCACGTAGCCACTCTCACCTCACTGATGTCACGGCTCAGGGGAGCGGCAGAAGGCAGATTATGGAGGCAGTGAGTGGGAGTTCATCACATGGACGCCATGCTCTTCCGGCAGTAGTGGAAAACAACACTGGGTGTGGGCTTCCCACAGTAAGGCCAAGCCACTAGATAACTAAACAACTAAACAGGTGCCAATACCGATATCTTTAATTCAACATGCTAGAGTTTTCAACAAAAAGAATAAAACTTAGTGCGAGTACAAGACTTGGAAATCAGTCTGAATTAATCACTTTTTATTTTTCATATAATTTTTTTGCAATATTCGTTGGTTAAATTTCACCAAATTTCACAGTTAACATAGAAGAAGCAATACAAAAAACAAATTCATGGTAAAACACTTCATCCTCTGCTTTCATACATCGTTGATCAACATTACACATTCCATTCTAACACTCTCACATACCCAACAAACATACTTTATTTACAATTTATTATACAGTAGTACATGTAATTGTCACCATAGACAGTAATTTTTTGGTTTTGAATTTTTTTCCCCTTATGTAGTTATTTTTGAAGAAACTTATGGTGTAGAAAAACGGTCTACGCGTTTCGAACCCCTATTGCTACACCTTTTGTGGCTTCAAGATGTCCTCATAAGGAATATAATTCTTTTGAATATCATAAATTATTATTGTATGGCTACTTAAGTGTATTGCCCATACATATGTACAAATGGGGTGTGTGATACAACTGCAAATTCGTAAATTCTGACAGTAGTACTTTTGTGTTGCCTTGGAGAATGTACCTGAACAATTAATTTTGTCTCTCATGACGATTGCTGATTTGTACATAAACAGAGTTCAATATATGAAAAATGAAATCTTTTTGATATAAAATTTATGGGGTTTTCGCGTCTAGTTAATTCATTAGTTCACGTTAGTGACAATTGAAAAATAAGAAAGATTTGTGAAATAATTCCTCAAGGATCACTCGGTTATTCAGAAAATAATCTGCAACAAGAAACTCATTATTGTCCGGAGACTTGCCCATGCATCAATATGGGATTATACTTTTTTATCCTTCAGTCTAGATAGAACTTGCACACTATTAGGCTACCTTTTCCCCTCCAAAGTGTATTGAATTTAGTTGCATCTTCTGACATTGGCACTAACTCCCTTTCCTACCACAACTATTCATCTGTACAACTCAGAATATCTTCTCTCCAGAAGCTGTCTTAGTACTATACTACATAACAGTCCAAAGATGGTAAAACATATTAGAACGTCTTCAAATTTCGGCATAATTGACACTGCCAGGATCTCATCAGAAATTGTTTTGGAAGCATACAAAGCTGCCCTAAGGGATGAAATCAAGAGACTAATGGAAAAAAATGCTGTCCAAAAGATTCCAAATTTAAGATGCATCAGGAAACTCAAAAATCCATTTATACAAGACAACATGCAACTAAAATATTAATAAAAACTGTTAAAATAAAGAATGGAATTCAATAATTGTTGTACCGCAGCAGTTTAATCCACACGCCTAAACATCAAAGCCAACTATCGCACAGGCAGCAACAGATGAGGGAAATTATTTGCCAACTGTCTCAAAGCAAAGGGGAAAAAAACAAGGTTATATCCATCACAGACCCTGAGTGAAATGTAAAATTCAGAGATGTATCTGAATTTGTCAGTAGCATCAACTCGCAAAAAAAGCACCTAGACTGAATAGACTTCCATCTGACTCTTATCAAACATTCTTCGATGCCATGGTTTCGAGACTTCCTGTCATGATCAATCATTTAATCCACTCAGAAAGCCCAAAAGGCTCCTTTACTGATGTAACAGCATGGTATTTCAAAAACGACTTTTGCCTGATCTCACTGGTCGACTAAGATGGTAAAATCCTAGCTAAAATACTTGCCCCAAAATTAGAACCCTAATTTACCCACTCTGATCAATGGGGCTTCTTAAAGGACAGATTATCAGGTTCCAACATACGACTCGTAACTAATATAATTTTAGTCACAGAGTCCATCCATGGCAACATCTGTTTGGTAATGTTCTAAAGGCTGAGAAAGGCCATTACAGAGTAGAATAGTCATTTCGTTTTAAAGCTCTTGAGTGGTACGGTGTCCCCCCAAAAATATACCAGTTTTATGAGGACTCCCTCTGTAAATCCCTTTGCTGCAGTCCTGGTCATTGGCCACCTATGAACGAAATTCAGTCTATAAAGGAGAGTTGGAGAAGGATGGCCATTATTTCCTCCCCAAAATATCCTGGCTTTTGAACGTCATCAGAGAATCAGGAACACCCAAATGATCAAGAGCACAGAAATTAAGTCTTACCAACAGAGTCTCCGCATAAGCCAATTACCTACTTAGGCTAACAAACAACCTACTCAAATTTTTACCTGCTTTTGTAGACTATATCAACGCCTATGCCACCTCGTCTGCATTTCAACTGATGGAGGATAAAACAAAATAGTATCGTTGACCAACCTCTGCTTCAAGGGTCTATTACACAACTGCCAAATCAATGATCCAATTTACAAATACAATATATCTAAGAATTCCCTCACTTGGCATATCGACATGCACATCAATCTAAACCAGCGGATAATCTTGAGATATCAAACACAAAACCTACTCACCCATTTTCTTCTGAGACATTAGTCAAAATGTCAAATGTTTTTATGGAAACCATATCAGAATTGCAATCAACAAAGTTTAACTTTCAAAACCAAATGGAGTCAATTTTGCGGGCTATGACATTTATCAACACCCCTTCAGAATAGGTTACACATAGTTCCATCTTTCACTTACCAACTAATTGGAAACTGTTCCATGGGTTAAGCTGGAATGTTCACCCATGCACATGCCTCTCTCTTTACGTATCCGTTCCCACTATCTGCTGAAATATAGAAATCAACATTTTATCTGTTACCAGTACCGTGTTAAACAAGTGCACTTAAATTCTCAGAGTTTGAAAGCAAATGGATGGACAGGTCAGTTAATTCAACAACACTGTAAACATGACTCTCCAGAAATCCTAGAAATCCTTCGAGTGAAAAATGATATCTTCACATCAGTCAATATTTCGACAGTAAAAACCTTATCACCGTCCAAGTTTTCAAAACCAAATACTGTCTTGATGAAGTAGATGAGAAACTGGTCAAGTCAGTCCTACGGAGAACCCTCCGCGTTACCATCTCAAATATTTCGCAGGACATCCTTCTCAATCCACTTTGATCACCTTCCTCCAGCTAGCAATCTATGAACTTCCATCATCTATAAAAAAAATCTTCTTTAAATCAAACACAAATCATGTAATGCAACACAACTTGAAAACTGGACTGATTTGTTAAATATCAAAAAATGCACAGGAAAAAAATATTGGGAACAGTGTGATATTGGCCAATTCAGCGGTTATTACGCAACCTTTTTTAGGCCACTCCCAGCCCTTTGTTCATTGGTTAAACTTCACAAAGTTCCTCATTAACAACCTATGTTAGTGTTGTCAAGAACCAGGCACCATAATAAACACTTAATATGCTCTGCTGATTTATTGCCAGTTATTGGACAGATAAATCACTGACCATTGTAGTTCCTATATTCCCAATAGGCTCTGCGCATTGGAATAACATATACTATAGTTTAGACGTAGGACTGAGGTCGACTAGGTCTCTATCGTATATATTAGACTTAATTGTGAGTGCCAGCTAGCTGAGAGGTCATTAGAAACTTTCTCGAATTCACAAGAAGGGATTAGTTTCTGACAACCGCATAAACATGACAACTTTGTTTCCCAAGAATAAGAAATCAATGTCTAGAGTCGCGGAAACAATAGATAGCTATTTTACTCAGTCAATTATGCATGCTTCGTTTCACCAGAGGTGCTGAGAAAATAGAGATACTGGCGTTTTCAATAAAATGTATTTATTGAACAGTCTTCTTTCTCAAGCATAAGAAATGTACTGCTACAATGGTAATACCGGTTATAAGGTACAAGGCATATAATACGAAAAGTATTATAAAGTAGTACTGTAAAAGCATGATATGGTTTGTAAGCCATAAATTGCCTAAAACATATAAAATATATACAGTGATAAAATAATGACTAAAAGTACTCAACTGGTGCTTCTAAAATACGCCTACCCCTGTGTACCTAACCTAAGTCTAGTACAATGGAAAGTAAGTGAGGAGTAGCTTAAGTTTAGTATTTCTCTGCCAAGAGGCTGTCCAAGAATTCTCTAAGGGTCTAATCAGCTCAGTACCTTGGTTTAGAATGAAGGAGGTCTTGTATCTCTATCTCAGGACTCGATTTTCCAGCAACCCGCAAGGGTAGCCTGGAAACACTGGAGCTGCATTTCTCTGCAGGAGAAAAGACAGCGTCTCTCAGTGTGCCAGCTGGAGGGTCGGCTTCCTTCGGCACTTGCTGCTGCAGGGTGTCGGGCAAGTAGTAAGTCGATCTGCTCCAAACCACTGTGTGTTTGTCTGGGCAAATCTAGGCATATTTATACTTTGAAGGTGCCGAGTTTGACGTGTGATTGGACTTAATAACGTCATCAAAGACACAATTCTTCGAAAAGTCCATGATTTCCTAGATAAATTAGTATTCAGGCAAGGGGAAGTCCCTAGCTGCTGAAGGCGGGTTTCTCTAAGAAATCGTTGTTGATTCTTGGAATTTAGTGGAAGTAGCCATGCCGTATTTGGGCTGCATAGGCTCAGTCTAAATATGGTAATGATTTCTATGCCAATATAAGGATCGAGCAATCTATACCTATATAATGGCATGAATCGGGAAAAATTAAACTAGTCCTAGATTCATTTACAACACCATCACTGAACAATAGGTCTCCAATTTACGCGAAACCAATTGCATTGCAAATGCTTGGCAACTTGGCATCAAAGACAATGGGAGGGAGGGCGGGGGTTGCCAGAAGACACGGACAACAGGAGGGCACGGGGGGCTAGGAGGGAAGGCACGGACAATGGGAGGGCGGGGTGGAGGAGGAGGGAAGGCACGGACAACTGGGAGGGAGGGATGGCGGGGAGGGGAGAAGAAGGCACAAACAACGCGAGTTAGGGCTGGGGGAGGTGGGAGAAGGCATCACATCGGGAATCAAGGCTGTTTCAAAAGTGAAAGCTGACGTGGCTGCTAAATGTAAGCGAAGCACGTTGTCTGCCTAATGGAGAAACGTGTAACCGTGTAACAATCAAGTAAAGGGGCCAGTAGCCATGGGAGGATACAAATGACGACATGGCTGTATTAAGGAGGGACTAACAAGCCTCATAATGAATCAGAAGATAGCATTTACAAAGGACAAACACACAAGCCAATGAAAAATAAGAGCCGGTGAGTGGGAGGGGCTTTTCCGTACTGAACTTCCACAGCTCTTTGCGGAGCAGCTGTTGCGTGCTGGCTCACGCTCGACCCAAAAAATGACTCCTTCAGATATTAGATGACCTTTCTCTACTAATCAGCATGGAAATAAGCCTACTAGATCTACTAATTACTGTTGCCTGACTACAATTGACCTTGAGGTGAAAATTATACCCATTGGTGAAAGGCCATAGATGGCGAACTCTGATACAATTTTATTTTCTCCTTTAAACAATGTCGATTTCCCTGGTTATATACCGAAGCATGAATAAACCCCAGGTGAACCCACAACAGTTCCTTACTCTCTTAAATGCTGAGCATGTGAGAGTCTCATCCCCTCACTATGGGCATAGCAAACCTCTGGTGCTCACACCATAGGGGGATTCCCATCTGGAGCCCCCCACATCAGACTTCTGAAGAAGAGCTTCCACAGGAGTCTGGGGCTTTTATTTTGTGAATGATTATCGGTGCGGTTGGCATACGGATGTCATCACTGTAGGCAGTGAAAGTGAAAGTAGTTGTTGGGCTCATTTTGTTTACCATGTGCCCTATGCTCTGGAGCATAGCTCAGCTCTTGAACACAGAGTAAAACGGAAGAGGTATCCTTCAAAAGGTGAAATTGCCCTGTGCATTGATACTTCTCCATAGTTGATCCTTTCTCAGGAAGGGCCCTAGGAGAGCTATGCCAGTGCCGCAATCCTCCCTCCAGAACACGTGGGAGTTTAACCGCATGCGCGCCAGCGGTTTTCCCGCTGCGCGCTGCGATTTGAAAAAAGCCGCGTTACATGACGAGCTCAACTCGTCATCAGCGTGCGAGCGGCACAACTCATGACGAGCTGAGCTCGTCATGAGCGTCGAAGCAGTTAAAAGGTAGATCGAGCGCACCACCAGGCATAGGTATTTCTCCCTCCACCAACAGGGTCCCCTGGCTGGCTTTCTGCCTCCCTTGGAAGGGGTGCTGTGCTGGGAGGTATGTTGTAGGCCTACCTCTATTATGCCCCTCCCTGGAATGCAGAAAGTCCTCTAGATACCAGGGCTGATTCATGTTTTAAAATATAACTTGGATGATTGTGGGGACAGTCCTGGCTTCGAGCTGTACCCTTAGTCCTAAAGGGCAAATGGTGTTTCTGACTCAAAACGCTACTTTATTTACGTTTTAGGCCCTCATTTATTTCCCTGTTGTCCATAATGGCTTTAATTATTATTATTATTTATTATTATTAATATTATTATTATTATTATTACATTTGTATAGCGCATAAATCACCCGAAGGTCTCAGAGCGCTTGCAGAAGCCCAGGTATGGCAAGGACAGATCTAAAAAAGCCATGTTTTTAACTGTTTGCGGAATCTCAGGTAGTCGGGTTCTGTCCTAAGCTGGAGGGGAAGGGAGTTCCAGGCCTCGGGTGCTGTTTTACTGAAGGCCCTGTCGCCGTTTCTAGCCGTACGTACCCTAGGGACACTTAGAAGGGACTTGGTGGACGATCTGAGTGTTCTCACCGGGTGGTAGGCCTTAAGCTTTTGTTCAAGGTATACTGGGCCATGACCATTGATGGATTTATGGACAAGGCAGCACAGTTTGAATTTAATACGCTTTTGTATTGGGAGCCAATGTAAGGTTTTTAAGCAGGGTAGTGAAGGGGAGCGGGAGGGAAGATCAAGCACCAGTCTTGCAGCGGTATTCAGCAGGACCTGTAGGCGGTCCAGCAGAGTGGTGTTTGTTGAAGCCAAAAGTGCGTTCCCATAATCAATCCTGCTGATGAGTCCCTGCACTAAAGGCATGCGCGCTGAGAGGGGGAGCCACTTAAAGATTTTCCTCAGACTACGCATAAGGCCATAGCTCGTGCCTACTACATTTCTGATATGATCAGACATGGATTGTTTATTGTCGATAGTTACCCCAAGATTCATCACTGAGGATTTGGGTGTTGGGCATAGGCCAAGCGAGGCTGGCCACCAGTCATCGGACCAAATTTTGTCTGCCTTTCCAAACAGCAGGACCTCTGTCTTTCCTGCGTTCATCATCAGAAAGTTCCTGGTCATCCAGTCATGGATGTCTACCATGCAGTTTTTAAATCTCAGTTTAGTTAGATCCGGATTCTGATTGATTGTGATCAGTATTTGGGTATCGTCCGCGTAGGACACGGTCCCAAAACCGTGTGTTCGAATGACCTTGGCGAGAGGGGATACATACAGGTTAAAGAGCGTAGGGCTCAGTATGGACCCCTGTGGGACGCCCTTATTGTTTTCATAGAGGTTGGAGGAGTGAACGCCCACTTGGACCTTGAACCGTCTGTCAGTCAGGTAGCTTTTTATCCAGCCTAATGCGGGGCCCTCGACACCAATCTCAGCAAGACGTTCTAAAAGAATGAGATGCGAGATGGTGTCGAAGGCCGCAGACAGGTCGAGCAAGACCAGTATGGCAGACTGATTGGAATCAAGTGTCATTCTTAGGTTGTCCACAACTTCGAGCAGGGTCGTTTCGGTGCTGTGGAATGCCCTAAACCCTGACTGTGAGGGGTCAAGAAGTGTGTTGGTCTCGAGATGTAGTTTGAGATGTTTTTTTATTTGAGATTCCATAATCTTCCCAAACAAGGGGAGGAGTGAGATGGGCCGGTAATTAGGAAGTGATTTAGGATCTGCTGAAGGTTTTTTTAAGATAGGTCTGATTACAGCCTCCTTCCAATGTAATGGGACAGAGGAGTGAAGTAGGGACTGATTTAACATTTTTGTTAGGGCCGGAATTAGGGCAGGAGCTATTTTAGATAGGATTTGTGGAGAGGCAGGGTCTCCCGGGGTCCCAGACTTCATTTGTTGTAGAATTGCCTCAACCTGTGCTTCGGTGCATGGTGGAAATTCCCTTAATGTGGGAATGCAAGAGTCGGAGTCCCCGCAGTTATTGGCGGGCGAGACTGTTGTCAGACAGGTGGGAGGCAACTGAGGAAAGCGTTTGTGGATTTCGTTAATTTTTTCGTGGAAGTATGCTGCCACAGAGTCTACCCATTCTTTAGACTCAAGTGGCTGCTGGCTGGCCGGGGGGTTGGTGAAGTCTTTCACTATACTGTAGAGCTCTCTGTGAGTTCGACGCCAAAGAAATCCTCTCACCAAGATAAGTCTTTTTTGCCTCGGCGATTCCTTTCATATATTGTCTATGAGCGGTTTTATATAGATTCCTGTCATTCAAATCTTTAGTTTGGCGCCATTTCCTTTCAACTACTCTGACTGCATGTTTAGTTTGTTCCAGCTCTGGCGTGAACCAAGGTGAGTTTTTCTTAGGAGGTTTAGACGCTTGAGCTGGAGCAATGCGATCTAATGCCAGGACTATTGCAAATTCCAGCTCCCTGGCGGCTGTGTTAGGGTCAGTTTTGTCAGTGATGACTGGAGGGGAGAATTGTGCAGCAAAAGATTCCGAGGTTATTTTGTTCCATGGTCTGCTAAGTTTTACTTGAGTGGTTTTCCGGGATTCGAACTGGGAACATGAGATGTTAAATTTTATAACATAGTGGTCAGTCCATAGGACTGGATCAATCTGCATAATTTTGACTTTGGGGGAGTTCGTGCATATGAGATCTAATGCATGTCCCGCAATGTGGGTTGGGCCTGTCGGGAGAATGTTTAATTGTAGGGTGTAGAAGCTTGTAATAAGGTCAACAGTATGAGGGTCATGGGTTTGATCTAGATGATAATTTATGTCTCCTAACAATAGAAAGTTATCTGTTGTTAGGGCGTAGGGTGCGATTGCTTCGACAAGCTTCTCCACAAAATGAGTTTTGGCACCTGGGGGTCTATAGATAAGGGCCACTTTCCATGACTCCTGGCCTCCTATGGTCAAGGAGGCAATACACATTTCACCCCAGCATTCTAGATATGAGTCATTGATGTGAATTTTGATATCGGGTTTATAGATTATTGCAGTTCCTCCTCCCTGCTTACCTGGGCGGTCAAGCCTGAGTATTTTATAAGGGGGAGGTAAGGCTACTGAGATGTCTGGTGAGGAGGACTCCTGTAACCAGGTTTCTGTGATGAATAATGCATCGGGCAGTGTGAGTCCAGAAGTGCCCAAATTTCCACGGCATGTTTAGGCACCGATCTGGCATTACAGTACATGCATGATAACTGAGACTGTGGAGTGGGGCTTTTTATCGCTGCTAAGGTTCTTCTTTCTCTACTATTGGTATTGCCATTATGGGAAGCAGTATGGGACAGCCTGCCTATATTCAAGGAGTGGAGCTCCTGGTTAGTGTAGCAGATGATACCCATAGTGGGTAACAGCCCAGGTGGATTGAGGGCTGAGGAGAGAAAAAAGAAGAAAAGGTGCAGGGTACCTGGCATCTGGAGTCGGCCGGGAGCGAACGGGCGCAGATGGGCTTGCCATCGGCGCGCCGCTCGGCGCACTTCTAGATAAAGAAAAAGTGGGCGGGACCGCAACAGTGATAGGATGACCCCAGAGCGCTGACCTTTCTCACTCCAGGAAGTGAGTCGCTCATAGAGATGGCGTTAATCCCTCCGCTCAAACGGCACAAGCCGCGACGGAACAGGGACACCAAGAACAGGTAACAAACAGTACAGTATTAAAATGTGTAAAATCGCAGGTTTAAAATCACGAGCAAAATTGCCAATGCCTGTAGCTGTCTTCAGGAGGTTTCAACTGCGTGCGTCCGCTCGGCGCACTTCTAGATAAAGAAAAAGTGGGCGGGACCGCAACAGTGATAGGCTGACCCCAGAGCGCTGACTTACTCCATTATTAGTGTTTTTTTTTAAGTATTAGCATGCTTCAAACGTATATTACTAAATGTCGTCTCTGTGTACTGGTGTCTAAAGTTGCAAAATAGTTGATCAAAATATTTTATTTTCCAAGTTGCAGTTTCTTGTGTAAATTTTAATACCAAAAATCCCCTCTTTTTCTTTCAAACTTAGGCATGCATTTGCGTTTTACCAGGGAACGATATTGGAGCAAAATAAGTAGCTTCAATTACTATATTTTGCATACATTTTACACATTTTTGTTTATTTTTGCCTCAATGTTAGTAGTGCAAGCTAAGCTCGCATATCCCTGCATTTCCTTAGCTCAACCTAATGATAAAGAGGTTTACATCAATGAAGCATAGACCCAAGCTTTAACAACTTACACATCTAGATAGAAATATTGCCTTAGTTGGGCAGTCAGTCCTCTTTCACAGATCCGTACTGTTTTACTGGAAGCCAGTGGGTCTTCAGTACCTACAAATAAACATGAAAACTGGTTGTCCTTGAGCCCAAACAATATGTCCTGGGCGTGGGAGATAGCAATTCTACACACCTGCGGCAGCTGGTGTGATTGCTTCCCGTTAAATGCTTCATATTTGCTAACCCATACTATGACTGCTTTCCGTTAACTAAGATGCTAAATGTTTGCCATTCTCTTTCCAACGTTATCTTATTTGTGGACATTGCAGTGTAACTCCCCGGAAGGGTCCTTTGCTTGGCTGTGGGAGGGAGGAACTGGACTGTTGCAGGTAGCTGCACGGAGGCGTCGCGCGCTGTGACCTTGTGGTGCAGGCGCTTGCCGTCGGGCTTCGTGCGTCACAGGGAATCCCTCCTCTGGGCAGCCCCCAGTGATGTCAGTGCCGGCGCGGAGGCTGCTGCTGCTGCTGAGGAAGCTGCCTGGGGACGCAGTCTCGACTGATGCTGGGGAGGAAGCGCTGTTCGGAAGGTGGTCTACCTCCACCGTGGCTGGTGGTGGCATCCCTGGACCAGTTCTCTTTGGTAAGAGTAAGGCGACCCGACCAGAACGCCAGGGGTGGAGAGGGAGCGGTTGGAACGTCGCGCACGTGACCGCTCTGGGTGGATGCACAGCTGGTGTCTGCCTGACGTTGCGTGTTGGTTTCTGTTTGCTTTCCCCGAGGTGCAGCTCATACATTGGGAGTGGTATTGTATTGCAGCATATAAATAGAGCTTGCTTCCAGCTTCTTCTCGTTCACCTACTGCTTTGCAGCCAGTTCAAAAGCAGCGACAACTGGCCCGTCTAAGTAGTGACCTGCAGTTGTCGTTTATGTGGAAGGCGTTTCTAAAATGGGCACTCGGTTCTGCTCATTCGTTTTAGCTTACATGTTAATTGGCGCAGTAAGCCCTTCGAAGTATTCGCTGCCAGAAGCCAGACTTCACTGCATCACTGTCTGCATGCAGGAAGCAGCAGTTCAATGTAAATAAAAACTGCTTCGTGGTCGGGCGGGGGCGGCTAGGGGTAAAGCGGCCGTTGCACCAGTTCATTGGTTGTGGGTTGAGTTTAGTTCACTCTGTTATGCGTTTATTTTGGTTTCCATTTCAGCCAAATAATCCCCCCCCCCCCCCCAATAGTTCTTGGCTAACCAATGCCCCATTTTCTTCCCTCCCTTACGATTTGTAATCCTCCACCAAATGCATGACGGCTGTCATGGAGCTTGGTTAAGTAGTTCCATTTGGTTTATCTTTAAAAAAAACCTGTGCAGTTAACACCGTGGATGAGGCTCATTAGGGAAGGTACCCGAAGGGCTTTTCTACATTTCTTGTGTTCATTGGCAGTAGTGAGATGGGATCGATGGCAAGGTGTATTGCAGTCTTTTAAGCTCTGGATTGGAAAACCATGGTGGGTTTTTGCAAGTGAGACCTATTGGGCCCCATCACATGCATGTTACTCTCTTCAAGCAAAGGAAGGGCACTGCCATTAAGGTACGAGCAGGGTAGTAAGGAGAGCTTAAAGGCATGTGATTTTGATATTGGTAGCTGGTTTAATGGAGTTTTGCATTGCCTTATGTACACACTCACTAACCAGTGCACAACATATATATGGGAAAGGGCAACATGTGCTTAGATTGTTTGCAGTGCAACATTAACCTAAGCCATGCAACAATGGGGTATGTATTCCAAGCATGCTAAATCCACAGTAATACAGGCACCCATTTGGGGTTTTCAATAAATTTTTAGTGGCAGTGCTCAGAAATTTGAAAATGAGCATTGACAAAGTCAGTAGTTTTTTTGTACAGGGTCTATAGGCACATAGTATATGAAAAACATAGAACATGCAGAAAGAACAATTCCACTATAAACACCAGTTTTCACACTGACCGATGGATACAAACACAAGCACTCATGCGCATAAACCCATTAAAATTGATGCAGCGCTGCCCAGATACCACTAGTCATAAATAGCCCAGTGTCGTATGTGGCTCAGGGTGACCTTCACCGAGGTGGCACAGGATGATGGTGGATACAAAGTGATATACAGCAGGGGAACAGGCGTTTCTAGTTGTTGGTATTTGTATAGCACACTTCTACTGCTAGTACGTCCCATATCACATATCTCTACCTTGTTGGGTTGGTTGCAAACTGTTGCTCAAAAAGGCTTTTTGGAAGAGTGCATGGTTGAAGGGAGATCCTAGTCGCAAGTTTTAGATGACTCATAGGACAGCCATGCACAAGAAGACACGCATAGGTGTACTTGTGTTTAGGCATGTGTAACAGTTATGCACTTAGGTAAATATCTGGTGATGGGAGATTGAGGTGTTACATGCATAACTGATGTGTACATTCAGATGCTTTCAAATGAAGCCAGCATTTAGGACGCTTCCAATAGGTGTTGACTATTTTAAGAGTGAAAAGATCTGTTAGAAGTGGATGGGTCTGATTTTGAATTGGATTGTGCCCGATCGTTGATGCGACATGCATCTTGGGGGGAGTGCAGTGTGGTACACTCCTTCGGGAGCATTGGGTGTTATTTTGCATTGGGCAAGCTGTTCAGGACTGACATTTTGAAAGAAAAATTACAGTTTCAATATTTTATTCTAATATGATATGTTTAGAAGCAGTTTGTCAGTACTGAGCTTATCTGAAAGAGATTTGTAGCCACAGATCTTTACCGTTAAATTTCCCAGGCGACAGACTTGTTCTGGATGGTATTTTTCTTCGAGCAATACCTGTGTGCTGGTAGGTGGCGTCGGTTGGCTTCATGTGACTTTGTCGGCATCATCTGCGCCTATGTGCTGTCTGCGTCACCTATATAGGCACCACCTTGGCATGCTGACGGAAGTTCTTTTCTTTTCACGCCAGCCAATGAACGTCCTTCTGTCACTTAATGACAGGCTTCTTTTAGACTTTTTGTTGACCCTTTTCTGGCGTGTAGGATTTTCTATCATGTCTAAGAAGACTTCTGGTTTCAAACTTTGCAGCTCCTTTCACAGAGCCTTGTCTATAACGGACCCACACCTGGTTAGCCTCTGGTGCTGGTGCATGACTAGGACTCCGAGTCGTGCACAAACTGCTGGGCCATGGCTCCTAAAACTTTGGAGGATCGATTCGTAAAGTTGCTTGTGACCCAGCGCTCTGCACCACGCCGCTCTCCTCTGAAGTCTCGTTCACTGTCTCAGTCAAGAGGAAGGTCCAAGCACAGCTCAGATGGTTGTAAGTCTTTGTCCTCCTACTCGAAGTTGTAGAGTCATTCAGGTAAGAAGCACAAAAACACATATGGAGTTGAGGCATGCTTCAACTTTTCCCCATCCATCGGCTGACGTAATTGAGGAGAGGAGTCTTTGCATTCTAGGTATCGTTCTTCTGAACATGCACCTGGGTCGGCTAAGCGCTTCCCTGCCTTTCTGGGAGTCTGAGCGACCCACGCCCAGCTTAAAGAACTTTATCACTCCATATGCCACATATTTAGACTCATACCCTATCCGAGTGACCTTTGGGCCCTGAAGACTCAAAGGGGCTCCATCGGGTTAGTGCCGGCGGCTCAGGCACTGATGACAACACATATCCCTATCTGGCAATGGATCAGAACCAATGCCTGTCATGCCATTGTGGCCTTCGCTGGCCAGTGCGGCGCCAGCCCCAGTCGAATTCCCGATGACCTGGACCAGCGCTGGCAGAACCCTTTGGTCCTAGGTCGTTTCCTCAGCCTTATTCTGAAGGGCTAGAAATGGATGAAGATTGGGATGATTGCTGGACCCTTTACAAGACCAGCCATACCAAGAAATGGACTGGTATGAGGTATTGGTTGAGGCCAGCTTACTGGATACCTCTTCAGATTCTGTCCTGCTTCTCCCACTACCGTGGCTACGGAGGAGGGAGCATCATATGCTATGGTAGTGCAAAGTTTGTAAAGAAACGGAGTTTGGTCCTGGGACAAAGGGTCAGCTGGACCTAATATTACTGGAAAACAACAAGAATGCTGGCCCTCCAAGTGATTTTACCTCATAAATTGTGAGAATACAAACAAAGGAAAAAACCTTTTTGTTTGTATGGGTATTTTATTTAGACCCTTTTCTTATCAATTTTTAATCATTTTCAAAAACATTTCATGGGTAAGAAAAACACTAATTACAAACATTTACAATATTTACAAACTATCATACATGCTCAATATCATACAATAACAAAATAACATATAAGCGAATCCACAATTATACAAGCTTCTCAGACAAGAGAAAAGACTATAATTCGAACATCACAAATAGTTAATCTTTGCGAAGATTCAAATAATTAGAATGCCCAACCAGGGTCAAAAAACAGAAACAGGCAACAAAAATTTGAATTAGAACTCTTCAATCAATTGGATTTTGAGAAACAAATCAAACAAATTTCTTCTATATCAAAAATTGCCTATTTGCCGTTTTGCCGACGCGTTTCGAATCTGGATACAATCTCAGATTCTCCTCAGGGCTCTGTCAGTGTGGTATTCTACAAAAAGAAAGGAAGCTTGCTTTAACCACCATTTTAAAAAAATTGAATCCCCCTCAGGGCATAAGGTCACAGAGTTTTTACCTTTTCATTTGGAAACGCGGTCCCGCGATCCAATTATTCAGATGAGGGCTTTCGGTTTGGACAAAGATTCTGTTAAAAGAATATGCGAATGGAAATAAATCACCAAGCCATTCAGAGACAGACCAATAGCGTCGTTACACTACTGTAGAGCTCACAAGTCATACCTTAAAGCTGTGGGGCACGGGGACGCTACTATTTCATTTTGTGCTCTGAATCCTCCTCTCGCAAATCAGGGGCGCTGCCGCCTGGAAAGGACAGACAAAAGCTGTGCTTTACACTGATATTGGTCTGTCTCTGAATGGCTTGGTGATTTATTTCCATTCGCATATTCTTTTAACAGAATCTTTGTCCAAACCGAAAGCCCTCATCTGGATAATTGGATCGCGGGACCGCGTTTCCAAATGAAAAGGTAAAAACTCTGTGACCTTATGCCCTGAGGGGGATTCAATTTTTTTAAAATGGTGGTTAAAGCAAGCTTCCTTTCTTTTTGTAGAATACCACACTGACAGAGCCCTGAGGAGAATCTGAGATTGTATCCAGATTCGAAACGCGTCGGCAAAACGGCAAATAGGCAATTTTTGATATAGAAGAAATTTGTTTGATTTGTTTCTCAAAATCCAATTGATTGAAGAGTTCTAATTCAAATTTTTGTTGCCTGTTTCTGTTTTTTGACCCTGGTTGGGCATTCTAATTATTTGAATCTTCGCAAAGATTAACTATTTGTGATGTTCGAATTATAGTCTTTTCTCTTGTCTGAGAAGCTTGTATAATTGTGGATTCGCTTATATGTTATTTTGTTATTGTATGATATTGAGCATGTATGATAGTTTGTAAATATTGTAAATGTTTGTAATTAGTGTTTTTCTTACCCATGAAATGTTTTTGAAAATGATTAAAAATTGATAAGAAAAGGGTCTAAATAAAATACCCATACAAACAAAAAGGTTTTTTCCTTTGTTTGTATTCTCACAATTTATGAGGTAAAATCACTTGGAGGGCCAGCATTCTTGTTGTTTTCCAATGGTAGTGCAAAGGGCAGCAGTGGTCCGCTGAGCCTCTTACCAGGCTAGGTCGCCCCCACACTTCGCTGCCTGCCAGATTGCCTGCCTGCTTTCCTGCTGCCGCTTCGGACGACTGAGCCGCCCACCGCCAGTCTCTTCCCGCTGCTGCCTCCCTGCGGCCCGCCCCCCTCCAGCTCATTCGCGCCCCGCTCCCGCCACCCAGCTGCTCCTCCCTCCCGGCTCCTCACTTAAGGGGACCGTGCTCTCGGAGCAGGGAGCAACCGCTGAGCCTCTTACCAGGCTAGGTCGCCCCCACACTCCGCTGCCTGCCAGATTGCCTGCCTGCTTTCCTGCTGCCGCTTCGGACGACCCAGCCGCCTCTGAGCCGCCCACCGCCAGTCTCTTCCCGCCGCTGCCTCCCTGCAGCCCCGCTCCCCTCCAGCTCATTCGCGCCCCGCTCCCGCCACCCAGCTGCTCCTCCCTCCCGGCTCCTCACTTAAGGGGACCGCGCTCTCGGAGCAGGGAGCAACCGCTGAGCCTCTTATCAGGCTAGGTCGCCCCAACACTCCGCTGCCTGCCAGATTGCCTGCCTGCTTTGCTGCTGCCGCTGCGGACGACCCAGCCGCCGCTGAGCCGCCCACCGCCAGTCTCTTCCCGCCGCTGCCTCCCTGCGGCCCGCCTCCCTCCAGCTCATTCGCGCCCCGCTCCCACCACCCAGCTGCTCCTCCCTCCCGGCTCCTTACTTATGACGCCCACGCGTACACGCAGCGTTCACGCGCAGTGGGCGCGCCGATTGTGCGCCGAAGGCAAGCCAGTCTGCGCCCGTCCGGACCTGGACCGGGCCCAGCGCCAGAACCCCTGGCCCCGAGGATACCAGCCCACACAACGGACTTACGACGCCGCCACCCTCAACGCACTCAACGCCGGACGGAACCCCGCCCGCTACCGAGCCACCCCGAAAAGCACCCACGGACCCTTCACCTGCCAAGCCTGCAAGTTCACCTGCCTCCGGACCTGCACCGCACCCGCCAAGCCGGGCACCAGCAGCAACCACCTCAAGTGCATCCTGCTCAACACACGCTCCGTCCACAGGCACGCCGTGGAACTCTGGAACCTGCTCGACACAACATCACCAGATGTCGCCTTCCTCACGGAAACCTGGATGAACGCCTCCTCAGCGCCTGACATCGCCATAGCCATCCCGGACGGATACAAGATCACCCGGAGGGACCGCGTCAACCAGACTGGAGGAGGCATCGCCATCGTACACAGAACACCATCCGCATCTCGACCAACTCCAACGACACCTTCACCGCCGCCGAACACATCCACTTCCAGATACACACCGACCCCAAGACGACCCTCTGAGGCACCCTCATCTACAGACCCCCGGGACCACGCACACAATTCAGCGAAGACATCACAGACTTCATCAGCCCGCACGCCCTCGCCTCCTCTGACTACATCCTCCTAGGGGACCTCAACTTCCACCTGGAGAACAAGGACTGCAACACCCCCGCCCTGCTGGACAACCTCGCCAACCTCGGACTCAAGCAACTGGTGAACACCCCTACCCACTACGCCGGCCACACGCTTGACCCAGTCTTCTCTTCCAGCAAGCACATCTCCTTCAGCCACTCCACTGGACTTCATTGGACTGATCACAGCTGCGTCCACTTCAGCTTCACGAGAAACACGACCCACCACCACCCACAACAGGTTCCTCGCCGAAGCTGGAGCAAGATCACTGCCGAGCAGCTCACCACCTCCCTCCGCCAGAACCCTCCCGCCAGCACTACGGACCCCAACGAAGCAGCCAGCAACCTCACACAGTGGCTAACCGCCTGCGCCGACGACCTCGCACCACTAAAGAACCCCCCCAGCAGGCCCGGCAGCAAGAAAGCCCCCTGGTTCACCGACGAACTCAAGGACTCCAAGAAGAACTGCCGCACCCTCGAGAAAGCCTGGCGCCACGACAAGACCTCAGACAACATGACCGCCCTCAAGCACGACACCCGCAAGCACCACCAACTGATCCGCACCACCAAGAAGACAGCATTCAAAGAATGACTGGACAGCAACGCCCACAACAGCAAGGAACTCTTCAACATCGTCAAAGAGCTCTCCAACCCCAGCGCCGGAAACTACATCACTCCCTCGCAAGACCTCTGCGACTCACTCGCCTTGTTCTTCCACCGCAAGATCGCCGACATACATAACAGCTTCGGCGCACCAACCACGCACCCAACCGCCGAAACAACGCCCCCAACCACCACCACCACCCTCTGCAACTGGATCCCGGTCAGCACCAAAGACACCACCCGCAAGATGAACACCATCCACTCTGGATCACCAACCGACCCCTGCCCCCACCACGTCTTCAACAAGGCCGACTCCATCATCGCACCCCATCTCCGGGACATCATCAACACCTCCTTCCACACCGCCACCTTCCCGGAGAGCTGGAAGCACGCCGAGCTCAGCGCCCTCCTGAAGAAACCAACAGCGGACCCCACCGACCTCAAGAACTTGCGTCCCATCTCGCTCCTCCCTTTTCCTGCCAAAGTCATCGAGAAGACCGTCAACAGACAGCTCGCCGCCTTCCTCGAGACAAATGGATCCCTCGACCCCTCTCAGTCCGGTTTCCGAGCCAACCACAGCACCGAGACCGCCCTGATCGCAGCCACCGATGACATCAGATCCCTGCTCGACAACGGGGAAACAGCGGCCCTCATCCTCCTGGACCTCTCCGCAGCGTTCAACACTGTCTGCCACCGCACCCTAGTATAGCGCCTCAGCAACATCGGAATCCAAGAGAAGGCACTGGAATGGATCATCTCGTTCCTCGCCGGAAGAACCCAGAGAGTCCGCCTCCCCCCGTTCAGATCCGAGGCCACCGAAGTCATTTGCGGCGTACCACAAGGATCATCACTCAGCCCAAACCTCTTCAACGTCTACATGAGCCCCCTCGCAGCCATCGCACGCCAACACAACCTCAACTTCATCTCCTACGCCGACGATACCCAGCTGATCCTCTCCCTCACCAACGACCCCGCCAAAACCAGTCTACACGAAGGGATGAAGGACGTCGCCGAGTGGATGAAGAACAGCCACCTAAAACTGAACTCAGACAAGACGGAAGTCCTCATCCTGGGATCATCGCCCTCCCCCTGGGACGACTCCTGGTGGCCCCCTGCACTGGGCATCACTCCCAAGCCAACGGACCACGCACGCAACCTGGGCTTCATCCTGGACTCCTCCCTCTCGATGACCAGACAAGTCAACGCCGTCTCCTCATCGTGCTTCAACACCCTGCGCATGCTCCGTAAGATCTTCCGTTGGATCCCCACGGAGACCAGGAAGACCGTCACCCAGGCACTCGTCACCAGCCGACTGGACTACGGGAACACCCTCTACGCCGGAACCAAAGCCAAACTACAGAAAAGACTCCAACGCATCCAGAACGCCTCCGCACGACGCGTCCTGGAGATCCCCCGACGAAGCCACATCTCCGGCCACCTGAGAGACCTGCACTGGCTCCCCGTCAGCAAGAGGATCACGTTCAGGCTCCTCACCCACGCACACAAGGCTCTCCACGACCTGGGCCCCAAGTACCCCAACGACCGCCTGACCTTCTACACGCCCACCCGCCAACTACGATCGACCAGCCTCGCCCTCGCCGCCGTACCACGCATCCACAGAGCCACCGCCGGAGGAAGATCCTTCTCCTACCTGGCAGCCAAGACTTGGAACTCCCTCCCCATCCACCTTCGGCTGACCCAGGACCATCTCTCCTTCAGGAAGCAACTCAAGACCTGGCTGTTCGAGCAGTAACGGACCCCTCTCCCCCAGCGCCTTGAGACCCTTCCGGGTGAGTAGCGCGCTATACAAATGCAATGATTGATTGACCTTCAGCTCTCTTTGTGGCAGTCAAGATGAATAACTTGACAGAGGTCCTGCAGCCAGGTCTCTCTTCCTTAGATCCCTTGCAACCTTTCATCAAGGCCTTACCTGATGTCCTATTGGGAACGTGATTCATCCAAGCCCATCACATGAGCTCTTGTGAATAGGACAAGCACCCGCTGCCATCGCCCTGCACCAGGCAACCCAAATTTCCTCACCAACAACTCTTCCCCCGAGAGCTTGGTGGTCCAAGCCTCTACTTCCCACGGGATGGTCCCTTCTGCACCCCCAGACAGTGTGTCCAAGAGGCTGGACAGGTGGGGTAAGAACCTTTTTTCTTCTGCCAGCCTTGCATTGCAGTCTGTGAACACTGCATGTTTATTGGGCCGTTACTCCCACTCCCTGTCGGAAACAGTTGAGCCTGTGGTGCCACATGTCCTGGAGGAGGCCTGGGCCATCCTCTCCCAAGCACTATCAAACAAGAGAGAAGCAGCATTTGTTGTGGTCTCAGCATGACCTACTCGCTGGGCAGTGTGATTTCATGGACTGTCAGACCCCCCCCCTGCAGTCTTGGCCGCCAAACCTTCCCAGTCTTGCCCTTCCCGCTCCTGGGTGGCCAGTTGGTAGCAGGATCAGCCATCACCTCCACCATTGGAGAAACATCACTTCGGACAGGTGGGTTCTGCAGGTAGCCTGAAGAGGCTAGTCCCTCCCCTTCAAGATAACCTCTCCATCCATGCCTCAAACTTTCGACTGGCTGATGAAGGATCACCTGACTTTGCTTCATGAGGAAGACTGGGCTCTCTTGGCCAAGGGTGTCATAGAGAGGGTTCCGGCGCCAGAAGTAGGCTGTGGTTGTTATTTCTGCCACTTTCTGGTTCTGAAAAAGGATAGGGCCTTCCCCCTATCGTAGTTCTGCAAGCCCTCAACAACTTTTTCAAAAAGGAAAGTTCAAGTTGCTCACTTTGGCTCAGGTATTGTGTGCCCTGGGCCTAAGGAACTGGATAGTTGCGTTGGACTTGCAGGATGCCTATTTTCATATTCCTGTCCTGCTTGCTCCTCTGTGCTAATTGTGGTGTACTGTAGGCCACGAGTCCTTTCCGGTCACTTGCTTTCCTTTACCTTTACCAGCACCCCTCAGGTGTTTACCAAGGTGATGGCCATGGTCACAGCTCATCTGCGCAGATCAGAGGTGTAAGTCTTCCTTTATCTTGATGACTGGGTGTTGAAGGCAGACTGTCATCCCCAACCTCTAGACTACGGTAAATCTCCTGCATTCGCTGGGGTTCACTATCAACGTGCTGAAGTCACACATGATTCTATTACAGGACCGGAGGCTTCAGATTATGCTTCTCAAACTTTACTGCATCAACACAGCAGCCAATGAAAATATATTATTTTCTCAAGTAAACAGTAAAATTACTACATTTCCCATGAACACCATGGTTATAGGCACGCCCCCACAGTCCATAAGAACCCCCAGCGTGCACATCACTTCCTCTTTCTTTGCTGCTCAAGACAGAGTTAAGTGCCACTTCCCTGTCCCCTCACTCTGCTTGTCTCTTTGGGGGTGTCTTGGGAAAAGTCTGGATTGATTGCCTAATGCGGGTGGTTCCGCTTCTGAATTGAGGACGGGGGTGCTCCCTGGTGGCATTTATATTCGTTTTTTGTGCATTTGTGATTTTCTGTGTTTCTAGATTCGAGCGCTCACCTTGCGCTTCGTTGCTTGGGCCGTCTTCTACAAGGGGCTGCTCCCGCCTTGGAGCGAGCGCCTGTCAGCGCGCTGCTTCCGTTGTGGAGAGCGCGGCTGTCAGCGCGTGTTTTCTACGGTCTTTGACCGGCAAGGGGCAATCCGCGCTCATCACTGGGGCCCGTTACCGGCTGCCTGAAGGCGCGCGGAGGCTCCCTAATGCGCCCTGCGTTCAGGCCGGGTGGCTCACGGCCGACGCGCGCGCCCAAGGACGCTGACCATTTGGGCTGGTTTTAGTAGTATTTTGGTCGCGTTTTGGGCGGCGCGCCTCGGCACGTCCCCCTGGCTTCCTGGAAAGCGCGTTTTGCGCTTTCTACACACCGGCTTGCCTCTTGTTGGATCGCCTGTGCAGGGTGGGATAATTGAGAGTCCAGAGTGGGCACACGCTCTCTAAATTTGAGGACCTTGGCCACTGGCCTTCCTGACTACAGCTTTGCTGAGGGGGTTTGGGTACAGTTTGTGTGATATTTACCTGTTGTGTGCAGTGGGCTGACCCCCCCCACCACCCCCAAAGGCTGCCAGGGTTATTCCCTTATATTTCAGTGCCATTTTGCTACCATGGAAGAGTGGGTTAAATACCCTGAGGAGGAAGAGGCAGATGGGGAGGTTACTAATGAAGGGCAGCAGGACGCTGTTCTAGAGGATACTATTGTTGAAGCTTTGGATGCCTCGGTCCAAGCTTCAGTTGACAGAGCCATGGAGACGAAGGTCCCCCAGACTGTGCAGCAAGCACTCGCAGTGGCCCTGCGCCCCATTCGTAAGCAGTTGGAAGGCTTTGCGAAGCGTCATGGCTACGATAAACGCAAGAAGCAGAAGCGCGATGCTCCGTCTACCTCTACTTCAATTCCGGAGGAGCGCCAGTCGTGGCCGCATGCGCAGTCCTTGGCTTCCCTTCCGGTTAAGGAATGCGCTAGTCAGCCACGTTCTGGCGGCAAGGCGAAAAGTAAACGTCCCGTGGTGGTGGACACGGATACCACCACCACTAACACTGATACCAATACCGATACTGATACTTCGGAGGAGCATCCTCCGCCCCCTAAGAAGGCCAGACCGGCTTCTAAGCCTGTGGAGGACAAGGCCCCTAAGGCCTTCCACTTTGACCCTTCAGACATCATCCACCCTCGGTCTTCGGACTGGGTCCCGCCAGCGGACGTGTCTGATTACATTCACAACCACCTCCGTAAGAGCTTCCCTCGAGAGGTGCGCAACCGGCTGCGGTCGGAATGTCCGCGTCCGGATATTCCGGACGGTGTCGCGGACACACCGGAGATAGATGCCAGTATGCTCACTTTCCTGAAAAAATTTTCGAAGGACCCTAAGAGGGGGCTTGACAGGGCCTGGCGAGGCTGTCAAGACAAGATGTTGGATGTCATTGGGCCCCTGGCGAAGATCCTAGAGATGGCCTTAGCGGCCAAAGAGGGTGCGACTCCTGTAGATCCGGACATCTTGGCTGAGTGGACTCAGCGCGCCATTTGCTTTCTGGGTAACGCAAATTGCGCCGTCTCTTCGGAGAGGCGCAAGTCCTTACTAATGCGCATGGACAGCAACTTAACGGAGCTGGCGGAAGCTGAACCTGGCCCTCTGGCCGGTGGGTGTCTCTTCGGAGACAGGTTCGTGAAGGACGTCACCAAGTATGTTGGCACCTTCACCGCATTGGATAAGGCCCAGAGTGGTATTAAACGCGCCCTCACGCAGGGTGTTTTCAACAGGGCCGGGCGAGGCGGGGGTCGCTCGTCAGGCCGAGGATTCCAGAGAGGCTCCCAGAGAGGGGATTTTGGCCGCGGCCGCGGCGAGTGGGACTCTACCCGCGGAGGAACCTTCTATCCCTCACGACGAGGCTTCAACAAGGGCCGTTTCCAGTCGGGAAACAACAGGGCGAATTTCAAGGCCCACCAAAGTTCCGGTGAGTCTGACAGATGTGTCTTTTCTTCCTTTGGGGGGTCGCACGCAGCATTGTCTGCGGCAATGGCAAATGTTAACTCAGGATGTTTGGGTCTTGCAGACTGTTCAGGGATTCAAGCTGGAATTCTACTCTCCTCCGGCGCAAGCGTTTCCCCCGCCACCTCTCCATTTTTCCCAACTAGATCACAGTTTTATAGAAGCAGAGGTGGCAGACTTGCTGAGGAAGGGCGCGATCGCTCTTTGCCAGAGAAGCCCTCGCGGCTTCGCCAGCAATGTCTTTCTGGTCCAAAAGAAGGGAGGTGGCAACAGACTTGTACTCAACCTCAGAGATTTCAACCAACATCTGGTGTACAACCATTTCAAAATGGAAGGTATCCACATGTTAGCGGATTTGTTACAAGAAGGAGATTGGTTAGTGCGATTAGATCTGAAAGATGCATATCTTTCTATTCCGATTTTTCCTCCACACCGCAGGTTCCTGCAATTTCAGTGGAGCGGCCAGTGGTACGAGTATTTAGCTCTTCCTTTCGGTCTCTCCTCGGCTCCCTGGTGTTTCACCAAGGTAATGAAACCAGTGGTGGCCTTCCTCAGGGAGCGGGGTGTGCGCATGATCATTTACCTAGACGACATTCTGATCATGGCGCAGGACCGGTCAGTGTTACAGCAACACTTGACCATGACTACTTCCTTGTTACAAGGACTGGGGTTTGTGATCAATCTAGCGAAGTCAGTAGTGACCCCGACTCAGGTAATAGACTTTCTGGGGTTCACGATCAACTCCCTCACGGCGCAGCTGCTTCTTCCACAGGCGAAGTTGAGGGACTTGAAGAAGGAGATCAGGAAACTGCTGGACGGGCAGTTGGTCTCGCTCAGAACACTGGCCAGGATTGTAGGAGTCCTGGCGTCCTCTATCCAGGCGATATTTCCGGGTCCTTTGCACTACAGAGCCCTCCAACGTCTGAAGATCAGACACCTTCAGAAGGGTCTCTCGTATACGGACTCGGTTCCGCTTACGGACGAAGTTCGGCACGAACTCCAGTGGTGGCTAGGCCACGTGGATGCCTGGAACGGCAGAGCGATCTTCGGGTCGCGACCAGATGTGGTAATCGAGTCGGACGCCAGCAGATGGGGCTGGGGCGCGCGCTGTGGAGAGGTTTCCACAGGCGGCAGATGGTCGTCTCAGGATCTGGAACTTCACATAAACTGTTTGGAATTACTGGCAGGATCGTTCGCGGTCCGCACGTTATCCCCGAAGCAGACATCATGTTGCATCCTCCTGCGCCTGGACAATGTGTCCGCAGTGAGGTATATCAACAAGTTGGGCGGCACGAGGTCGTCTCTTCTTGTCCAGATAGCCAAAGAGTTTTGGCAGTACTGTCTACAGAACCAGATTTCAGTCATAGCGGAGTACATCCCGGGTCAGGCCAACCAAGTGGCGGACTGGCATTCCAGACACTTGAGGGATTACAGCGACTGGAAGCTGCTTCCCCAGGTCTTTCTCTGGTTACAGGCGATTTGGGGTCCTTTTCAGACGGACCTGTTCGCCTCCAGGTTGACGTATCAACTTCCCCGGTTCTTCAGCTGGAGACCGGATCCGATGGCAGAAGCGACGGACGCTTTTCTCCAAGATTGGTCGGAGGGGACCCAGTATGCATTTCCCCCCTTTCTGTTGATTCCCAGAGTAATGACTCATGTGATACGGCAAGCGGCGGAAATTGTCATGGTGACTCCGTGGTGGACATCACAAGCGTGGTTTCCCAAGTTGTTACAGTGGAGCTGCGACCGCCCCCGGCTACTGCCGGATTTGAAGTGGTTGTTGCAGGGCCCTCGTCAGGAACAGCACCCGTTGCTGTTGGAGGGCAGGTTATCCCTGATGGCATGGAGGCTTTCAGGGAACAGTGGCAAATGCCAGGAATTTCGGACAAGGCTGCTGACTTTATCAAGCAGGCTTGGGCACCTTCCACCAGGAAGCGGTACTCCGCTGCCTGGAAGAACTGGGTGGATTGGTGCGTGGGACGACGTCTGGATCCCGTGGGGGCTGGATTACCCCAAGTGTTGAACTTTCTCTCCGAGAAGGCGGCAAGTGGCCTAGCGTATCGTTCAGTCAACAACTTTCGCTCAGCCCTCTCGGCGGGGCATGCCCTGGTGGATGGTAGACCAGTAGGCATGCACCCGGTTGTTTGTAAGTTGTTGAAAGGCATCAGGGTGGCCAACCCTCCCAAACCCAAATATTCAGGTTTGTGGGATGTCTCGGTGGTGATTTCTTTGCTCGACAGATGGCCGGTTAATTCTCTCCTGTCCAGGAAGCAATTGTGGGCTAAACTAGCCATGTTGCTTTGTCTGTCCTCTTGCAGAAGATCTTCAGATGTCAGAGCTCTCGACGTAACAGGTAGAGTGTTTACCCCGGAGGGGGTTTCTTTTCATATTACAGGTCGTACTAAAACAATGTCTCGACATATTTCTTATAATGCTTTTCCTGACAATGAAAAACTATGTGTGGTCCATTGTTTGAAGACCTACGAGGAGTGTACGAAGGCCTTGCGGCCGCAGGGCTGTTCGCAATTGTTGATTTCTGTTCAAAAGCCCTTTAAACCAGTGGCGGCTGCCACTATTGCTAGATGGCTTCGGTTCATTATGAAGGAGGCTGGTGTTGATACGAGTATTTTTGGTGCTCATTCAGTTAGAGGCGCAATGGCGTCCAAGTCATATGGTTTAGGATCCAGTATCCAAGATATTATGCATTGTGCAGATTGGTCCTCTGATTCAACGTTTAAAACGTTTTATTACAAGCCGGTGGGAGATATTACTTCTGTGGTATTTAAACAGCGTTAAACTAGCATAATCTGAAGCCTCCGGTCCTGTAATAGAATCAAAAATTTGCTAGCATTCGCGACAAGAATTTTCAATTCTATTAAGGACACGGAGGCGAGGATTATCCCACCCGGCTTAATGTACTGTATGTATTAAGCTTACCCACCCTTTTATGCAAGAATTACGGGGTGTTGTTTCCTTTATTTCAGGATCGGATAAGAAGTCGGACTGACAGACGACTGACGTCGAGATGACGACCTGAAGTTCTTCTTCCACGTTGGAGGATTGTTTGGTTCATGTTATGGACTGTTTTGTTTGGTTCACGTTATGGACTTATCGCCTCAAAGAAAGAGGAAGTGATGTGCACGCTGGGGGTTCTTATGGACTGTGGGGGCGTGCCTATAACCATGGTGTTCATGGGAAATGTAGTAATTTTACTGTTTACTTGAGAAAATAATATATTTTCATTGGCTGCTGTGTTGATGCAGTAAAGTTTGAGAAGCATAATCCTCGCCTCCGTGTCCTTAATAGAATTGAAAATTCTTGTCGCGAATGCTAGCAAATTTTTGATTCCCTCAGACACTCCCTTTCATCAGAACTGTTCTGGGCACAGTGCAGTTTCGGGCCTATCCTCCAAAGTGCAGAGTCCAGGATATTCAGGCTAAGATACAGATGTTTCAGTCTGTATCCTGGATTTCGGTGAGAATGACTCTAAAGGCTGCTGGGCCTCATGGCCTCCTGTGTCCTGCTAGTGACACATTTTTGATGGCATATGCAGGCTCTGCAGTGGGACTTCGCGGGTGCAGCATTAGGTGAATCTCTCCGACATGGTCCAGATTTAGGAGAGAACTGCACAGGACCCCTGCAGTGGTGGCTGACCGACCTCGATTGAGACAGACCCCTCTCCCTTTCCCAACCTGATCACACTGTAGTGACAGAGGCGTCACTCCTGCGATGGGGCGGTCATATGGGAGAGGGGGGAGATCAGAGTTCTCTTGTCTCCGGCAGAATTCAGGCTCCACATCAACTTCCTGGAGTTCCGAGCGATTCATTTGGCATTGAAAGCCTTTCTTCCTTTAGTCAAGAGAAAGCTGGTTCGCATGTAAACCGGCAACACCACTGTTGTGTTTTACTGCAACAAACCGGGCTGGGTAGGGTTGTAGACCCTTTGTCAAGAGGCTTTGCATCTCTGGACATGGCTGGAACAGCAGGGCATCTCCGTGGTGGTTCAACACCTGGCACGTTCTCTGAAAGCCAGGGCAGACAAACTCAACCGTTGGCGCATAGCATGTCACGAATGGCGTCTACATCTGGAGGTGGCGCAAGGTCTCTTTCAACAGCGGGGAGAGCCTTGGTTAGATCTGTTTGCCTCTGCCGAGAATGAGCAATGTCAGCAGCTTTGTGTGCAGGAGTTTCCAAGATGGCTCTCGGTCGGAGACTTTTAATCTCGAGTGAAACTCAGGGCTCCTATACATCTTTCCACCCATACCACTCCTGTCCAGAGTGACCAGGCCCAAGTCATCCCGGTGGCTCCGGATGGGGTCAAGGAGAGTGCTATCTGGAACTTCTGAAACGGTCCGGCTGTCCTTCAGGAGGATCTTCTGTCGCAGTAGCGTTGGAGGGTCCTCCACCCGAACCTGCCAACTCTGTTCTTGCTTGTGTGCAAATTGACTAGTGGCAGTTGATAGCATTCACCCTTCCTCCCAAAGTTTGCAATGTTATCTTGGCGGCAAGTCGCCCGGCCACCAAGACTGTGTAGGCCTGCCAATTGAATACATTTGTAAAATTTTGTACAGGAATGTCTGTTGATCCTCTTTCTGTTTCACTTTGTCAAGTTTTGCTTTTAATTTTGACCGTTGCCCAGCGTGGCTCTGCACTGGGCCCGCTCGAAGGGTACCTTTTGGACCAATCTTTACTTTAATTTCACATGTTTTTTTTAATTATTTTTTTTAGATGGTTTTTAAAAAAACTTTTTATACAGCATAAGGCATCCTAGCTTTAGATGCCAGCATTTCGTTTTTACTTTTTGTCACTTTTACACTTTTAATTACTGCCAGATAAGTTTGCAAAAATAAATAAATGAAAATAGCTCTTCTAATTTGAGTGTTCAAGGCATAAGGGCTGCAGTTCACACACTAGTGCATAGATCGTCATGTGGTGGTGGGCCCGGATGATTACACTTTGTTGTCCTGGAAGCGTCTTTGTATGGTAGATGACATCTGCTCTGGAGCATAGTGCGCATGGGCATCAACTTCATCTTCAGATTGGTTTTTTTCCACCATCTGGCTCGGATGTGTTTGGCGCATGGTCCCGTTACAGATCTCCTTCGACGCCCATTCTTTGATTTCTACCGTATCGTTTTCTATCGCGATTTCCTTCATACTGATGTCGTAAAAGCCTGCACTTCTAGATTCTGGCAATCGTCGGGGCAGTTGGGCCCAACTGCACCATCGGGCCTTCGGCTCATGGAAAGAACACCCTTCAAGAAGTGCCCTCAGTGTGGACACAAATTCCCCCACACTGATCTACATGAGGTGTGCAATCTGTGCTTGTCCCCAGAGCATGAGAGCCAAGATTGCCAGGCCAGTGCTTCGTTCCGGTCCAAGAAGACTGTCCAGGACAGTCCAGCTCAAAGAGTCATGGCACAAACCTCTTCATTGGCTCCAGACATCATCGTCAAGGAGACTCCAGTTCATCTGGATTCCGAAGAAGAACAGCAGGAAAACGTTGTTGTTTCCGAAGCAGAGGATTCAGCTTCCGGAGCCGAAGAGCAAGCAGACAATGACGATCCCCTTCCAGCTGGTCAACAGGTCGTGAGTACAAACGTCGACCTTCTTCACACCCCCATACCTGGTCAGGCTTCGGTTCCACCTCCGGGCCAAGGTGCACACCGATCACAAACGTCCGACGCCCCGCCTTCGGGCCTGGCAACGAAGACTCACAAAACGCCTCTAGGCGGCTCGGGCTCTAGTCAGCCTGTCGTCCCGACGAACAAAAAGTTCTTAAACCGAAACTAACTCCAGCACTAAAGCAAACTTCGGTACCCAAATTGGTCGAGCCTAAAACAAGCTCCGCACCAAAACCAATTTCAACACCGAAAACTATCAAACAAAAGCCAACTCCGGTACCAAAACCAGTCGAACCTAAGTCCACTTCGGCACCTAAAGTTGTCGACCCGAAACGCGCTTCGGAACCAATAACTCCAGATCAGAAAACATCCGATCCGAACAAAAAACACGAGCCAAATAAAGCTTCTGACCACAAGTCTTCAGAACCGAAACCAAAATCTGTTCCAAAGACTGTAATAGACACTGCTAAACCCTCTAAACAACTCGGCCCCAAGCAACACAAGTCGGTTTCGAAAAAGGATGCTCCCACAGAAGAGCTTTTCCATCCAGTTGCAAAACAAAAGACTCTTCTTATCCATCCAAAGACTGGACATGTTATTACTGTGCCTGCTAAAAGGAAACCGGACCCTCCCCCCACACCTCCAGTCCCTCTCAAACAACATACTCAGACTTCTCCTATAAGGGTACCTTCACCACTTCCAGAGGTACTAGACCTTGACATTTCCCCTGCACATTCACCATTCATCCCACACAGCCCTGCATCAGCAGACGACGATGAGGATGATTACTCAGGGGGATAGAAGATGAGCAGCCCTTAGATGACCCAGATAATATTCGTGGACCATCAGATGATCCTTGGGAAGATTATAATGCACCAGATGCTCCAGATCTGCCACAAGATGACGCATACTCTTCTAGGCCATCTCCACCAGTTGACACTATAGGGTTCATACAACTCATTCATAGAGCAGCAACCTTTCATGGGGTCGATCTACACACTGATCCAGTAGATGACGGATTGTCTAACCCAGGGTGGTGTGGAGTGGAAAAACGATGGATTTGGGCCCAGATCTTTGGACTGGGGTGAATGTGACATTGATCCACATTCTGTCCATCATTGTTGTGTTTGCAATTACCGCTCTAAGTGTACTGGGGATGCTCAGACGTGAGTCCCAGGCACTCCACACCACTGGAATCAAGCTAGCCGGGCTGATGAGAGGTGTTACCTCGAAACCGGGCCGTCCTCGGATGCTTGTTTCCGTTCTGGGAAGGACATGGCTTTTGTAGTTCGGACTGGACTGTTCCCATGGGGCACAGGGTCAGCGCTGATTTGCATATCGCCATTGTCTAACCCAGGGTGGTGTGGAGTGGCAAAACGATGGATTTGGGCCCAGATCTTTGGACTGGGGTGAATGTGTGACATTGATCCACATTCTGTCCATCATTGTTGTGTTTGCAATTACCGCTCTAAGTGTACTGGGGATGCTCAGACGTGAGTCCCAGGCACTCCACACCACTGGAATCAAGCTAGCCGGGCTGATGAGAGGTGTTACCTCGAAACCGGGCCGGTCCTCGGATGCTTGTTTCCGTTTTGGGAAGGACATGGCTTTTGTAGTTCGGACTGGACTGTTCCCATGGGGCACAGGGTCAGCGCTGATTTGCATATCGCCATTGTCTAACCCAGGGTGGTGTGGAGTGGAAAAACGATGGATTTGGGCCCAGATCTTTGGACTGGGGTTAATGTGTGACATTGACCCACATTCTGTCCATCATTGTTGTGTTTGCAATTACCGCTCCAGAAATCTTCCAACATACACTGCCTCCTCTTCTTACAAAGCACCCACCCAATCCTTGCCCAATAGAGGTTATTACAGAGGAGGATACAGAGGCAACACGAAAGGTAGAGGTAGCGGTAAGAACACCTGTACTGCCTCCACTCCCAAACAGTGACTTCCTTCCCCCCTCCCCCCCCTCCCCCCCCCCAGACCATTCCACTCCGGTCAGTGGGAGATTACAACAGGTCCTACCTGTCTGGAAATCCATCACAACAGACAGGTGGGCAAGACAAATAGTTCAGTCATGTTATTGCCTGGAGCTTACTTCCATCCTCCAACAATTAAAACAAGGCGACTTCCTTGCTACCCTAGATCTCAAGGATGCCTACTTCCACATTCCCATTCACCAAGCTCACAGGAAGTACCTTCGGTTTGTACTGGATGGTCAGCATTACCAATTCAAAGTTCTCCTTTTCGTTGTAACTAGAGCACCCCGAGTTTTCACAAAGTGTCTTGCGGTAGTAGCAGCACACTTGAGAAGGGACAACTTCGATGTCTTCCCATATCTCGACGACTGGCTAATAAAAGCAAAGTCATACCACCAGTGCGTGCAAGCTCTTGTACGAAAATTCCAACTACCAGCTCAAATGTTCATGCAACTAATTGGAATGATGGCGTCTTGCATCTTCATAGTACTGCACGCAAGACTCCAAATGAGCCGCCTGCAAGAGAGCTTAGCAAGCCAATGGAACCAGGCTCAAGGTCAATTAACAGATCTGGTGGTGGTGGACGGCTGGACCCATCTCTCTCTGCAGTGGTGGAACATCAAAAACCTTTCCAAAGGACAGCCGTTTATAGAGCCAGTTCCGCAGGTGGTGCTAACCATGAACGCATTCCTCACCGGCTGTGGGAGCTCATTTGGCACAGCACACAGTACAGGTCACCGCAACAAAAGCTACTCCACATAAACCATCTGGAGTTGCTAGCCATTTCTCTAAAGTCATTTCAACATTACCTATCGGGCAAAGCTGTCTTAGTCCACACCGACAATATGACAGCCATGTACTGCATCCAAAAACAGGGAGGAACACACTCCTTACAGCTCTCCTGGCTGGCGCGGAGCATATGTAAGGTGGGCCATTCCTCAAAAAATCTTCCTATTAGCAGAACACCTACTAGGAGTTCACAATCAGGTTGCGGATCTGTTGAGTCGTCAGACAACAGATTCACGAGTGGGAACTTAATCCACAAGTTCTTCAACCTTTCTTTCAACAGTGGGGACCGCCAGAAATAGATCTGTTCGCACACACCTCGACTCCAAATGCCCAAGCTTCGCGGTCAGGTATCCACACCCATTGTCCAAAGGCAATGCGATCTGGATGAATTGATCAGACAGATTTGTGTATGCCTTTCCTCCTCTCCTACTCATTCTGTTAGTGGTGCGTAAGTTACAGCAACACTTTCTCACATTAATTCTCATTGCACCAACATGGGCAAGGCAACTGTGGTACACCACACTACTAAATCTCTCGGTGGTACCACATCAGAAACTAAAACTCTCTCCACACCTGCTAACACAAAACCATGGACATATCATGCATCCAGACCCCATGCAGCTCAACCCAGCAATTTGGCTCCTGAGGTCTTAGAATTGGGATATCTCATTCTCCCGCCTGATTGCATGAAAGTTATCAAAGAAGCTAGATGTCCCACCACTAGGGCATGCTTTGCAGCCAAGTGGAAAAGGTTTGTTATATATTGCACCAATAACAACATTAACCCACTAGATGTTTCCATCCAAAACATCATATGCTACTTGCTCCATCTACAAAGATGCAGTTTAGCATATTCCTCAATCCGGTTACATCTTGCTGCTATAGCAGCTTACCTTCAAAACAGACAGCATCTGTCATTATTCAGAGTTACTGCCATCAAAGCCTTCATGGAAGGCCTCAAAAGAATAATTCCTCCCATGGTACCACCCTCCCCTGCATGGAATCTAAACATTGCTCTCACTAGGCTTGTGGGTCCTCCATGTGAACCATTGCATAAGTGTGACTTACAATTTCTTTCATGGAAAGTTGCTTTTTAGTGGCTATTACTTCACTCAGAAGAGTAAGTGGGATCCAGGCATTAACAATTCAAGAACCATTCTTACAACTCCATCACAACAAAGTGGTTCTAAGGACAAATCCCAAATTCCTTCCAAAAGTCATTTCACCATTCCATCTCAATCAGTCTATTAAGTTGCCAGTATTATTCTCCCAACCTTAAACAGTTGCTGAAAGAGCTCTTAATACATTAGATGTCAAAAGAGCTCTCCTCTACTATATTGATAGGACAAAGCCATTTCGTAAAACAAAACTGCTTTTTGTGTCCTTTTCTCCTCCACATAAATTTGATCCCATCTCAGAAACTGGGATTGCAAGGTGTATTGGCACCTATGGCATTTTTAGGGAACATTCCCTTACATGGTAACTGCAAAGCAGCTTCATGGTCTACACCACACACATTCACAAAGCACTACTGTGTAGATGTGCAAGCAAAATAAGCTAGTGTGGGCCAGGCTGTACTCAAAACACTATTCCAACCACTGCAACAGATACCGGTACTCGCCTCTAAGGAACTGCTATGCAATCAATGCACTAGTGTGTGATCTGCAGCCCATATGCCTCAAACGGAAAATGCTACTTTCCGGTATGTATCTGTTCTTGGCATGTAGGACTGCAGATTCACACACGGCCACCCGCCTCCCCGGCTACCTTTTATCTGTTCCAGTAATATCTTAATTAGATACACTATACATGGACATCTCTTTCTGTTCTCGCACAACTCCATCATTTTCCCTAATGGCAAAAACAATCTGAAGATGGAGTCGATGCACATGCGCACTATGCTCCAAAGGCGGAGTCCTCTACCATACAAAGACTCTTCCAAGACAATTACAAAGTGTAATCACCCGACCCCACCTCCAGATGGCGATCTATGCACTAGTGTGTGAATCTGCAACCCTACATGCCAAGAACCGATGCATACTGGTAAGTAGCATTTTCCTTTTTGGTTTTTCCAGTGACTGATTATTTATTGTGCTCCACTCCGATTATTCATTGCCAGTGTTTACATTTCAAGGCAGGACTGACAGGCTTCATGGAAGAGACTGTTTCATTGGGCTCTGAAAATGCTAAATGACAAAGTGAAATGTCACGTAGTGAATTGCCTTATTCTAATGCGTTCTGTGAAAGTTGTTTTTTTCCCTAACTGCGCCGATATAACAAACTGCATGGAAAAAAAGTTAAATTGCATTCTTTTTGCAAAATGCTTGCATGCCTCTCGCTCAACCAGTCTTGATGCTTGTAATTCCACACAGTGGTCATTAGTCGCTTCTTACGTTACCAAATATCTTGGCATGAATTCAGAAACAATATTCGTTAAGTCATGTAATAAAGGATTCATCACAAAACAGGGACATGAATGCACTCTGTTCTTATTGAGGATTGGGCACGGTGTATGTTTCAGGCAGTATTTTGTCGAAATGGTAATGAGGGTACAGTTATGTACTTTTCCGTAGTGCTGAATGGTAAAGCGCTTCTTCACGTGTGTTTCCATTCCGGTATTGTTCCTTTGTTGATGACTTTGTATTTTGCCAAAGGTGAGATGCAGGAAACTGGGTTTCTGTGCCAGACACCAACATAGTGATCCAGTGTCCATTTTTCATCCTTGGCCCATACGACTATAATTGCCACTTCACTACTTGTCAACATGTCACGGTTTTTACTTTTCAGTTTCTTTTGCACACAATTATCTGGTGCCTTAATCTTTTTAGCTCAGTGGAAGCAAGCTTAGACTACGATTCTAAAAATGTATCAAGTTGTCAAACATAACCTTATACCTAAAAACATCCTATTCTGTCAGCATATATAGAAGGCTACAAGCCGATTTGCACCTTGTACTCACTGATAACAATTTTGATGAGTCTGACTGAAATCTAGCTGCGAGTGTGTGCTCTGTACTGATATATTCAATCTCTGAGGATTGTCTTGTAAGCAGATCACCTTCTGGATGTTCTCACAAGCCTCCCAGTTAGAAAGTTAAGGAATCAGTTGGAAGCATGCAGATAAACTGCAAGAGCTCCTTAACTAAACATTACAGGGCTTATCTTTACGTTTTTTGTTTTGTTAAAAGGGTGGGGATTCTGGATGACAGATTTTTCTACTTGTAATCTTTTTCAGGGTCTTAATTACTGTAGGCGAACTGCCTTTTGGGCAAAATAGGGTTATTGTTTAGAGAAAGGAGTTATGAACAGTGAAGAAGTGTAAAATGGAGTAAAAAGCCAAAATGCCCAACCATTGAGCATTTTGAGGACGTGGTCTTTTTGTTGGGGCTCAGTTAAGAGCACAATACTCTAAATGTAAAACATACAGATGTGAGCCAAGGACAAATTGATTTTCATTGTGATTCAACTGTTGAGCTAATGCACATTTGTCCATCAGTTTTTCGAAGGAAGTGCATGTTTATGAATAAGATATATTTTAGAATGAGTCTTTGTGTGAAAGAAGTGACCAATCTATTCTATTTTTAGGTGTCTGTCAATTTATGCTGCTGAAAAAAGGTATGCGTGGTGAAAAGAGTTTTGGAATTATGAGATGTTAAGCTTTGGCCTGCTAGAACAGATTCACATAATAAACTGGTGGGCCTTAAGTAGTCTGTGATTTGGAGATAGGTGGGAACGTCTAAAGAATGTGAGTGAAAATAATTTCAAGCTAAGATGAGGCTGGATTGTAGGTAGTGAGATGTTGACGCAGCATTCCGAACCATTGAAATTGGTCTATAAATCAGGAGAACGCTGTGCAGAGATGGTGCAGGAATTGTGAATTCCTTACCTACTTGGCTTGTGTAGTGCAGTTGCTGCTCTCTTCTGGTTTGTTTGTGGCTTGTAAAGTCCGCCAGATATATGCAGAGGCCAGAGTGAATCTCTTGCTAGCACTGGGTCAAATACTGCTCTTATCTCCAGTTCAGGAATTGTCCAAGACTAATTTTGTTATTTTGGACTTTCATTCATGGTGACTGCTTTCGACCTTTATTTAAATATTTTAAAAAGTTACACAAATATGAATGACTATAGTCAAGTCAAACCACTTTATTCGATTAATTAAAATCATAAAAGTATGCTATACATATACAAAACTTTAAAAATATTTTAAAAAATATATTATACAATTTAAAACACAGTACAAAGGACGTTAAAAAACATTTCCATTTTTAAAGCCAGTATACCTAGACTTATATTAAGAGAATTAACTTTCCTGTGCAGCATCCTGTCTAACCCTCCTGCTTCTAACAGACGCAGCAAGGAAGCTGGCAACACTAAACATGGTTTCGGGGGTTTCCAACAGTTGTAAAAACAGTAAAGCAGGTTTACACTGAATAAAACTAATCTTTTTCAATAATGGGAAAATAAACCTTTTCCGATCCTCGCGGTACAAAGGACAAAAAAACATAAAATGCAAGGTGTCTTGGGGAGAGAAATCATCACATTTGCACGGAGCAGCGTCCTCGAGCCTACTCCAGCCCTGCAAATCCCATAATACCATATGTATTGGGTTGAACCGAAATTTTGTCAATAGCTATCTATGAAAAGAGTTAGTCACTATGGACAAATAAGGAGGCATCGCTAATGACAAAATAACCAGGAGTTGGCCCCTGACCGATGGTTTACATAATTCTACAGCTTCCCGCTCTACCTCGCTTAGCTTAGTAAAATTAGTTTTTACCCACTCTAAATCAGCCTTACATAAAGATTCTGGATTTGAAAAAAATCTCAGGGCGCCCCATATTTACAGCTGACGTTTTTATATAGGACAACCACTGGATTTCCTTCATGTTATCTAAATTAATACAGTCCTTTAGGATCTTGTGGTTTAGGGAAAGATTCGAATTCAACCAAATTTTGATCCATAACAGGATAGGGGCTATTTTAATTATATCTGATATATATCCTATCCCCAACTCAAGATGGACAGAGTGGGTAGCTGTGGATTGTGGGAGGCCTAGAAGGGACCGTAAAAATTTGTTTTCTTCTGTTTGCGTGGGGTCGGGTTTGGTAAACCTCCATATTGCTACCCCATACCTTGCAATTGAGATGGCTATAGATTCTAAGCCTTTTCTAAGTTTTATTTTCTAGGCAGAATCATGTATTTCAGGATCACATCATGAATAGCAAGTCCACCAATGTCTAGTATCAAGATCAGAGCCTGCACCTTCCACTTTCAGTTTAGAACTGCACATTTCATGTGGATAAGAGTGAGGGAAAAATCAGTCTTACAACCCACGGATTACAGGTTTGCAACTTGTCATGAGCCATGGTCATATTGTTTGACTAGAACATTAGTCTTAAACCATCATCTCCACACCACACACACAGGACACGTTAAAATCAAGCACCAAGATGAGTGAAACTCTGTCCTTATTGGGTTTTAGTGCTGGAGACCTAAAGAAAGACTGTTGAATCCTAGAATCAATTTTCCAGAAATCACCAACATAAGCCCTCAAACACTTAAGTCTGAAGATTACTTTCCTTTAAAAAAATTATCTTTTTATTCAAAATGACCCGTTAGGTTAACGCTAACAAATGCATAATAACATCATATTAATACCCCTGGGGTAGGAACCTAGAGACCACACAACAGTCTTTGAAACATTTTCAGAGTGGTTGAATGGGCTTCAAAACCAATATATCGCAGCAGGCATCTGACAAACATTGGGTGCATGCAACACACTATTGATAAAGTCCTGCAAATAGACAGCTTCGGCAGTTGCCGACTCTGCTACAACCCCTGTAGTTCATCTCCTGCCTTCTAGCCCAAACCTAAAGAAAAACTAAACCTGGTAATATGCACAGGTGCTATAAATTACTTCCTCACCACAACACCAATATTTGCTGAGCGCCAGTTCCAGCCTTCATCAGCTGTTCCTTACAAACAGGTGAAGTAGTGACTAGTAACTGTCTCTGATGAGCTACTTCTCAAAACATGTGACGGATTAATCCTAAGCACCACTACCCCAGTTGCGCGGCTCCCACGGTTCTCTAAAATCCTAAAGAACATTGCCACTGTCCTACTTCAAACCACCATAGAAACAAACAGGATCCTAGATGAATACACATCCGGTATCTGTTCCAAAACAGGACAAATATGGCTTGCTTTATGCCTGCGATGACTTCCTGACGTGGCAGACACAGTATCATTCAGCATGGTGCTCATCCCTGACCCCTCTACTGCCCTTTGTAGAGTAGACCACTTTACTCTCCTACAGAATCTCCAATCAGTAGCACATGTCAAGTGACTCCTTTAAATAGTTCTTAAAGTTGCTTTTTGAATATATTAAAGTACAACTTTGGTACTGGTCTTATCAACCCCCCACGACCACTACCACTAAGCCGGTACATGTTAGAGTCCTCAAAGACTTGCCTTTTCCGTATTGCATAAAAGCCCAGATCGTATTCATTACTTCCATACATAATACGCAGATATCAGTACGTGTGTCTCAGGTAGGGTTGTCTCCTTTTTTACCTTCATTTACTTTAAAAAAAAAAAAAAAGCAGACTAGGCCGTTAAAAATAATTGTCGGGTGGCAACCGGAATCACGAGACAAATGCCAATTCATACATGTATCAACATTTTTCAAAACACTATAGGAATATAATCTGAGGAATCAACATTAGGCACAATGGCTATAAAATATAAATCCTGGTTATAGTCCGTCCCTACATACCCAACAAAATTAAACGGATATTCTGGCCTCCCACACTTTCTTAATAAGAGCACCCCATGTCAAAACCAGGGTATGTAACCTAGGTATATTATGTGAGGCAGATGTCCACCTCTACACCGAAACAATAGTTGTCAAATCTACTTCCTACCAAAAGAAGCTCCGCAAACCCTTAACTTCTTTTTTTAATTTTTTGTATTATTTCCATCATAATTAAAACTCTGTGCCTCCTTTCAAACTCCAATATGGCTCCATAGATATGTACCTTGTGAAGAAAATCGGTGTCTACCAATTGCTACTATCTCTTTTCTGAGCCACCCGTCTGCTGTTTACTAGGAGCAAATTCAGAGATGAGTTTTTGATTTGCTGGTTTTTACTTCCGGAATGACATCCCTCAAAATATCTGCTCTTCAGCAAACCTTTTGAGTTTCGGGCCACACCTATTTTTCACCACCTCTGATGGCAATACCGAATATGGCCTTTCAAACGGGTAGCACCTACGGCTGCAACAGAAGAAATGTATGTGATAAAAAACAATGACATTACATTTGTACTTATGCATCATTTAAGGTTGTTGATAGAATACTGAACACGTGGAATGCAAATGTATCAATCGTATGAGAGCTCCATGTAACTCTTATTTAGATATCATTCCATGGATGTGAAATGCTAAAGCTCATATCCAAGCTCTGTTACTCTCGCATAATAACGAATGCTCTTGAAGGTCACAAAAGCACATGGAGGGTACGCAGTGATACAGAAAAAAAAAACATTTAGCAATTCAGTAATGGCTGGGAAAGACCATTTGGAAGGGCTCTTTAGCTTTGATTAGTTGGGGATGACCCCGTTGGACAAATTTAGGTAGGTACACCAAGTAAATAAAGGGGCCCTCGCAATATCACATAGATCTAAGAACATTTCCCTGGCCTTAGAAGCCTATCGAGCGAAGGCATTAAGCATCGTATTGTATGATGCTGAAGTTTGGGGTTACATAGATTTATTTTTTGGGGTAAATTCTTTTTATTTGGTTTTGATTGCATATATGCGAAGGACAACACCATTATCACTTGAGGTTTACATAAGAGCTTATAAATGCAGTTGGATACATTATTATATTGGCTGTTGACATTTTTACAGTCTAATGTTCTGCTTTGATGTGCTGCAATTGTTCTGTTCTCTGGTAGAGGATGTAGCTTCAATTTTTTTTATTGCAGCTGTATCTGATCTCTGTTCCTGGCATTGATAAATGTAAGAGTCAATAATACAGTGGGTAGTATACTTTGACTGAACTGGGGAGTTGAACCAAACTGGGACTTAAACTGTGTATAGAGAGCTGCAGAGTATTAGATGTGGGTGAACATTACTCAAAGTTCTAGTTTGTGGTTATGTTGAGAAGGCATCAAGTGGTTGTGCGTCAGTGAGGTTTGAGCTCTGGTGTCTATATACACCCTGCATTCGCGACCTCTGCGTCATGTGCTTTGAGGTGGTCATCTTGTTTGTGCTGTGGATTAAGCTCCTCTGGAGGGGCTTGTGGGGAGTTTGTCGATGACTGATGGGACTCTGCGTGTTGTGTTGTATGCTTGAAAGTGTGTAAGACTGTTGCCCACTGCATGGAGATGCTGCGATTACGGATGCCTCGGACTTCCACAAGTCGTAGTGCATCTACCTTCGATGCCCCCCATTTTGCAAATGCATCTTTCCAGGAGGCTAAATGGGGCCCTGACTCTGACGGAGGTAGAGTTCCCCCCCCCCCCCCCCCCCTTTTGTGCGGCCAAGAAGTATTTTTAAGTTTTGGCCATGATTCATGTGCTTAATTCAGGTTGCACACATAATCTGTTAGTTTAATTCGACCCTATTCACTGGATTTGATTGTGGTCCTTATCCAGCGCTTACTACGTCCGTGAAACTTGGAGAACCTTGGTCTGGCAGCTGGAAGCCTCTTCGCTGCTTTATTCAGTCTGTTTTGTAACTCTTCGTATCCCCGACATTAATGACATTATTATGACAACTTGACCCTGCCTGAGGTTTTGCATCTGCAATGCCGCAGTAACCGAATTGTGTATACGCATGAGTATATTGTGACAAGGAGCCCCTCACACCACATTATAAATATGTCTTTGATTTATGGATGGTATCTGACCACCCAGTGAATTGTATCTTCTGCACCCTGACAAAGGAACTGTTGGCATAAGTTCCACTCCGAAACGTGCGTCGGCTCGGTTTGTTATTTTGAAATGATTTATGAATTGCATGTTTTGTAACTTTTTTTGTATATAGTTTGTTGTGTGTATTGTTGTCTTTTTCATTTGAGCGAAGTATGGTATGTTTGGTGTTTGTGTGGTGTCTTATTCTTGCATATCGTGTGTCATGTTGTTGTGGGACTGTTCTACTTGTATTGTGTACAGTAAAGAATTTTACACAAATGAATTTACATATAGAATTATAAAAAAAGCTTTTTTGATCAAATAAAACAGGAAAAAAATTATTGGCTTGTGGGACAATGATGTTTCTAATGTAGGATGTACCACTGATGTATTAATTCATAGGGAGAGGTTTGTCGTTATTATTCCTTGATTTTCCCTGCCCTCCTCTCCCTTTATTCAGAAACCCAGGGACCCTCTATTGTGTTTCTGGCCTTGCCAGTGCATGGTGATGCTCCGTTTGGCAAGTAGGAGAGCCAAAGACGTAAACCTCGTTTTGACTTTGTGTTGTTTGCGATGCTTGAATATGCGCAATGCGCTGGCTTCCCATGTTGCAGTATCTATTAGCCCTGTACCTCATGCTGTGTGGTGTTAATTATATTCCAGCAAGTATGTATCATTGGGCAGCTCCAGAATACGTTGAGAGAGGTCACACTAGGTTCTTGGCATCTTGGGCATGAGAATTGTGTGTTGGGGTAATATCGCAGAAGATTTTCTGGCGTCAAATATGCTCGATGTAAGATAAAATACTGTATGTTTTTGAATCAGTAGCTTCGGGATACTTTTTTGGGATACTGTAATGCCTGTTTCCATTTTTTGTCATGAGGTTCGTCCTTCCATTTTTCATGCAGGGGGGCGAGTGTTACTGCATTGAGTTCTTGGATTGCTTTGTATATCCATGTCACTATATGACGTCCTGGGTCAAGATAGCATGGAGGACTGGGTGTGTTGCCGGTTCGCTATCGGATATATTCCAGGCTCGGCGGCAATCCACCATTAGCTGCCCGTACATGAGGAACTGACCTCTAGAAAGGTCGGTATCGGCTGTCCGTTCTAAAAATGAGAGCAGGTGTCCATCTGCAAACAGCGATCCCGCCTCTGTGAGTGAGTGATCTGTCCAGGTTTGTAGGGCCCGTGCAGTGTTGTGGTTGCGATCTCTGGAAAGAACTACCAGCGGCAGAAGAAGGAAAAAAGTGGGATCGTCAGTGACATCTGGTGTATGCATTTCATGCAGGTGAGCGCCACTGTTAATTGCAATGGATACGTTGATGCAGGTTTTGATCCTGGTAGCAGCACGCGTCTGATCGCTGGAGTGAATATTGGCCCAGTGCTTGTGTGGGTCTCAACTAATGAGCGATCTGCCGTCCATCGTGATATTCACTGTAGTTGGGATGCTAGGAAGTATGCTTCAAATGAGTGATCTCCCAGCCTGCCCTGGTTCACTGGTAGCTACATTTTGGCCAGGTCTACCAGTCTACGACCCTCACCCCATATTAGGGTGCTGAGAAGGGTGTCTAGTTCCTGAAAGAAGGATCGGAGAGGGACTATATGGAGATTAGCAAAATGGTAGAGCAGTCGTGGGACAAGAACCATTTAGCCACTAGGGGTTAAGGGAAGAATTTTTCAGAAACTCACAGAGGAGCGAATGCCTGTCAGTACTTTTCGATCGGTACTCTCGTAGGCATCTTGTGGGGAGTGATACAGGTGTACACCTAAATACTGTGGTGCCGGCACACTCTATGCAAGGTAGACTCCTCAGACGCACACCATTTGTGGAGCGAGGTCAACAGATAGCGGATATATTGTGGACTTGGCCCAGTTGACCTTTAGACTGGCTACTGTCTCAGTCTGCCAGGGTGGCAAAGATCGGAGTGAGGTCGGAGGTGATGTCCCGTACGTATAGAAGCAGATCATCTGCATACATTGATACGCTATGTGTAGTTCCTGCCCGCGGGATGCCCCATTGCTCGCCCTCTTCTTGAAGACGGACTGCCAGTGGTTCCATTGCCAGAGCAGTGGGAAGAGTGGGCATCCCTGCCTTGTGCCCCTCGACATTATAAAAGAGCCTGACCCTGAATGTTGACCTTGTGTATATTAGTTAAGTGTATGCTCGTAATCATGGCCCCACTCCTTCGGCCATGTTCCCGCCAGCCGGTGATTCTGTAACAGCAAAGAACCTGGGCATCCAGGTGGATAACACTCTCTCCTTTAAGGCTCAAGTAGCAGGACTTACAGGGAAGTGTTTTGCCATCTTAAGGATGCTGAGGAAGTTTTTGCCGTTCCTCTCCTTGGAGCATAGAAAGATCACGGTGCAGGCGCTGATAGGATAGCGCTTAGACTACTCTAACATCCTTTATCTAGGCCTCCACGAGTATCTCCTGACCCGTCTTCAGGTGGTCCAGAATTCGGCAGCCAGGGCCATTTACCGGCTAACCAGAAGAGCTAGGGCCAGCGACCTTCTTAGAGCGTTGCACTGGCTGCCGGTTCGTAAACGCATCACTTTCAAGACCTTATGATGGCGTTTAAAGCTCTACATAACATCGGAGCAATGTATCTACAAAAAAGGGTCAACTTCTACTTTCCATCCAGACCCCTGAGGTCAGCTGCCTTGGCCAAGGCAATCGTGCCGGTAGTGCGACGTGCACGATGTGGAGGTCGTTCCTTTACCTACCTTGCTCCACGTCTCTGGAACGAGCTACCTCTGACCTTACGCGCTAGCTCTAACCTGCTCGCATTTAGAAAGGAGCTGAAGACTTTTCTCTTTTCCCAATAATTTCTTTTTCTTCTGAGCACTTTCCTTCGCCGGTGGTATTCTTTGTTGGTTGCTGGTGCTTGTTCTTGATCTGCAGCGCCGGGACGCTCTTCGGAGCAGCTGTGCGCTATATAAAACCCCCAGTAACATAACATAACATAACTCCCACCTTTCGGAGCACAGCAAATACGTATGGCCATGACGGCATATCGAAGGCCTTTTCGAGGTCTAAGACTAGGCACGCAGCCCGGGGAATCTGCCCTGAACCTGATCATGTCCATGAAACAGTTGCCAAATGTTGTTGGAGGTATCTCTTCCCGGGACGAATCCTCATTGGTCTAGGTGTATTAGTGTTGGAAGAATCGAGGTGTAATGCTTCTGCTAATATTTTGCCAACGATTTTGTAATCTGCTGACAACAGGGCACTGGGTCGATATGAGCCCAGGTGATGGGGGTCTCGTTCTGGTTTTGGGAATGAGACCATTAATGATTCCCGGAGAGGATTGTGGGGGTATACCTTCTTGAAGTGCTGTTTTATACATTTTCTATTTGTCGTTGAACTAACAGTGTGGAGAATGTGCAGTGGAATTCTAGTGATAGGCCATCGAGACCAGGGGCTTTATTTGTGGCCAGGGTTTGTATTGCTTGCATCACTTCTGTTGAGGTAATTTTACATCTAGAGTGCTTTTATCATTTGCCGCTATGCATGGCAACGGGTGCGCATCTAGGAATCTGTCTATTGCCTCTGTTTCTGTCAAGTCAGGGACTGTGTATAGAGCTGCATAATACTCGCGAAATGCATGCATTATGTCTGCCTGGGATTGGTCTAGTGTGCCTGTGATGGTGTTCACTTTGGTTATCGGGTGAGGAGCAGTGTCTTGTTTGATAAGCCATGCTAGCAGTGTGCCTGCTCTATCTCCTCTGTGTACTCTGGCAGCGTGCCCTTTAAAATTGTATCTCCTGAGGTCTGCAAGCAACTCTGCATACGTGGTGTTTGCGTCTGCTACCTGCACCAGTGTCTCTTCATTTGTATCTGCTGTCTGTGTCATTGTTGCTAATTTCCGTTCCTCTTCTAGTATGTGCCACTCTAGGGTTTATCGTACCCCGGAGATGTGTTGGATACATGTCCCTCCAATCACCACCTTGAACGCATCCCATTCCGTTGCTCTTAGTGGATTTTGTTTTGGTGTTTTCACTGAAGTAATTCTGACTGTGTGTTTGTTTACTCTTGCTTAAACACCTGGTCCTCCACACATTTAAGTGGTAGGCACCAGATAGGGACTGGGAATGGGGTGGCTGCCATCCTAGAGTTAGCGTGTGTGCGTCATGATCAGATAGGACCCTACCCGACCCAGGTACTCTGTCTTCTGGGCCATAGGGATAATGTGTGAGGAGCATAAGAAACAGTCAAGGCGGACTCTGAGGTCGTGGTATAGAGTGAAATGAGTATAGTCTGGTATTTGGATATTTACTGGGCCGTGCATCTGTCAGTGATCCGTGATTGCGCTATGGCCAGGGAGGCCGGGTGGGATCCTTCTAGTGAGATGTTTTGCGTACAGTTATAGTCTCCTCCCAGGGCATTGTAGTGTATTGGGGTAGTGTGCTGAAATGGAGTCCCAGTATTTCCCATCTCCGTGTTTGGCACGTAAATACTGCCCAGCAGAAGTGGTTGGCCATCTAGGAGCCCCTCCAGCAGGGTAAAGTGGCCTTCCGCAACAATCGTTCTAGATAGTTCCTGGAACTGAACCCCTGGTCCCAGCCAAATGAGTGCTCACTGTGCAAACACACAGTATGTAGTTGTGCAGAATGTACCTCGTCAGCACTTGCGTAATTTGTCTAGCTCTCCTGTCGTTAAATGCGTTTCGTGTAGCATTGCAAACTGCGCATTGTCATACACTGCATATTTCTTGCGTGCAGTGTGCATGCCTCGCACATTAAGTGTGAGGATATTAATATCACATTTTCACACCATGAGGTGTTTTGAATGTTATGACTTGGGTGTCACGAAGAGAAGTGGGGCAGGGTTGTTGTATGTGCACCTCTCTGGGCTCAGTCTTGATGCCACCCATGGGTTTATTTCTCTCATCCAACTGAGATCATACATTCAGTGTATTAGTAGGTGACGAAATGAGGGATGTTAACCGGGGTAGGAGGTATTCCCAATACTTGGGACCTACCGCAACAGGCGGTACATCCAAACTTTGCATGTCACTTAAACTCTTTGTTGTGGGGTCTAGTTGGCCGCGCATCTACGCGGTCTCCGTGGGTGGCATTTGTAGGATTTATGTATGTCGGTGACCTGTCATGTTCCGTGCTGGTTCACACACTACATTATTTCACAGTCATCTGTTAAGTGAAATAGGATACATGGTTAGTAATAATTACAGTTAATATCACCTTGTCTGCTGTCTGCGGCGTCACCAATGGTGGGGTCACAGAGCCTGTTTGGATACAGTGTCATCAATACCCTCTTCTGATGTGAAGATATGGGGGTCTCTGTCGTAATGTGTTGCTGGTGAGGCTGGTCCTATTTCTGCTGCTGCCTGTAGGGCTTTACTGCGCTCAGCAATAATTTGCTTTAAGTCCGGGGATTTTGTAAGTTGGGAGTGGGTCACAGATTTGGAGCACCTGTTTTGTCTTTTAGGGCGACGTGATTATTCTTCATTGTTTGATGACGATTCGTTTTTAAAACTTTTTTTTATAAGATTGCGCTTGGGTGATTTTGACAGTTTTGATCCACCTAGTCATGGGCTGCCTTAGAATCCGTAAATAATATGGAGGAACCATAAATAAATAAATTGCGCATTGTTTGATTCGTGCTGGAAATAGCAGTGAATATTGTATTCCTTATTGGCATAGGTTGCTTTTCACTTTGATAAATAAGGATTGTGGGCGTTGCACTGCTCAGGAATAGTCTGGGAAGAGCATTATGTAGTCGTCTTCAATTTGGGTAGGCCCATGTTGTCTAGCCACACGGAGTACCTCGTCCCTGTCTCTGTAGTGGAGGAATTACGCAAGTAGTGTACCGGGTGGGGAGCCCGACGAGCTGGCACACTGTGTGCCCTTTCTATTGAGGTGAAAGCAGTAAGGTCCGTATCCGGTGTGGAAGTGCGGGTGCAGGTTTCTATACATTTGATGGGATTTGTCCCCTCTATGCCTTCCGGAAGGCCTCAGACGTGAATATTGCATCCCCGCGAGCATTCTTCAAGGTCATCTGCGCGTTCCTCTAGGCTCATCACTCCGTCTAGCAGTGTCCGCACTGTTTCTTGTTGCGTTTTGGCTAGTGGTTGGTCAACGGCAATCTTCTTTCCTCAAGTCAGCCACTTTTTCCCCAATTTTCTGTGGTCATCGCAAAACAAGCTAAGATCCGTAGCCAGGGTGCCAAATGTTTCTTACATCGAGACCCTAAAGTGCTCAATAGCTTCCAAAACTTTGTCTAGCTTTTCCGACATGGTCAATGCAGGGGGTGCCTCAGCGTCTCCCTGCTGCAGTTTAGTAACTGCAGAGCTGTTTTGCGTTGTAGCTGGCATCAGGGAACCTGTGTGGGAGCGAAGCTTCCCCATTCTGTGCGAAGTCAGGTGTGTCCTTTTGAGGGCCCACCGATTGGTTTGCCTTTAACTGAGGCTTATCCGCTCTTTGTGCTTTAGTTGGGCCTTAACGACAATGGGGTAGAAAGGGGTTTTCGCTGCATTGAATATACTGACCAGGGCCACACCTCAATGTTGGTGCTGAATGGCGCGCTTCCCAATGCCTGTCTTTGTTTGCGTAACTCTATTATTATTCTTTGATTTATCTTTTATTTACTGTCCTATGGTTTTCCCCCTTGCTCTGTTGCTGCCTCCATTTACTCCATCAGCCGCCTCCCCATCTTGTTAAAAAATAAAAATAAAAGGGGAGTGCTTAGTAGTGCAGCTGCAATTTGCTGCCAGGTTGCTCCTCTGTAATTAAAGTACTTATTGGAGCACTTTCTGTGTTTTATTTACTGTTCAAAGATGTCCGCTGCAATCTTGGGGCAGTGAATAGAAACAAAACGGCCGGTGTAGGATTACTCTCACACACCCATGCAGTTTGTCAGTGTTTTTTAGGTCGAGCCCAGGCAGCGCATGCGCTGCTCTGCAAGGCATACTATAGTCAGGTAGGGACTTGAAGCTCCGCCCACTCCCTACCCATATTTCTCATTGGCTTTTGTCATTGTCCACTGTAAACTGTGGCTGCTCATTGGCCAAAAGGCTTAGTAGTCCCCTCCTTAGTGCTGCCTTGTCCCATTTTATAACCTCCCATGGTGACACCCCCTGTTACATATGTTACTCTGTAGGCTTTAATTACAGTCTCTGAGCGCTATCTTCTCAAATAGCTTTCTCCTGCCTGCAACAGCAGGCAGGAAACACCCTCTCCTAACTGTTTTTTAACAAACTATGCAATAGGTCTCGCATTTGTGAGCATTTTAAGCTATTGGCATTGTAAATGACAATGCCTTTTATTTATCTTTTTTTAAAACAATACATTATCATTTACAATGCCAATGGCTTAAACTCTCACAAATGCAAGACCTATTGCATTGCAAATGCTTATTTTTTGTGCCAGTAGTGTTCAGCATCAGCGAATATTTTTTTGCCAATCTGCAAAAGCGAGACTTATTGGCTTTGCCAGGTTAAATATGATTACACTTTTCCTGCTTTACTTATATTTGATAGGCTTACGTTTTTAAAAACTAGTCATTAAGATGTTTGAAGTCATGTACCACTTATTCAGCAAAGTGAGCAAGCCTGTTTAGTGGCTCCTCATTTCATAGTCTGACAGCCATAGCTCTTGGTGAGTCCAATATATTCCACTAACCAAGACAAGAGATCAGATTTTTTTTAACACGTTTCTATGATGATCATCGCTTACGTAGAGATCTCACTGCATGGAATGGTAGTGTAAAATGCATATTGAAAGTCCAGTGTAACCCTCTTTCCTGTGAGCGATGTTGATGCTTGTAAAACTACATGGAAGCGATTAAGTTGTGTATTTTTTCCTACACACACAAATTAAACCTGCAAGCATAAGCATAGGTTTTGGCCTGGGCAGAGAAATTTAATTTGTCCACACACTAGGACACCGCTTTCCCTTAACCAGTTACATCTGTCATAACCATATCAGCGAATGCCATCTTTCCCAGTTAGCATCATTCAGCTTGTAGTGACAGCTAAATGAATGTCTAGCACGGTCGCTGTTAGCCAGGCATGTAGCATCTATTGAGCAAATATATACACCACCTCCTCATTTCAGAGTCTGACAACCACAGCTCTGGACAAGTCCAACATATTTTACTCACCAAGAGCAGAGACCAGCTTCTTTCAATTCTCAGCCTGTTGATTAAGAACACCCTTCTAGTCTTTCTGAGTAGATTAAAAGCTCATTTCCTATCATTCTTTCTTTTTATATTATTTATATTGCAGGTATATCAGGATTAAAATGTATCCTTAAAGTATTGTACCGTTTAGAACTATTGCACAGGTCTCTTTATTAAATATAGAAACATGGAGATTTGGAGCTTTCTCATGCATAATGTAGGTCATACATTTTGAACTGAGATTACTGAATAGAAGCATAATTTCTTCTCATCATTTTTCTAACTCTTCTAGCCTTTTAGAATGTTATTAATTCTGTAGTTTAATGGGCTGCAAAATAAAGTCTGCATTGTGTCCTTCGTTTTCTAGGTCTCCTCGGATTGTCCTCAATGATGCTGACGATGTCCAACAGTAACACTACGCAAGAAACGCTGGAGATCATGAAGGAGTCTGAGAAGAGGCTAGTAGAGGAGTCTGTAAACAAAAGCAAGTGCTTGTCCAGGTCACCGAGCAAGGAAGAGGTGGAGAAGGAGACTGATGAGTCCTATTCGAGGCAAGAATCCCAGGTAAGACCATGCGTTGAACAGTGGTAATGGGAACTAGGAAACTGGTGACTTCTTCAAACAGTTTGGATGTCTGTCATGCCCTGCAGCTCCAGAACAAAAACAACCTGCCAGAGACCTCGAACACTCCATTGGGGTGGATAGCCCAATATGTCCCTTAGTTATTATCTGGCACTCGGAATCCTATGACATTCTTCTTTCCTGACCGCCTTCTGAATATTCCCGTTTTCAGAGTGGGTGAGAATCACTGAGATAGCCTAACTGCAAAGTGCTCAGCATGGCACACAACTCTGCTTTAGGCTAAAGTAGAGTTGTGTTCCATTCTGAGCACTTTGTGGCAGGTAAAACTTGTAGACTGGACACTACAACTGCTAGAGCAGCAGGCATTCAAACCAGGTGTCCATTAAAGAGATGGTGCTGCAGGTCGACACCAGCCTGGGTTTGTACCTATTTTACAGAAATGCAGCTGTTCGGTTATAGGGTTGATGTCGAGATGATTGTTGTATTTAACTCCGAACAAATGCAGGAAATGTCTGAGCTGCCAAGGGGGGAAGCTCTGTGGGCTAGCTGCACCTGTGGCAGACCAGATTGTCCCATATATAAATCTGACGCATTACCTGCACGTCTCCGCTTGTATTCGCACTAGGTGTAGGTGCAAGGGCTGTGATTGATGCGTTAGTTGCACTTGTTTCAGTGTGGCTAGCGAACCTGAGTTTGAACTAGTTCTCGATGGCTGAGCTTAACGCATTAGCTGCACTTGTTGACTGCTCTTGTTTCAATGTGGAGGCTCTGTGTTCGAACTGTGACCAGCTGCTCCATGAGCTGTGCGGGGTGCTTTAGCTTCAGACATTGTGTTTGAACTTGATGCCAGTACAAGAGTAGTGTTCGTTGCTTTCCTGGTGCAGGTTTCAGGACAGATGGAAGTTCTGTGTTTGAATATGGGGCTGGTGTAAGTGCTATGCTCAGTGTATGATTAGATTTCCTATATCTGACCTTGTGCTAGCAGAAGGCCCCCTCCTTGATGCAGAAACTGCAATGTTAGTTACATTGGTTTGGCACGCATAGAGGCCCGTGTTTGAATTTGGAGCTGGTTTAGGAGCTCTGCTGTGTGCATTAGCTCCACTGTCTTCCCCCCCCCCGTAGAAAGAGAGGCCCTATGTTTGACCCTGATGGGGTTGTACTGTGTTGTTGTCTGTGTCCTAGCAGCACATTTTGGAGTATAGATATAAATCATCAGTTTGAACTTCGTGCAGGTGGTTTAGCTGCACATGTTTCAGTACAGATTGAGGCTTTAAGTTTGACCTTGGTTCTTTTTTCAAAGCTGTGCATGGTGCTTCACCTGCTCTTATTTCAGTACAGCTACACATCCCGTGTTGACATTTGGTGCCTGGACGTGGGCTGTGTTCTAATTTAACGTCACATGAGAACACTTCTTCAGTATAGGGTGGTTTAGTAGGAGGGCCGAGTGCGATACATTAGCTGCATTTCTTCGTTTTGTTTATTACATTATGGATACAGCCTCTCTAGTATGAGCTAGGAGCTCGTGCAGATGTTATGTTCGGCGTATTGCTCGTTTTAGCGTGTACAGAAGCCCGATAATGCATAACTGTAGATTATTTATAGCGCTAAGGCCCACCATTGGTACAAGGGCCTGTGTACGCATTTCATTCAATAAGTCTTGCACTGTTTTGTGTGTGTGTATGTATGTGTGTGTGTGTATATATATATATATATATATATATATATATATATATATATATTCATATATATTCCTATTTTTGTCTATTACTCCTTCCCCCCCTTTTTTGTTGATAGTATTATTTTAATGGTTCTGTTCTTTCTCTCTCCCCCTCTTTTCACAATTGGCGCAGAGGCGGACACCGAATCACAGCCATGCCAGGAAAAGAGCCAAGGTACAGACTCTCTCCTCGTCCCCCTCTGTTGTTTTTTTCCCTCTTCCATGCCCTGCTTTCTGCGCGCAGCTGAGCTTCTCAGGCTGGCTCACTGCATACAGAGAGGTGATGCGCTGGCACCTCTGCCACCCCCGCCTCCTCTTTTTGTTGGATCCTGCTTTTCCAATTAGCGATGTCACGCTGTTTTAATGTCAGAGCGGTTACGAAGTCTTACAGGGGTGTGTAGTCATAAGCCAGCAACATAGGCCAACCAAAAAAATCTAGGAAAAAGCACTTTATGCACGCTTTTCACATATACTATATCCATGCTATTTTTAGATGTTTGCAGACTAATTTTTTGTGGGATTTCGGCAAACTGTGATTGATGAAAGTCATGAGGCCACGCGAAAAATGTCATGTTGGAAATCTGAAGTTTTTTCTTTTAATATAAACGGTTGATTCCTCTTTCTAACCCCGCACAAACTCCTCCCGCTCAATAAAAGGTAGCATTCCCTAAACTCAGTCATGTTAAAACTGAGTCCATTTTAGAGTGCCCCCACAGAAAGGTAGCAGGCTGGGACTTTTTTACTTTGCATTCTTTAACTCAAATGATGTAGCTTGGCATTGTTCTCAAACAAATTATAGTTGAATAGATGCTGCAGGCAACGCATTCTAAAGCTGCAGAGACTTCTTGGTACGTATATTGCTGGCCCCATGAGTTTGGGGTCTCAGGGCCCTGTTCTTGGTAGTTTGAAAGCAACTTTTGCAAGAGGCTGACTTCGTTCATTCATTTAGCGACTAAATTCACTGGAATCAAACACCTTGACGAGAATGCTATTTCATGATGTCCATTGATGATCATAAGAACTGTGCAGTCCTCCCCATGAATGAGATTCCACAGCACAGATTACAAAAGTGTACATTAGTACAATTTTCTACCAGAAAAACCTTTTGTAAATAATAAAACTGTATTTTAGCACAACACAATTTATGCTATATTGACAAGTGTTCCCATATTTTCTTTAAAAAAAAACAACAATTTTAATTGATAATAACCGCTCAACTTCTAAAAGTAACAAGAAACAAGCATTTACAATGCAACGGTTTCGCCTTTGGAAAAGTTAGAGCTATTGGCATTGTAAATGACAAAATTTGTATTTATGTGTTGGTTTTGAAAACAGATAAATAAATGGCATTGTCATTTACATTGCCAATAGCTTAATCTTCTCGACCTGTTCGATACACAGCAAGCGCCTTACCCGCTTAGTTCCAAGCAACCTGAAAATACCTCCAGGGGCATGCCTGGGCGACCTTAACATTAGTCTCCAGAAATTCAGTACATTTTATCAACAAGAATCGCAGAACAGTACAGACCTAAGTTTTAAAAGTGATATGGGACCATATAAATGCTACAAACCTGTATGTACATAACGTAATACACAAAACAAGAAAAAAAAAAGAGTAGTGTAGTAAAATGTATATGTTTAGTAAAATCTGAACTCTTACTTACAAAAACATGCTAAGTGAAATACCTTTTTAAATCAACTACACGACAAGTGAAGCAGTCTGTTTATACTGGCAATGCATTGAAAGCTGTCACTGAACAAAACTACTGTGTCATCAGAGTTATCCGGGTGCAAGCGGATATCAGCCTACAAGGAAACACAAACGCTTACTACATCAAATATCTCGTACACTGTTTAGGTGATGTACTCGTTCAGAAGAAAAAGTAACTTTGGCGAATTTTCAAATCTTTTTTACACAAAGGAACGGATAATTATAAAGTTGCTTATAGAGCACCTGGTTACTTCAGCCAGTGTTCCTGGGCTAAAACTTCATACTCAGGCAACACCTATGTGGCAAGCTCCAATATAGTTTTAAGCCAATCCAAATAACCAGGTTTTAAGCCTCCTTTGAAAGATCAATTCAGAGATTCCTTGCCCGAGTACCAGGGGCAAGGCATTTCACTGTTTGGAAGCCAGCCAGCTAAAGGAGCAGCTGTATAAATACGTATTTTCTGAGTCACAGCGTTATTTTCTGTTAAATATTTAATATGAGTAGAAGTACCGTAGTGTGCAGGTCACAAAGCGTTATTACGAGCATTTTCTAAGCATGTCACTAAGCTTCTTAATTATGTTTGGGCACATTTCAGCAATATTAGGTTTATTACTAGTTAAAGAAAACTTGCTTCTCTGCATTTCTTTGGCCTATATACATAGCTATGACTGTCTATTACAGTTTGCACATTTCAAATGCGTGTCATTTCAGCTTTCAATTTCACAGTAATCATTGCACATTTTAAACTGCGAATCTAAAAAATGTGTATTTTAATTAGTGGACCTTACCAATATCTCAGAGACATTTGTCATCCTCAGAATGTTGAAAGACTAGATAAGCCCTGTTTAAATTCGAACGAGTTACTGTTACAGATGCTTTAACCCACTAAGCTGCATTTTTACTGAATTGATAAGGTATGGCATGTGTATCACAAAAGCAAGTGCTTCGACGGTCAAAGTCTTTTCTGTGAAGAGCCAGAAGGAATTTATGTTTTAAGAGGAGAAGCTTGCAAGATTTTCCTTTTCAGTGTAAGCGTTTAAACGGTGTCTTTCATTCTAAACCTTAATGGGCTAAACATTTCTATACATCGTTACTGAAACAAAAGGGTGCAATAAATTGTAGAGAGTGACGTCGCTGGCGGTTCTGGGGAACAAAGCCAGCAAAAGAGCTGTCATGAGCAAGGTCTTTCAGCCAATATGTGGGTGAACTGGTAAGACACGGAAGACAATGACAATGCATAAGGGAATGACAGTGCAAAAGTACACCTCGCGTAGCTTTGGCTGCTAAAATACTCGGAGGCTGCGTCACCCGTTCTCGCTTTAATTCACTCCACTGGAAGTGACAGCACAGGCAATCTGAAGGTCAGCTGTCCTGCATTAGGTTTCGGTGACATAACGATCACAAGGGGCTGCGCAGAAAATGCGTATCCAGTAGGAAAAGGGGCATGGGTTAGTGTCAGTGTCGGAGAGATGGCCAGCGAAAGGTAAACGAGGTGAGAGTATGTATATGCCAGGCGTAGGTTTGTAATATAACTACACTCGTCTTTAAAAGTGGGAAACAGTATGATGTTTGTTTAAAAAAAAAACACGTACGTCGATGTTTCCCTTAGTCTTAAATTAAGTGAGATGTCCACAATTGCTCAGATGAACTGCGACCTACAAGGCGTCTTTTTTTGCCCCACTGCAGGTGGCTGGAGCGTTCAGCTCCAAGAAGGTGCCTGAGTCCTTCGTGACAAACCTACAAAACCTGCCAACTACCTGCTTTTCTTGTGCTCAGTCCCCTGCGCGGTAGATGACGGACGCACCCCTCCCTGCCAGTACCACCCTGCTGCCCAGCTAGTAACGCCCTCGGCCTTTCCACAGTCTCCTCGACGCTGCACTTCACAGTGACCCCTGCTTCCACATCCAGGCGACCAGCAAGTAACCCCACTTGTCATCGCCGAACATCAGAATCCCTACGCGAGGGGAAAGCAGTGCCGCTATTTTAGACTATGTTCATTTCACTTTCAACTACATACGTTAGGCCCGGTGACAGTGCCATTCTGAGATTTTATCCAGAATCAGGTTGCATTTTTTTACCGGGTTTGAAAGCATATCACGCGCTATTACTGAATGCAACGAAAGACTCGCTTCTTGTTTAAGTTTCTGCCTTACCAAACATACTTGTATATTATGTTGGTTAAAATCTCACGAGTGTGCATTTTGTTGTAATTGATGACTTTGGTACACTATTTTGCGATTTACCAACCGAAGGAAAAGAATGGGGGTTGAAAATAAACGCTAAACGAAACAAGTCAGGTCCCGGGCCAGCCAGCCAATCACAGCGCGGCCCGGGAAATGACGTCACGGGGGTGTCCCGGGCCGGCAGCCAATCACAGCGCGGCCCGGGACAAAGGGGCGGGGACTTAAAAAAAGCCAGAGAAACGCCCCCGAATCGCGCTTTCCCCGAGAAAGCGTGATTGACAGCCTCTGTCTGTCTCCCAATAGCTAGCCTCCATTTATGGAGCTCGCCAATGAGAGACAGAGGCGGGTCATCAATCCCACATAGAACTCAAGAGGTTTTTTAGAGCATGCGCACTACGTGCGCACTTGCAGGCAAAACCTAAAAACTTTAAAAGAAACATTTTTAAAGAAAAGGGAAAAGCATGGCAATTTGGCTAAGTAGGCTGCAGCTTGAAAAGGCTGGAAAACTGACACTGCTCTTTTATGAAATCTCTTTCCACCAGTATCCCATCATGGTCTTTCAGTGGCAGTTTCCCCAGTTCTTTGTTTCAGCTCTTGTCTTCAGGTTCCTGGAGCACAGATCGTGACCTTTCTTTGGCTTCTTTCTTAGGAAAGACCTTACTTAGTTGGCTTCCTTTGACACCTCTTCAGCCAGTGTTTTTTTTGCTTTTTGACAAGACTTTTTCTTTCTGCCTCAGAAAAATGACCTTTAATTTATTCAGTGTTTTGTATAGCGCAAACTTGAACCCGTAGGGTATCGGAGAGCTTCACAGTTTAGGACAAGGTAACTTTCCCGGTACAGCATTAAAATATTCTAGTCCAGTTCAAAGTTGTCACAGCTACATCTTTTGATAACTGCTTTAGTACATTCGCAGGCTGTAAGACTAGAGGGACCATGCCCTCAAGGGAAGCAAGACCCTGTAAGAACAAATGACATTAGCTCATGGTAAAAAGCGCTTGTGTCCTTGAGCGAGAGTATTTGGGCAAGCCATGTGTGGATGCTCTGTAATGTTTACGGTAGGAATTTACTCATTAGGAAGATGTTGACAAGTGGCCATACTTTGGCGGTAAGTAAACTACATCAGAACTTCACCTTCTGTGTATCCTTGGCCTCCAGAACCCAATCTTCCAAGCGAGGGTGAATTCGACTGGAGCAAGTAAAAAAGAAATATGAGGGACAGAGAAAATCAGACTTGACCGCAAGGAGGAACCTCCAGAAATGCCAGGAATCTCTGTTTGAAATTCCATTGAGTATGGAGAAGAGGCTTCTAGCTTAGCTTTGACCACTGTCTATGCAGCCCCCCCACCCTTACCCCAATCAAGACTTACACCATTGACGTCAAAGCACACAGCATTGAGCATTACCTTTTGCCTGCTTTATGGATAAAGAAGCTTAAGTCCAGAAGGCTGCCTCCAACCTCATACTCCATATTGCAGGGTGTACTTTCTCATTTAAAGAAATTTCAACTTTGATTGTACTTTCTGATCGGTATTTCTCACAAAGATCTTGAAATTCGAGGCACTCAAACTCCTTCAAGAAGGGTCCACTCTCTGACTATGCCTCTGCAGGATATCGTTCCTATTCAGTCCTTGAAACCTATTGTTCCTCCTCCTCTTCTTTGATCACTTCTTCCTCCTCAAGCTCACATGGATCCTGTAAAACCCTTGTGATGAAGGTCTTGTTCTTGTTGTAGATATGGGTCATGTTGTTCTCCTGTCTCTTTACAATACCATATGAGATCCCTCATTCTTGAACGTCACTTCCAGTACAAGATCTCACAAAACTTGTGCCCCTTGGTTTCTAGGACTATATCCATTTCAGCATCCTCCATTAAGAGATAATCACCAACACACTCAGTCTCCCCTCCAGCCAAAGTATCTCCTGGATGTATTAACACCTTCCATGTAGTCCTAGTCCGATAAGCAGCTTAACTGAAAATCCCCATACGTGCAATACCTTCAGAGATGTAGCCATATTCGAAACATGTACTCTGAAATCGTTATTGTGCCGTCTGCTTCCATTAGTGCCAGACCGCCTGCAATCAGCTATTTCTAGTAAACCGCTATTCCTAGTCTCTGCATCAGCAAAGTCTATTTCATCATCTCAGAGATGCAGGTCTCCTAGACAGGAGCCTCTATTTGTCAGGACTGATTTCCCAACCTCCTCCTCGGTTTTAATTGTCTCAGCGGCAACAAAAGAGGAAGCCACTGCACCTTTGCCAACTATTCTTCTAGACAAAGAAAAAAAGAGCCTGGATTCTGTGCGATGCAAAATGTGTGGCTTAGGGATACCGCTATGAAACCAGCAAGTGTGACTGCTCTACAGCGGATATATGACTGAACTCTCCGGCATGCCTAAAGAGATTTGCTGGTGAGTTCCCCTGACACAGAGGATGATAATGAAATTATACCTGAGAGAATGTTCTGTAATCAAATATTCAGTGCTGCAACAGATTCATCTGATATGGCTGCAAACAGATTTTTCCACTGGTAGTCAATGAGACCATTCTCATGACTGCATCTAACTGGTTTGAAGTCAGAAACGCCATGCACTCTCAAACTTCCTTTTTCAAGCAGCACTCTTCGAATCCCATGCAGCCAAAAATTTGTACAGGATGAAGGCAGAACTGGAGATGTTGAAGACTTTTGGATTAGAGAAAAGGAAGAATTACAGTAAACATTACAGCTATCAGGACTGTCTGTATTCCTAACAGTGTTCAAACCCCTGAGCGGCCTCAGCAGGAACACCAGCAGAGGCAGCAGTACCAGCCAGGAGGTTTATCAAGAGGTAAAGGAGTTCATCAACCCTTTGTGGCTGCAGGGATACTTCCAGTGGGAAACAGTGACCCCCTCCTTTCTCCAATCTTCCTTTGCTTGTCATTCCGGTAAAAGGAAGTATCACAGAAATTTTGCGAGTGCAAAATGTTACATCCGACAAATGGGTGCTGATTATTTTCCAAGGTGTCTAGACTCTCAAATTAGGGTCCCACCATTTACAATCCTTCAAATCACTTTCACCAGGAACTACTACAGCAGGCAGTGAACTTACAAAAGCAAGCAACGGAGGAAGTCTTCGATTTCCCAGAATGAAAGGGTCATTTATTCCTGGTACATTCTGGTTTGAAAAAAGGATACAAACACTAATTCACACCTACTGACAACCTGAAATTAGCCAACAAATGAGTACAAAAATAAAGAGAAATTCGGGTACTATCCGTCCACCTGATCTACCCTCAGCTACACCAAGGAAGACTGGATGTGTGCAGTTTATTTCCAGGATGCCTATTTTCACATTCTAATTGCGGCAAAACATTGAATGTTCCTGTGGCTTCGAGTGAGCAAAGATCATCCTTAATACAGATTACTTCCATTTGGGCAAAAGTCGTCCGCAACACTTTTCTTGAATTGCATTACAATGGTGTCCACATATTTGAGAAAAATTGCAATCTGTTTTTTGTACTTCAGAGGATTGGCTGTTAATTGCATCTTCTCATCAGCAAGCTCTCATTCATTCCCAATAGATAGTGGACACTTTTCAGCGCTTCAGTTTGAAAGTGAATCAAACCAAGTCAGTACCAACTCAAGTTCAAGTCATTCATTGTCTAGAGGCTGTGCTGGACACCAAAACCGCAAACCTGTTTCTTTGTATGAAAGACTTGGCTTCTATCAGCCTGCAATGTCAGTCTTCACAGGCTTAAACATCTAACCACCAGACAGATTTTCTCTCTTTTGGATTTGGCAGCCTCTCACACATTTCTGGTTTCCAGGGCATGCCTCCATAGGAGACCTCTCCAGCAATCTCTCGTGGACCACTGGTCTGAATTTCCAGGAAAATTAAAAGACCTGGTAAAACTTTCTCCAGTCATTCCCATGGTGGTGCAATAAGTCTGTATTTTAAAGGGAGTTTCTTTCAACTAGGAATGTTCTTACTAAAGTGATAGTAACTAATGCCTCACTGACATGGTTGTAGATTATCCATGTGTGCACACACCAGAGTCAGGATACATGGTCCCAGATCAGAATGTCCTACAGCATCAACCCCCTGGAACTCTGTGTAGGTAAACCTTGCTCAAGTTTTTTTCTCCTGGCTTTTCAGTCCATTTATGTCTTTGTTCAAATGGACAAAACAACAGAGAGGTTTTGAATAAGCTGGGTGAGGCACCCGGTAGACATTTCTTTCTCTAGACACCCAAGCCATTTGAAAGTGGCTGATAGCCAATAATCTGAATCACCACAGCTTACTTCCCAGAAGAGTGAGCTGCAGAGACTGATGCTGTGAGCCGAATTTAAGAGAATTAGGAGTAGGTCATAAATGTCAAATTTCATTGAAAATGCCTTCGGCAAAAGCAGTTTCCTTGCAATTATCTTTTGACAAATGCCAAAGCAAGAGCGGTCTCTACATTGCCTTCAGGTACAACCAAGCAGGGATGAAGGAAAATGCTTATTTCATAATCTGCTCACGGAAATTTCTTTACTCTTTCCCTCCTATTTCCCTGTAACAGTCGGTTCGTGTTTAAGTGACATTCCAAAACCATATGATCCTCCTAGCACCAAATTGGCAAGACTTTGGTGCTGCACAGAATTTCTGATGGATACATCTGCCAGTGGATTCCTCACCTTGTGAATATCCCTCTGCGTCAGCAACGTTCGGAAAATTATTTTGTAGCACGCCGGCGTGGACGACGTCACAGGAGCACGGCATCGCGTGCGACTCCGACTGACGTCACTGACTCCTTATTAGGCCTACGTCGGCGTGATGACATCAGTTCCCTTTTTTCCGCGTCGTCAACGCTAACTGTTTCTTGGGATCTTCTATTGTACGGATAGTAACTTTGTTACTTTTTTGGATTTCTGGTTACTGTATCTGTTTGGTGTTGCTGTCTTCTGTCGAGATCTCATCGAGGAAGCCGGGGCTTAAACCATGCGATACGTGTGGAAGGATGATGTCCATTACCGATCCTCATGGTGACTGTTTATGGTGTCTGGGTTTGGATCACGACGTCAAGGGTTGTGGATCCTGTTTTAAGATGAACCCTAAGGCTCTTCAGGAACGAGAGGCAAAACTGCTTGTTGCCAAATTGAAGGGTAAGGATACCGAGAGAGCTCCGAGGTCAAGATCGAGACGCTCGAGGTCCCAGTCGAGGTCGGCTTCGAAGTCTGCTTCGGGTCATGCTTCTGGCTCATCAAAGAAGAAACATAGGAGAAAAAAGCACAGTTCGAGACATCATTCCAGCAGGGAGTCGGACTCGAAAAAGAAGTCAACTTCACGAAAACATCGTAAGGGCATGATATCTCCCTCTCCAGTTGGTAATCCGGAAGGTGAGGCCACACCTTTACAATCTCGTGAGCCTACTCCGTCTCCGAAATCGAATCCGTCTCCGGATCAGTCTTCGGAGCATGAAGTGGAAGAAGTTCCTCAGGGTTCGACGACTCCGGTACATCATCCCGAAGAACAAGAAGTACAGGACTCCAATCCGGTGCAGCCTCCTCAGGAGCAGCCGGTGGGTTCGTACCCTCAATTTCCTGGTCTAGGTCAGGACCCTTCGCATTTTCGGAACGCCATGTATGGCGTATATGCAAGAGCAATGTACCCCACTGGTGCGCCGGCTGGTCCCATGGGTCCATTAGCTTATAACCTGGGTGTGCCGCAGGCTTATGCTCCGGCTCCTTTCCTGCCTTTTATGCCGACTCCACCATGGCTTCTTTCGGTGCCTCCGAGGTCATCGACTCCGTGCACGGCTTCACCGGCTCCGGCGCGACCTTGAGATTCAAATCGAGGCTCGATGCCGGTTCCAGCTTCGCATTCGAAGGCGGCTCCGTCTCCAGCTCCTCATTCAACGTCAGCTCCGGCTCCATCGAAGTCGTTACCGGATCAGACGACGTCGGTTCGAATGGAGTGGTCGAGGCGTAGAGCGCAGCGCGTTTTAGAGGAGAGAAATTATGGAGAAGCTGAAGTTGAAGAGGGCAAGCTTCAGGATCAGGAGGATTTTTTTTTTTTGTAGAGTTTTATATAGCGCGAACTAGACCCAAACCGAATCTGGTATCAGAGCGCTTTACATAGCACAAGTTACGTTTTTGTACATGAGGACACACACTTTCATTTTTAGGCACGGGGAGATTAAGTGATTTGCCCAGAATCACAGGAGGTTTTGACGTCGTTACCGAGACTCGAACCCAGATTCCGAGGTGGAGCGCCTTAGCCGTTAGGCTAAGAAGAATTTGAAGAATTGCATGATGCAAGTGGTCTAGAATTTTCACCAGAATGGGGATTGCCCACGGTTTCTGATGCTCCGTCTAAGGATGTGGCGCCTTACCATGTGGTAATTAAGAAGGCTGCAGAACTCTTAAATTTGACTTTGCCATCTGTGGAGTACAAATCGAACATTCTAACTGAAGTTCTCCATTCTCAATCTTGTGTGGTTGAGCCGCTTCTTCCATTTACTAAGACTTTTACAGATCCCATATTGGAGGTATGGAGTAAACCATTTACTGCTCCTGCAGTTTCAAAGTCAGTGGCAAGGCGCTACAGAGTTGCGCCTGGAGATCCTGAATTCTTAGCCTCTCATCCTTTGCCAGAGAGTTTGGTGGTTCAAGCTGCTTGCTCGAAAAGATCTGCAGTTGCCTTTCCGCAGGTTCCTGGAGATAAAGACTCTAAGAAGCAGGATCAGAACGCAAATAAAGTGTTTTCGTCAGGCAGTATGGCCCTAAAGTCAACAAATGCTACTTGTTTGCTGGGCAGATATATCCATGCTTTGATGGATACGGTGAAAGAGCTATCTCCTAAGCTTCCTGAGGAGGATAGGAAGAACTTTAATGAAGTGGTATCTGACAAGCAGGCCGCAGCTCGGCAGGTCATACAAAGTGGTATGGACATGGCAGATTCAGTGGCTAGGATCATGGGGTCTTCGATCGCCACCAGAAGGGCTGCTTGGCTAAAGACTTCTGAGTTTTCTGCGGATGTTCAGGCTGCTCTGATGGATTTGCCTTTTGATGGCACAGGCCTTTTTGGAAAGAAAGCTGATGCTGCCTTGGAAAGGTTTAAGGATAGCAGAGCAATGGCAAGATCTTTGGGTTTGCAAACTAGAGGCTCTGTTGCCAAAAGATACAAGGGTTTTGGAAGGTCTAATTTTCGTACCTATAAGCAGACCCAGCAGCAACAGCAAAATCCTTTATACAGGTCCTACAGAGGCAGACAAAGGGGTCGTTCTCGTGGACGTCAAGCCTCCTCCTCCACTTCCTCCTCTTCTACCCACCCCCCACCTACAACAGCAAAGCAGCCCTAGATCCACCATTCCGGATTAGCGGGTCTTGTGGGGGGTCGGCTTACTTATTTTCTATGGGATTGGGAATCGTTTACATCAGATCTTGGGGTTCTCAATCTCGTAGAGAATGGGTATGCTCTTCCCTTTCGGGAGTTTCCCCCAAATTACCCTCTTTGCCAAGGTTTTTGCTCGGAGGACCACCTGTTGCTCCTACAGTAAGAGGTACAGACATTGTTCCAAAAGGGTGCGATAGAGGTGGTTCCGGAGCAGGAAAGGGGTCAGGGATGCTACTCCCGGTATTTTCTGATCCCCAAAAAGGATGGCAGACTTTGTCCAATCCTGGATCTCATTATCTTGAACCTCTACCTGAAGCAGGAGAAGTTCAAGATGCTCACCCTTGCGCAGGTTCTTCAAGCACTGCTGGAAGAAGACTGGATGGTGTTGATCGACTTGAAGGATGCTTATTTCCATATACCCATTCTGAAGTCGCACAGAAAGTATCTTCGCTTCACGGTGGGATCGCAACACTACCAGTTTGCGGTTTTACCGTTTGGTCTTACTACTGCGCCTCGAGTCTTCACCAAGGTGATGGCTGTGGTGGCTGCACATATCAGAAGGTCAGGGATTCCAGTTTTCCCTTATCTGGACGATTGGCTTATCAAAGCAGAATCTCCAGAGATAGTGCTCCATCATCTGCAAGTGACAACTCAGTTGTTGCACAGGTTGGGTTTTTTGATAAATGTACCCAAATCTCACCTGGTGCCCTCCCAGCACAACCTGTTCATAGGTGCGGTACTGGACACAACTGTATGTCGTGCATTCCCTCCTCCTCAAAGGATTCACGACATACAGGAAATGATTCCTTTATTTTACAATGGAGCGGTTGTTCCAGTCCTGAAGGACCTTCGTCTGCTCGGTCTGATGGCTTTTTGCATTCTGTTGGTCAACCATGCACGCTGGCACATGAGGGCACTCCAGTGGTGCCTCCGCAGGCAGTGGTATCAACATCAAGGGGATCTCGGGGAGTCCGTGAGGATCTCCAGAGAAGCTGCGGTGGATCTGTCTTGGTGGGGAGTGGAAGGCAATCTGTCTCGAGGAAAGCCTTTTCAAAGTCCTCCCTCGGTGGCCACAGTGATAACGCATCCACTCTAGGGTGGGGTGCTCATCTGGAGGATCTGGAGATCAAGGGTCTTTGGTCTCCAGAGGAAAGGTTGCTTCACATCAACCTTCTGGAATTACAGGCGATACGTCTGGCACTCGAGGCCTTCCTCCCTTCCCTTCGCGGTCGGTCGGTTCATGTCCTGACGGACAACACCACCGCGATGTGGTATATCAACAAACAGGGAGGAGTAGGGTCATAGTGGCTCTGCGTCTCTGGTCCTGGGTTCAGGTACATCAGATTTGTCTGGTGGCAAATCATCTGGCCGGAGTACTGAACGTGCGTGCAGACAATCTCAGTCGGCAGTTCTCAGCTGACCACGAGTGGAGGCTTCATCCAGAGGTAGTTTGTCACGTCTTTCCGACGTAGGGGACTCCTCAGGTGGACCTGTTCGCCACTTGCGAGAATGCTCACTGCCCGTCATTCTTCAGCCTCCAGTTTCTGATGCAGGGAGCCTTGGGGGACGCGTTTCAGTTGAGTTGGGACTCGCAACTCCTTTACGCGTTTCCTCCCATACCCTTGATTTCTCGGGTTCTGAGGAAGATTCGCCAGGACCGGGCCCAAGTTATATTGGTCGCTCCGGATTGGCCAAGACGGGTGTGGTACACAGATCTTCTCCACCTCTCCTCGTGCCCTCCGCTCCGTCTCCCTCTCAGGGCAGACCTCCTTTCGCAGTTGCAGGGGCAGGTTCTACACCCCCACCTCCAGACCTTACACCTTCATGCTTGGAGATTGAATGGGGCAACCTGAATTTCTTTTCTCTCCCACCTGATGTGGTGGATGTCATACTATCGGCTAGGCGGGACTCCACCAAGTCTATCTATTCTTATAGGTGGTCTAAATTTGTATCCTGGTATGGGGAGAATTCTGTTGATCCTTTGAGAGCCCGTTTGTCAGAAATACTTCAATTTGCTCTTTCATTGGCGCAGCAAGGTTTTGCTGTAGCTATGGTAAAGGGATATATATCGGCTTTATCTGCTTTTATCTGTTTACCGGATCAACCATCTTTGTTTAAATCTCCTGTTGTATTGAGATTTTTAAAGGGTTTAGCAAATAGGTTTCCTCCTACTCCCTTTATTGTGCCTCAATGGGACTTGAACCTGGTTCTTACATATTTAAAGGGTTCTCCGTTTTAACAGGTGTCCTTTGAGACTTTTGTCTTGTAAGGCTGTTTTTCTTGTCGCAATTACCTCAGCAAGGAGGGTAAGTGAGTCAAGCTCTTAGTTCAAAGCCCCCGTTCTTGACCATTCATGCTGAACGAATGGTTCTTAGGACCAGGGCTGCTTTTCTGCCTAAGGTGGTAACTCCCTTCCATCTAGGACAGTCCATTACCCTTCCTACCTTCTATCCTCCCCCTCACCCTTCCAAGGAGGAGGAGCAACTTCACTGTCTGGACCCCAAAAGGGCGGTGAGCTTTTATCTTGATAGGACAAAAGACTATCGAGTGGATGACCAGCTCTTTGTTGGATTTGCTGGCTGCAAAAAAGGAAGAGCTGTGCACAAGCGCACACTCTTAAGACGGATCATACTATGCATCAAAATCTGCTACACCCTGGCTGGTAAGGAACCTCCAGAGAGTGTAAGGGCTCATTCTACTAGAGCAAAGTCATCAACATCTGCTTTGTCTAGAGTTGTACCTGTAGAGGACATTTGTAGAGCTGCGATATGGGCCTCCCTCCACACTTTTGCAAAGCATTACTGCTTAGAAAGCGAGGTGAGGAGGGATGGCCATTTTGCGCGCTCTGTCCTTCAAGATTTTCTGGTATAGAAGAGTGGACACCCTACTCCGGGAGTGGGGACTGCTGTGGGAATCTATTCACAAGGTGAGGAATCCACTGGCAGATGTATCCATCAGAAGAACAAGTTACTTGCCTTCGGTAACGCTTTTTCTGGTGGATACAGTATCTGCCTGTGGATTCCTCACATGCCCACCTGCCTCCCCGTTGTCCTCTCTTCTATATCTGAGTTCATGACAATATTTATATGCATTGATGTGGTTATATATATATATATATATATATATATATATATATATATATATATATATATATATAATATATATATGGTGTTTTTCATGCATTATCTTCACACTGTGTGTATTTTTGGGAAATTATGTACTGGGTACATTGTATATGTATATGTCTACTATGATTGGTCCGTCCGGGTGCCTGGAAGGCACGGAAAAAAGGGCGGAACTGATGTCATCACGCAGACGTAGGCCTAATAAGGAGTCAGTGACGTCAGTCGGAGTCACGTGCGATGCCGTGCTCCTGTGACGTCGTCCACGCCGGCGTGCTACAAAAGAGTTTTCCGAACGTTGCTGACGCAGGGGGATATTCAAAAGGTGAGGAATCCACAGGCAGATACTGTATCCACCAGAAAAAGCTTTACCAAAGGTAAGTAACTTGTTCATCTGCATCTGTCAGTGCGTCCACACAGGAAGCTACCATGCTGACTGGATTTGTTTTCACAAATTCGTCCAACGAATCCTGCTTGCCAACTTGACTCCTGAATTCCTCCAATATGGTCCTCGAGTCTTGCAAAAAAGTGTAGAGTTCAACCGAAGCAAAATGCTATTCCATCAGGACGTTTTATTTCTTTAACTGGGATACATTCTGTATTTGGTGCATTCAGAGAAACATTGACCCAACAATGTCCCAAGAAACGTTATTGCCTTATCGGCTCTATTTGTCTAAGTTGAAGTTGCAGATTTCCTCCTTTAAGGTACATCTTACCACCATAATGGGTTATAGAAAATGTCCTTCATAAATCTTTTTTCACAATCTCAGCGGTTAAGGACTCCGTAGAGGGACTAAAAAAAGTGATTCCCACTATAAGGAGGCTGCCACAGCCTTGGAAAAATAATGTGGGCCTCTGAAAACCTATGGATCCTCCTTTCTAACCGGTTCACAATTCTTCAATTCAACAAATATCACTTTTCTGGTTACAATCATCTGCCTGAAGAGTAAGAGAGATCCGGTTCCCATGCTACCGTGAACTGTACATACTGTTCCTTAAGAGTACATTGATCATAAGGATGCATCCAAGTTTTTTTCCCCTAAAGTAGTCTTTGATTTCAGTTGTAATCAACCCTTATCACACACAGCCATTTTTCAGAATCCATCCAGCTACAGTGGAAAGGTCTCTTTATTCATTAGATAAGAATGTTAACATGTTATTTGACAAAACAAGACATTTGTAAATTAAGATTATTCTTTGTGAGTTATGATCCTGTTTGTACAGGGTTATCCACTTCCAAACTGTCTAGTTCCAGTATTTTACTCTGTCATCAGAAAGTCAACACACCTTTGTCAGGTAGACCTAAGGCTCACTCTACAAGATGTAAAGTGGCTACTTGCTGTTTGCAGCGCGCTGGCTGCTGTTATATTTTAAACTTCTTTATTTGTTACTTTGATATTTTAGTTGCGCCGCCTATTATCTCTGCGCCGTGTACCCTGCACTTCTAGCATCGCGCTAGCTCTTACCTGCACATTAAAGGTTGGATCACCCTGCATTTGCAGGAATCAGGGCAGCTAGGGACTGATACTGGGTGCTTTTGCGGCCGCCATCTTTGAGAGGGCATTCGTGGCAGCCGATTTACGGGCGCCATCTTTGCTAGGGGAATAGTTCCTCCCCTCACACTCCTCCCACGTCTGGAAGAGCGCGCAGGAGCGTACTTAATCGGCAGAACGATCGCGCACAGGTAGACTTGCTGTTTGCAGCGCGCTGGCTGCTGTTATATTTTAAACTTCTTTATTTGTTACTTTGATATTTTAGTTGCGTCGCTTATTATCTCCGCGCCGTGTACCCTGCACTTCTAGCATCGCGCTAGCTCTTACCCGCACATTAAAGGTTGGATCACCCTGCATTTGCAGGAATCAGGGCAGCTAGGGACCGATACTGGGTGCTTTTGCGGCCGCCATCTTTGAGAGGGCATTCGTGGCAGCCGATTTACGGGCGCCATCTTTGCTAGGGGAATAGTTCCTCCCCTCACACTCCTCCCACGTGTAGGGCTATAAATAATGGGCAGACGGTCAGAGCGCAGCGATGACGCGCAGCGGGTGCGCGCCGGAGGTGCGCCAGAGGTAAGCCCGTTTGCGCCCGTTCCCGTCCCAGGCTCGTCCGGTGCGTTTACCTTGGCCATTCTCCGTGTGCTGGATCAATTCTCAGGACTCCCGGATGGATACTAAAGCCGATAGACACCGTACTATGACTCCTCCCCCTGCCACAGTCCTTTCCTGTGGCCTATTGAATGTTCGTTCTCTTGTGAAACATCACGCGGAAATTGCTCTTTTGATAGACTCTTTACATCTAGATGTCCTCTTTGTAACAGAGACTTGGACTAAGTCTGACTGTGGAGTGGAACTTGGGTGGGCCTGTCCGCCGGGCTATCTTATAAAACATGCCCCTCGAACAACTGGCAGAGGGGGCGGAATAGGTTACATATTCAGAGACTCAATCTCGTTTACACAGCTGGAGGTGAAGGAGGTATCAGAGCTCGAGCTTATGGGCTTTTCCATCATGGCCCAGGGCGGTACTCTAGTAACGGGTCTTTTATGCTATAGACCACCTTCCTCAACCACCACGGCCATTCAGCCATTGATCGACCTGATCTACGACCTCTCAAACTCCCACACCAGACTATTAGTGCTAGGTGATTTTAACCTTTGGCCCTCGGGCCCTCAAGACCTGGCATATAGAGAACTTTGCCAAGCATGTAGCAATATACAACTCGCACAGCTGGTTATGGCACCTACTCACGCTAAAGGGCATATTCTAGATCTTGTATTTGCCGATAAAGATCTAGTCTCAGTGGGAGAGGTCGTGGATCAATGCTGGACTGATCACACACTAGTTCTACTGTCTATCTCTATGCCCGGTCCATTAAGGACAGGTGATCCAGGTGTTAAGATCAGTAGGCAATGGTCCCGTCTTTTGAAACCCCCAATTAGACCTACCTTGCTGTCCAGACCATTTATGGTGGAGGATAGCGTGGACAAAAGCTATCAGGCCCTTTGCCAGCAGATCGTGACATCCTTGGATGAACTGGCTCCTTTAAGGAAAGTAAGGGACAGATCTAGAAGAACTAACGCCTGGTTCACGGAGGATCTTGGGCAGCATAAACTTCGCTGTAAACAGGCGGAACGACTCTGGAGGAGAGAATATAGGGAGTTAGATAAGGTAGCATATAAAGCGACCTTGCAGGAATATAAGATTCAGCTGAAGAAAGCCAAGGCCCAATTTCTGGCAGATACGCTGGCCAAGGCCTCTAACAAATCGCAGGCACTGTTTAACTTGGTCCACAATTTAGCCCATCCGCCATGTAATGCCTCAACTATCCCTGTCTCCCAGGATTTGTGTGACTCTGTGGCTTCTGCGTTCGAGGAGAAGATTAGGAAAATTCTGAGCGGACTCTAGATCTCTGCCCAGTTTACATCTTCCTTGTCTCCCCTCGTAGAACCCCCCGTTACGGCGGCTCGGCTATCCTGCTTTCCGAGTCCTTCTTTGGAGGAATTTTGCCTTCTGGCTAACGGTGTCTCCTATGCCTCATAAGATCTGGAAGGCATTTCAAAACGAGCTGTTTCCTCCGCTCCACACCATCTGTTGCCAATCACTGAGTACAGCAGTGGTCCCAGATAGCTGGAAGATGGCAATTGTTAGACCTTTGCTGAAGAAGGCTTCTTTGGACCCCTCAAGCCCGGCCAATTACAGGCCCATCTCGCTTTTACCTTTTATAATAAAGATCGCAGTGAAGTGGGTCACAAGAACACTATCCAGTTTTCTGGAAAACAACTCCTGCCTGGATACATCGCAGTTCGGCTTTAGGCCGGCTCACGGCACGGAAGCTGCATTGGTCGCCGTGCTGGACGATCTACGAACGCGTGTCGACATGGGAAAGTCAGCATTTCTAGTGTTGCTTGACATGTCGGCCGCGTTCGACACGGTGGACCATGCAGTATTGCTAAGCCGTTTACAGGCTACAGGAGTAACTGGCCTGGCTTTGAGTTGGATAACATCTTATCTCAGCAACAGACAGCAGGCAGTGGCACTACCACCTTTTCAATCTGCCACTCATCAAGTGGATCAGGGCGTCCCCCAGGGGTCAGCGATTAGTCCGATTTTGTTCAATCTGTATCTCCGACCTCTGGTTGCCCTGATAAAGTCATTCGGCATGACACTCAATTGATTTTTTCATTTGAGGGTACCAAGGCAGTATTGAGAGATACCTTCCACCACTGTATGTCGGCTACAGCTGAGTGGCTGCGTGCCAACTCGCTTCAATTTAATGGATCGAAGACGGAGGTTCTTCATTGCTCCCTAGACCGTACCCATCGTCCGCTTCCGGACGATTTCTGGCCTACATCCATCCCAGGTACGGTAGAGGCTGCTGAGTCGGCTCGCAATCTGGGAGTTCTGTTCGAATCCAACCTACAGCTTGATGCCTCTGTGAACAGAACGATAGCGGTCTGTATGGGCTTACTTCGCGCCCTACGTAAGATCTTACCGCTTCTCCCCAAAGAGGCAAGGACAGAGGTAGTGCGCAGTTCTATTCTTAGCCGATTAGATTACTGCAATGCACTACTTCTGGGAGCCCCCAAAACTTTGATCTTAAAGCTGCAGAGGATCCAAAATATGGCGGCTAAACTGGCTCTATCTCGTCCCCGCTCTGCCTCTTCTTCCGGCGCATTGGCTGATCTCCATTGGCTACCTGTCCAGCAGAGAATTTCTTTCAAGGCGGTATGCCTTGTCTTTAAGGCTCTGCATGGACAGGGGCCGATACCGCTTCAAAATCTTTTCTCCTGGTACTGTGCTGCCAGACCTTTAAGATCTTCCTCTGCGTTTCGAGTGACAGTCCCTAGGATCACTAGAGTGAGGATGGGGGGCCGTGCTTTTAGTTTCACGGCCGCCACTCTGTGGAACACCCTCCCGCTGACGCTGAGGTGTAGACAAGACCTCACTTCTTTTAAAAGGGACCTTAAGACCTTTTTGTTTCCCAAAATAATGTAATGGTACTCCTGCCTGTAGCACAGTTGCAGTCTCAGCGCCAGGATACCCTTTGAGTGGCAGCCGCGCTTAACAAATAAATAAATACATACAAATACATACATAATATCCCATCAGCCTAAATCTGCAAAGCAGTTTCCTGTGTCTTTCCTTAGTTTCACAAGACACTACAGATTTGAATCCGGCTCTAGAGATGACACAAACGTACGTCTAGCCTACCTTAGAAATATGTCTAGATAAACAATTAAGGTGTTTTTCTGTGTCTTGTTTCTTCTACCGCTTTTTAAAGGGTTGGGCTTGCTATTCTGTTCAGTGCTTATGATTATTGATGGAGATGCTCTGAAGGAGAACAACTTATTTGCCTGTATTCTTAGTTCTCCTTCAGGGGAATGTTCATTGAAACCTCTTTCTTTCCTGGCTCAAGAGCAGAGAGGCATTAATGGTCTCTCTGGCAGGATCTAAAGTCTCAGTACAAACGAAGAGCAACTATCACAGACTGGGCATGATGGGATACTGGTTCACTGTGCTTTCTGTAGGGATTAGTCAGTTTTCTGTCTTCTCCTCCAGCCTAATTAGCTACATTTACCTGCTTTTCTCCCTTGTTTTAAAAGAAAGGGTTTGAAAAGAGCTTCTCTTGGCACTTTTCTTTTAATAGGTCTAGTGACTTTTAAGTTTCTATTGCCTTTAAAAATATATATATGTATGTACACATATATATATATATTACCGGTATCCTTCCTTTGATGCCTCGGATGGAAATCATACTCGGGAGCAGTTGGATTAAGTACAAAATGCTTTTATTCAATGCAAACCCCCCTGACACACTTGTTTCACCATAGCTTTTTCAATGTCAGTTTCCCTGTGCTCGTTCTGCAGTATTTCACTCAAACACACTGGTCACATGATTTTCATTAGACATAGAAAAGGTATTGACCATATACTACCACAGGCTAAACAATTGATGGCCATCTTGTAGCGTGGTATCCCAGTGTTACATGTGTGTATCCATACTGCATACATTGAGTGATCAAGTGAGTAAGTGTTATAAAAAAAGAGAATAATAACATGAATAATATAACTTATTCAAAAATGGTTTGCATGCAACAGGATAAGTATTAATACATGTATACATACATAAAAACACCCCTGGCTGATTCTATCATCATGATGTGTCTACATAAAATTTCTTTCTATAATACTAGACTTATGACCTACGAATCAGACTGGTATTTTCTGTTGGAATTTGGAAATACATTATTTTACCAAATCCGGTTGCATCGTGATTAAGCCCTGAATGGGCATTTTTTTCAAGCAGCCTTTACATTTCAAGAAACATTTTATTAGCCCACGTCTCAATCTAGCCCGAATGGGCATACTGTTCTACTATCATTGTATATAAGGTACCAAGCAGCATAGTTGTTTTACCTGAGTATACCTATTTACAAGAGTGGTGTGCAGTGTTCGGCTCGTAGTTTATTTTCTAAGTTTCCAGGTGCACCCACAGTTCCTCTTCATTATTAAGCCCATGTGGGACTTTTGTCTGAAGATCTCGGATGTACCTGGACTCCAGTACACATAGATTTTTTGTCCTATCACCCCCTCTTTCCCCTCTCTCAACCTGATCAATACAGTAGTATTTCAGGAAGTCTCAGTCACTTTGATGAAATTTTTCAAAGTGCCGTGCCACTGGGTAACTTGCGTTCTTGTTTGTTATGGCACGCATGTGTTCGAGGATGTGCTTTTTCGCCGGGTTGATAGTACTGCCAATATAACGGATCTGGCAGGGGCATTCTAAACAGTACACCACATACTCAGAATTACAATTCAGAAGCTTTCTTATTTCCCTGGTCGGTCTAGGATCCCCTGGCCTTCCCATATAGGTGGTTGTTTTTTTTTACTGAATTTGCAAGCTTTACAACGTAAACACGGGGAAAAACCCAAAACATTGATCTTATTTTTTGCTGTCGTTTTTGGGTCAAAATGGCCATTTGTTAGATGCTCCCTTAAAGATTGGCATCGTTTATAAGTTATTAAAGGACGTGAGGGTAAAGGATTTTTCAATATACTGTCCGTCTGTAAAATGTGCCAAATTGTTTTGAAAAATGTGCACCACCGCACTAGATTTACTGTTATAAGTAGTGATCATTCTTACATCATGGTTTTGGGTCTCCGGCAATACCTTTTTGGCCACGAGTAGACTCTTTCGTTCCAGTTTATCTACTTTTACTTCTGCTTGTTTTAAAACCGAATCTCCATATCCCCGCCTCTTGAATGTTATCATGGCTGCATTTCTAGCTGATTTTTGGTTGGAACAGTTGCGTTTAATACGCAAAAGTTCCCCAAATGAGATCTTTCTGATTAAGCTTCTGGGGTGGTAGGTGGTTGCGTGCAACACTGCATTTCCAGCGGTAGGTTTACGTAAGAGTCTGGTTTGCAGAGTATTATTCTCGATAAAAATTACGAAATCCAAGTAATTTACCGAGACCTCACTGATGTTGCCCGTAAATTCCAGATTCAACCCATTATTGTTGAGTACGGATATGTACTCAGCCGAGGAGCGACTCCCCCTCCAAACAATAAATAGGTCGTCGATGTACCTTGCCCATGATATAATGTTATCCAGCCAGATTTAATTCGCCTCCCCCCCAGGCCACGTGCTTCTCCCACCAGCCCACGAATAAATTCGCGTAGCTGGGGGCGAAGCACGTGCCCATGGCGGTCCCGCGTTGTTGTTGGTATAGCTTGCCAGAGAAAAGAAATATATTGTTGTGTAAACAAAAATCAATCATTTGTAAAAGCATGGTATTGTGGGTTTGAAATTTCGAAGCCCTCTTGATTAAAAACCATTTAACTGCATTCAAGCCATCTTGGTGGCGAATACAAGTATAAAGGCTAGTGATGTCAAGAGTGATTAAAAACATATCTGGTTCCCACATAATGCCCTCTGTTAGTCTCAAAAAATCTTGGGTATCTCTGACATATGATGCCAGATCCCTGACTAATGGGCTTAAGAAAGAATCTATGTACAAAGATGTATTTTCCAAGAGGCTATTGATTGAGGCAACGACGGGCCTACCTGGGGGGTTAACAGGGTCCTTATGTATTTTTGGTAAGTGGTAGAATGTTGGGAGAACCGGTGACTCACAGTACAGGAACAGGAATTCATCTTGATTCAACATCCCCTCGACAAAAATGGGGGGGAAGGAGTAATATACATAAATAGGAATGTGTGTGTATGTATGTGTATATATATATATATATATATATATATATATATATATATATATATATATATATATATATATATATATATATATATATTCTTAAATTGGTCAATGTGGCTTGCATTAGACTTGAACAATATATATCAGATTGGCTTTTATGGACAAAAGGATTTACATATATATATATATATATATATATATATTTATAATATGTACCTATGATGGATACTTCTAGCTGCAGATACCTCACTTTTTAATACTTCTCTATGCAACAGACTGGTTTGGAAAGCTTTTAGTAGGGGTCGCTAGCTGCATTCTACATTGAAAAAACGTCCCTGTGATGTCGCTGACTCCTGAAAAGCACCACCTTCGTAATGATGATGTCCGTCCCTTTTCTTACTGTGATGTTTGGCACGGCTCCTGAGCTTGTTTCCCTTCAATACATTTTCTTCATTAAGTGCAACAATGTTCCCTTCTAAATAGTCCAGGTTTAAGCCTGATGTTGATTACTGATCAACATACCCAATGTCGGTGGTGCCTGGGTTCTGATCATGAATCGAAATCCCGTGAGTCTTGTCAGAGTATGCATGTATAAGCTACAAAAGTGCATGAAAATAAGCTCTTTATGGGCAGGGCTAAGACAGTAGATACAGACGTAGAGCTTGGCCCTGTTTCTTGTCTCCTGACATGCACCAAGGACAAGAGCGAAGTTGCCAAGACCACATTCAGACGCCTCGTCAGAGCTAAAGTTTGTTGAGGGTCCCTTGTCTGAGCATCTGGCACAATCGGCCCCACTGGTGATCCCAGCTGTGATGCTGCCTCTTTCTGTTCCAGCTCTGTAGCCAGTCTTTACAGTGCCGGTCTTTGATCCAGCACTGTACGTCAGTGCTGTGTTTGAGATCTTCTGCCTTGCTGTGATCGCCACCGGTACGTCAATGGGACCTATGGCGATTCAGTTTGGATTCATCCTGGCGGAGTTTCCGAGAGTTCCGTCTGCCCCTTTTTACCTCTACAGAATGCGCCACAAACATCACCTTTGGCTCTGGTGCAGATTCCACAACTGCCTTTTTCATCTGTAGTGACTCGGACGCCATTTGTAGCCCAGATGCTGTTTGTGCTGACATCGGCTCCGGAGCAACCCATTACCGTCTCCTAACACTTGGCATCTGTGTATGGTTCCAGAAAGGAGGCACAAAGTCTGTTGAAGGGAGTATAAACTCGAGAGTACCCCTCTCTGTATGATATATTTGGCACAGACTAGGATCCGGAAGATCCTCAATAGACTTTTACAGAACTTCCAAGGCCAGGCAAAGGCTAGTGGGAGTCGCACCTCCCCAGAGCTGGAATGTTTGGATCCTGTGGGACCACTTCCTCCAGGTGCATTTTCTAACCACTTTGTAGTGAAGACCGACACAGGCATCTTTGTAAGTTCTGTTTATTTAAGAACAGCACGTTCGAGGCATATGAGCTGCGGATTACACACTGTTGCATAGATCGCCATCTAGTATTTGGCCCAGATGTTTGCACTTGTTTTTGTCCTGAAAAGTTCTTTGGAAGTCACGAGATAGGTGACTCCTCCTTTGGATCACATTGCGCATGGGCATCTGCTCCATCCTCAGATTGTTTTTTTTCCGCCATTGGGCTCGGATGGGTTTCCTGCGTTCCGGTTTCGAACAGAGTTTTCGTTAGGCGCGCAATCCCTCACCTGTTTCCGACGGTATTGTCTTAAACGCGTTTCCCTCTCGACGCGAGTCTCGACAACTTCGAAGTCTTCAATTCCGGTCGTCAACTAAGGCCTTCGGGACTACCTAGGCCTCATCTTCTGGCTAATGGAAAGGACCTCAACGTGGGTCGGAGTTTCCCCACACTGATCTCTATGAGATGTGCAATCTTTGCCTCTCACCAGTGCACAAGGGAAGGGACTGTTCGGCTTGTGCCTCCTTCTGCTCCAAAAAGACCATTTGGGACCGACCAGCTCGAAGGACCATGGCTTGCTAGTCAGCTTCGATACCCAACGACATCTTTGAAGGTGAAGTCCGAAGAAGGCTTCAGCTACTCCGATGCCGAGGACTCAGACGTCGAGGACATCACTCCAGCACAGCGGGTCGTAAGTACACATGTCGACACCGACCCTTCCTCAATACCCTCCAAAAAGGCTTCGGTTACACCCTTGCCTTCTGGCCCGGGTGCACACCGAGAGACTGCTTCCCATGCCCCGCCTTCGGGCTCGGTAAAGAAGCCTACTAAGCCTTCAGGCGACTCGGGCTCGAGTCATCCTACCCCCGGTGCCGACACACACCTACTGGCACCGAAAAAGAAGCCATCTTCATCATCCACGCCCACCACTGCTTTGACATCCAAGCACTCGGCGCCAAAGACTGGCACCGGCTCATCAACACCGAAAGCACACTCGGAGCAGACCAAAAAACTGCCACCTAAGTGCCCGACTCCCATGTTTCGGAGCCGAAAAAGACCTCGGACCCGAAAAAAACAACACGTTCTGTCGGCCACGGACACTGCAAAAGGTCACAGTTTCAAGCCAAAAGAACCTAGAACAGCTACCGAGTCGTTGCTGAAAAAGCCTCAGAAACCAAAAACTTCGACTCCGAAGGATCTGCCTTATACAGAGGAACTTTTTAAACCAGATCCTACCCAAAAGACTCTTGTGAAAGATCCAAAGACTGGTCAATTGGCTCTTCGCTCCAAGAAGCAACCACTAGAGGCGCCTGCACCGGCCCCTCCTCCTAAAAAGAGGGACATTGCAACCTCTCCATGAAGGATCGATCCACTTCCTCCCCCTCCACCTCCACCCCCTCCTACCACACCACTCTCCTACACCATCCCCTACCTCAGTAGGACGTGATGATGATGAAGTGGTTACCGATTCTGATAGAGGGGGAGGTGCGGATGACCCATTAGGGAGTACTAGTCCTCCTCACTCCCCTAACCCCTGGGATGATTATAACACCCTGGACCCCCCTTATGTTCCCCAGGATGATATATATCCCTCCAGGTTGGACCTCCCCTGGCAGCACTCCTAGACCCATCATCGCTCGCTTGTTGAACTATAGGGACAGAGATGTGGCCTTACGGATTGCCAGGGAGAAAAAACAACTTTTCTACGATGGGATCCCTTTCACGATGTTTCTGGATTTCACACTACATGTGCAGGAGGAACGCCGAAAATTCCTGCAAGTGAAACAAAAACGGAAACGGGCTCAGATAGACTACGCTCTACTATACCCAGCTCGCCTACTTGTCACCCATCAAGGGACGCAAACATTTTTCGCTAAGCCGCAACAGGTGGAAGAGTTCCTGAAGCAACTCAAGAAGCCGAAGAGATCAGTGTCGGCGCCAGAAGACTCACCGAGAGCTCAATCACCGGGAATGAAGTAGTCATCATTGACAGTTAATGCCACGTGCTATGGGAAGTATACCTCCTGTTCTGCAGTAATGGTCATGCTGATGAACATTCATTGCACTGAGGGATGAGACATTGTGCATATGCAGATGGAGGCCTTACTATCGAAGGACATTCTGAGAGGAGAGCGAGAAAATTACATTGCCGGTCACCCTTGAGCTGGATCCGGACTATAGCAGTGTGCTACACAGCACCTGGTCTGGTGAGAGGTATTCCTGGCCTGCACAGGCGCATTACCTCATTTAGGTGAACCCCACTGTTGTTGTTATGATGTTTATGCATCTCTCCGGTCTCCTCTTAGGTTCAATGAGGAGGGGGACCGGCCTGGTTGGAGGGTTTGAGAAGCTATTAGGCACTATGGAGGGGGGTGATGTGTACTACTGGCATGTTTGGGATGCTTCAGTGGGAGGGGGTGGTAGAGGGATGGGAGATCCACTGCAACGGTGAATTAAATATGACAGTTCTATTTACCAGACAGTGTTCCTTGCGTGTACAGCTGTCCCGATACACACAAACACAGCTCAATTGTTGGATGGTAACTACATGGGGAAATGGCATAGGAGGATAGTTCCACCCTTAGGGTAATCTCTTGGAATGTTAGGGGCCTTGGTGACCCAAGGAAAAGAAGGCAGGTTTTGGCCTACTCAGATAGACAGCAGATACAAGTGGCACTGTTACAGGAAACCCACATTGACCCGAGAGCCGCCAACACCTTTGCTTCTCGGTGGGCAAGCTGCCGTTTGTTTTCTTCCTACTCCTCCTATTCCTGTGGGACAGCAATACTTTTTCATAAACAAACTTGTTTTGAGCTGGCGGGACGATGGTAGATCCGCAGGGCAGAGATTCTGTCACGATTGCAAATTGTTACAGACCAAACAGTGACTGCCCGAGTTTTTCACTAACCTCTGGAGTAAAATTGTAACAATCGGCTCCACTCACATAATCTGTTGCCCTAAGTCCACATCAGGACAGATCCAACGTGACCCCGCAACGCTACACTAAAGCACAGGAGGCACTACGGGGAATAATTAAGGAAGGAGAACTGATTGATAGTTGGAGAGACACACATCCCCAACAGCGCGAAGGCGCACATTTCACATCCTACAGAGGAACATGGGCACGCATAGATTATTGTCTCCTTTCTCGGGGGGGGCTTGGTCCGACTATAAGTAATGTGTTGCACCTAGCTAGGATGTTCTCGGATCACTGCCCAGTTAAGGTTTTGCTAGCCCCACCGTGGTATGATAGACCTAGACTGAGCTGGAGGTTGCAACCCATGGCCTTGTTGGATACTGTCTTCCAGGCGGAACACGCGGAGGAAATTAAAGATTTCTTTGTCCGGAATAAGGGCTCGGTGAATAGTGTTGAAGTGATATGGGAAGCCTTTAAAGTGACTATTAGAGGGTTTTGTATATCTAAGAGTTTCGGGGTTCTGCAAGATATACAGAACACGATTCACATGTTGGAGCGGTAGCTACGTGGGTTGGAGAGGCAAATGGGGCGGGGGAGGTGGGACACTTGCAAAAAGATTTTCGTGTTAAACTGACTGAGTATGAGGATGCTGCACAGAGGGAATTGAAGTTTAAGGGACGCTATTGGGTAGGTCGTAGATATGGGGAGGGCGAGCTGCCGGGAAGAGCGCTTGCTGAAATGACAAGGCTTCCCTGCTTCAACACGCATATATTGGAGATACAGGGATCTGACTCATCCCTGCAGCGGGATTCACTTGGCATACTGGATGCATTCATTACACATTGTGGTACATTGTATACATCACAGAGGCATGGCACTGTAGATCTTGATGGATTTTTAGGTGAGGTGGCACTTGGATGGCTCGGTGATACACAGCGGGAATTTTTAAGTCTTCCATTTGAGCTTGACGAAATTAGGGAAGCTATAATGCAGCTTAAGAACGGAAAAGCACCAGGGTCGTATGGCCTACAGGACGAATTTTATAAGAATTGCATTGATATCATGGCGCCAGTTTTGAAAGCGGTGTATGAGGAATCAATGGAGGTAGGAACACTTCCCTCCCCCCCTCAAAGAGGGAAGCAATAGTAACATCCCTCTTGAAGCCCTGTAAGCCCCCTGAATCTTGCGACACTTATAGGCCGTTGTCGCTGATGAACTGCGATACGGAAATATTGGCGAAGGTATTGCCAATAGACTGAGTCTTCTACTAGATAAACTCGTACTCCCCGATCAATCGGGATTTGTACCAGGCCGGGCTACCTCCCACAACCTCAGGACTCGGTTTTCCCTAATTCAGACAGTTGCACCCGACTTCCCACTCGCCGCAGTGTTTTTAGATGCCACTTAGGCGTTTGACTCGGTGGAGTGGGATTATTTATTTGGGGTGTTACAGAGAATGGGCTTTCCCAGTTTGTACCTGTCCTGGCTTAAATTACTGTACCATAAACCCACTGCCAGGATTCTGATTATTGGCCATCTGTCCTAGTCACTCCCGATCTCACGGGGCACTCGGCATGGGTGCCCATTGTCCCCATTAGTGTTCCCTATTGCAGTGGAGCCGTTAGCGTCTCGGCTATGTCAAGTACACCAAGATAAAGCGTTTCGTTTTTGTCAACGTCAGATACTAATCTCACTGTACGGGGACGACATAACTCTCTACGTCAGAGACCCCCAACATAATATTAATCCCATACTACGAGATTTTATAAGATTCGGCACATTGTCTGGGATTGGCATTAACTGGGGGAAATCCCAGGTCTTCCCTCTTAAGCCGGCTGTGAAGCAATTCCCACTCGATAAAGCCGGGACTTAAGTGGTCGACGCTGACGAGACCGTATGATCAGGGGTGATTTGACGTCCCTGATTTTGAGATATACTACCTCAGTGCGCAAACGCATTATGCGTATTACTGGGTGTATCCCCCTCGTTATATGCCGCAGATAGCCACTGAACATTGGCTTGCGGACCCAATACTGTTGAACGGTTTGATCCATGGACCTGCCCGCACTTGAGGGGCATCGCCCACCACCATCACTGGCACGGTGTGGATGCATGGCACCAGATAACTTCATTGTTGGCATCACCCATCCTCTACTCTTCTCGGCTCCCACTATCGTATCACCCTGGCTTATAATTGTTGCAGGAAAAGGGATTTCATGACCTATGTAAAAGAGCTCATATTGCCACCTAGGGGGACCTTTTGTGTGCTGGGACATTCCGCTCCATAGAACAGTTGTTACAAGGATTACAACCTACACCTCTAGACGTGTTTCTTTATGTACGCCTGCGGCAAGGGATGCGGACAATTCTTCCAGACTTCCAGCAGGAACCGATGTGTCTTGTACCTCTGCATCATATGTTGGGCTCTTCTGATGGGAAGCATCTAGTGTCAGGCTTATATAACACTATACGAGCGAGCAAAGAGGGATTCGCCAATCAGGCTCGTGTGCATTGGGGGGAGGATCTGGGGCATGAAATTACTGACGAACAATGGCAGTATTGTTGTTTACAAACTGCGCAAATCTCGGCCAGCTGCAGGCTACGCGTGATCCACTACAAATACTTACACGGCTTATATTATACACGACAAAGAAATACAGATTCCGGTTGGCTGATACAAATAGATGTGATCGGTGTAAACAGCCAGAGGCATGCTTTCTTCACCTGGCCTGGGAATGTCTGAGAATAAGAGATTACTGGGAGCAAGTACTAGTGGCGCTCGACAAAATGACAGGAAGTGTGCTGGCGAGAGATCCATTACTCACACTGGTAGGATACACGGCGCAGATACCTAGCACATACAGGAAGTTTCTGGCTATCTCACTGCTGTCAGCTAAACGCAAGGTGTCTTGTAGATGGGGTAGAGGTTGTGCCCCGAAATTAAAGGAATGGTTGGCGTACTTAGTATATTGTCAAAAACAAACCACCACATATGCTGAATTGATGCCTCATGCTTCCAAACCCAGAGACATATGAGGCCCTCTTCAGGGATAGCTTCTTTCTCAAAGCAGCGACGAGCCGCCGACTGCCTCATCGGCGGGCACCTGAATGTTTCCTTTCTTTTTTTTATCGGGGGTACTTGGGTCTCTTGATGTGGTCTCTAAATGTCCTGAGAAGTCATGTGATGAAAAGTCAGCCTGCAAGAGATTAGAGCGACTTTGGAGGGTGAATTACTGTGATCAGGCGAAGGCCCGCTATAAAGCCGCCATCCGCGAATTTCACAAATCTATACAAAAAGCAAGGCAACTTTTCATTACCACCTCCATTCAAAAAGCAGAACACTCCAGTAAAGAAGTGTTCAAGATAGTGCAGTCCTTCTTTAAACCGAGATGCATTGAGCTGGATGTTACTCCGTCAAATATACTATGCGACAATATCTCAGAATATTTTGAGAACAACATTTTGAAAGTGACACTTTTACCCTATCCGGTCACACTTTTAAGTCAGATTTAGTGGAGACTAGGACCCCTCAAACGACCTTGTGCCAATTCCAGCCTGTCCCACTGGATGCGGTTATACAAGAATTAAATAGATGCAAATCAGTATCCCCTGATGATCCCTGCCCACCAAAACTATGGAGTTTGATGGCGGAATTTATCGCGCCCACTCTCCAACACATATGGAATACATCCATTTATACCGGTGTGTTCCCGTAGAGTTGGAAGCATGCCACCATCCTCCCACTGAAGAAAAAAACCAAGCGGTGCTCCAGAGGACTTAAGTAATCTTCGCCCCATCTCACTACTGGCGGCTCCGGGCAAAATGCTAGAAAAACTAATTCAGCGGCAACTAAACAAATTCACGGAAGACAACAATGTGCTCCATGAAACTCAGAAACAAAAGCGGGTCCCAGTCCTGGGACCCTGAGACCTAGATCAGTTCAGGTGTATGGTTATGTTAAATCATAATACCTTAAAGAAAGAAAAATTTCTTTCTAGTGTCCCCTCACTCACCGGGGTTTCCCCACGGTGACATGCTTCATCATTGGGGCCCTCCCAGTTCTCTACGAAAAGGGGCGTGCTGCGACTCACGAACTACGTAGGAGCACTTTAGTGTGAAATGACTATGTGTGGTGCAAAAAAGAATAATAAGTGGAGTGGGTGTGTGTGAGTATTAAAAATACCATACTTAGTGGGCCTGTTTTATTGAGCTCCTATGTAGGTATATTAAAAGTGGGGTTAATGTCACTGTAGGGCAACCTATAATGTGGTTGACTCAGTGATCAATATGGTCGACATGTTTCATGCTACCCCCTAGCATTTCTTCAGGACCATGCAGGGACCAGCCCTGCATATGCCACTCCTAAATCCCAATAGTGGGGATAGTGAATAAATCAAAAAGATAAAGCAATATTATTTGCATGCATTTCTAGTAAAATACATACTTATGTTCCTCTCAATTGGTAGGTGCTGTAAAATAAAGCACATTGTTAATGACAGACCTTCCCCTCAGGGATGTACACATAGTACATTGCCAGCCACTCTCATTCTGTGTGTATAAAGAATGATTTGCGCCATATTGGCGCGTGCAGGCTTTCTTTAGTCAAAAAACGTTGTGAACCTTGTTCGTGAATTCACACAAATAAACAAGACAGGACTTATTGTGATCAAAACATATAACAAACCCAACATATACAAAGTACACAGATTAAGAGAAACTCCAATAGTTACTTTTTAAAGTGAGAAATGACACTTCCTTGTCACTCTGGGGGGTCGATTTCACTTATGGGATACACTGCTGGAAGGACGAGGTACACATTGAAAAAAAGTCGTTATGTCGGAAATACCGCTTCCGTGAATAAACACGTTGTATTTTAAAGTGGCTTTTCCGTCGGAAAAACAGATTTAGTACTTACATCCTGTATGGTGAAATCGCGTATTTCTACCTACTCAGTACACCTCCCCGGGACCGCATCTTGCCTTGTTCCCGCCTGGCGGTTGTATTTGTTTGTTCCGGTATTGGAAGAGGGAAGGTACGCCCTCAACCACTAGACCGGTCTAACTATGGCGGCCATCTTAGAAGTATGCCTCAACCCGCGGGTGCCCAGAAAGAGAGGAGGGTTTTGTTTATCTGGGGATTTCACCAATTCCGACTGCGTCGGTTCGAGACTGGCCATAGTCTCGGTTATATCAATATGTTTTATATGTTATTAGCAGATTCACAGAAATTAAGTGAAAAATATCGCAACAAAATTAAATCGAGGCAAAGTTGAAATCATCGCTTGGTGTATAAAGTCTAGTTCAGTGCAGACCCGAGGTGTGTTATAATAGTTCCTCCGTCTGGTTACTTAGCCTCATGTCAGTCAGGGGCATGTCTAATAGGTTTTTAGGAAAAACAAAATTTGGAAATAGAATTAATTGACGATTGCTAATCGTAATAAAAGATATAACTGGTGTTGGTGGCATGCCGCTTGATAGTGAAAGATATATCAGACATATATTAAAGCGGCCAAAAAACTTGGCAAAGGGGTCTCATTTGGCTATGCTTCAGGTTGGTATTGCACTTATTCTGTAGAATTGCAGATGGAGAAAAAAGCATAATCGTGAACCCTACATTATATAAATGCACCCCAGGGAATGTCATCGTTCAACCCGTGGGTGTCCGTACGTAATCTGTACACCCATCGTTGTTCGCGTTCATGTAGGAACCTCTCTTGGTTTTCTTTGGTTTTAGCTGTTTCCAATACCACCCACCTCATGTCATTGGGGGTGTGATTTGATTCGATGAAGTGATTTGTCATTCTTGTTGTAGTCCTTTTGCACCTGATGGTGCTGCGATGTTCCACTATCCTAGTGCTCACTTTGCGTGTAGTCATCCTGATGTAATGCAAATTGCAAGTGCATGTAATCATATACACTACTCCGCTGGTATTGCAATTTGACATTTGTCTCAATTCCCATTTGCTTCCATCGTTGAAGATCACATTTTTCGTGTTGGTTGTCAGATGGCAGACGCTGCAATTGTCATTTGACAAAAAACAACCTAGGCAACCTAAAGTATAAAGGACAACGATTGATGTAGAGGGACACAGGCTGTCAATTATTATAAAAGCAGAATTTTATTCTCAAATTAAAAAAACACAATGAGCAGTAACATAAGGCAGGTTTGAATGTATATTAGTCAAAAATTGTTACAAAGTAAAATTTCATAAATAATGCATTGTACATAGAGTGATTTATACAGTAATTTGTACATAATATGGAAACGGTTAAATTAAAACAAAAGGGAACAAAATGTAAACAATTGAGGATGTTCACCAGTTTCTGTTGTGTAATGATTTTGCTTATAAAAATCAGGTTTTAAATAAGGGTATGTATTCTCAATTGTAGCGTACCGTTTATCTTTTAGTAATTTATAATTTTTTTTTTTTTCTTTTCTAAGTAGCTGGAAAAAGATTCTAATTCTTTATTACAGTCTTCTATCTTTTTTATAAACTCTTCTACATTACCCATCTTCCTGATTTTATCTTCCAAGTCTTCGATTTCAGACCTAACCTCTGCTGCTATTTCTTTTGATGTTTCGACGATTAACATCATTAGATCCCTAGAGCATCTACTGGCGATCCTACTCCATTTGTCTAGGAAGGCTTTATGATGGACAAAAAGGCCAGGGATGTTTCTTACTCTCAGACCCATCGGGATAATGCCAAGCCGTAGGTAGGCTAACATAAATTCACCGTGGGCTTCAATCCTTTTTAGTTTTTTCTTTAATTCTAGTAGATTTTTCATATCATCATTATTGCGATTTGAGTCTCCAGTGGTGTTAACAAATGAAGATGATGTCCCTACTAGCAATTCAAATTCTGCATCAGTAAAGCCGAACGTTTTTTGAAGGGCCATGTTGATAGCGTGGCAGAGGGAGTGCAAGTAAGGAATTGAAAAAATAAGGAAATGAACAATAAGGATTGGAAATAAATATCAATCCCTCTGAGGGATAGCCCTGCACAGACAAGCTGTGGGAAGAAACAACGTATATTTAACAAGGACCCCCTGAAGACATAGATAATATAGTTCCTAGGTCAGGGAAAAAATCTCATTTGACAAAAAACAACCTAGGCAACCTAAAGTATAAAGGACAACGATTGATGTAGAGGGACACAGGCTGTCAATTATTATAAAAGCAGAATTTTATTCTCAAATTTAAAAAACACAATGAGCAGTAACATAAGGCAGGTTTGAATGTATATTAGTCAAAAATTGTTACAAAGTAAAATTTCATAAATAATGCATTGTACATAGAGTGATTTATACAGTAATTTGTACATAATATGGAAACGGTTAAATTAAAACAAAAGGGAACAAAATGTAAACAATTTCAAGATAATAAAAAATGGGTGGCCTAATATTTCTCTACGCGCGTTTCGGCGACCAGCGCCTTCTTCTGGAGTTTGCCACGTGAATTTCTAAAAGAGTAGAAAAAAGTCATATAAAAACAGTTATTTATAGCAAATAACCTTGACATAATAGGGAAAAGCATATTTATCATTAATAATTCAGCCATTACGTGAACCCTTCTATTTTTCTAGATAACATCATATATTTAATAGAACTATTAGTCTTTGTTCATTTCCTTACTTATTCCATTCCCTTGGGGGGGGGGGGGGTTTATTTGTTATTCATTGTATGGGAACTTCTCTATTCTCCATTTACCAGGATAGATTGAGAATAAACCAATAGATGGGCCTATGTACAATGGGGGGTAGTTGTTGAGCATCAGTAAACCTGGTTCTATCATTTACCATGATTAATTGGGTGCTCTAGTCATTGTAACTGAAAGGCAGAGGATAGCTATTAGATATTAATGTATCAAATGTATACTTACAGGTGGTAGTGGAATGGAGACGCTACACTGTGATCTGAGGTTTCGTGTTACAGTCTCTTTAAAACGTTGAGGCAGGCTATGATAAAGCTTTGAAATGAAAAGATTTTAAAATTGTAATCAATTATTTGTTTTTTATGTGATGGATACATCTTTCCTTAGAAGCCTTGGAGAATCAATCGTCTCCTTTTTTTTAAAAAATGGTTCGTATAGTTTCACTTTTAGTGTCATTGTATTAGAGGTAATCACATATCAAATAGTTTCAATATTTTCAGACAACTGTTTTCTATTATACATCTAGTTGTTATCTCAATGAAGGAGACATTTTGTTCAGGATACACGACTGTTTAAGTCAAATAACGTGATTACTATTAAGAATATATGCAAAGCTAAACCGCTGAATTTACATAAAGACTGACATCTGTCTAGTGAACTATTTCTAATTCTTCTTTAAACTATTTGTAGACAACGGAAAGTTAGTCAATCTTACCCCAATAAAAATTTAACTTCAAGCTCCTTGCTGGACTTAGGATGAAATACAATATATTAAAAGATCTCCCTGCCTGAAAAGACAATTGAAAAGGTAGATTTAGGAAGGGCATACATCTATGTCATTATAGTGATATACTTCGGGGAGCGAGGTAAGTTTAACCTAACTTACCCGAACTTAGACGGCAGGGCTCCTTTATTCTCTCGAAGTGATGTACTGATTTGCGTTTCGAGTGCGAGGAATGATGGATCTCGAATGTGGTTTGAGTCAAGTATAATGTATTAAAAGATCTCCCTGCCTAAAAAGAACAGGGAGGTAGGTTTAAGACTGGCATATATTTATGCCATTAAATATGCCACTGCATGCACTGTTGGAACCAAAGATGAGGAACACAAATGAGAATCAGAGACCAATCTGTATTACCACATTCACAAAGGTATCAGACCAAGTCACTAAAATAGTGAAAAAACATTGGCCTATTGTAAACAGTGGAGAATTAACCATACCAACCCCAATGTTCAGCCATCGACGTGCCAAGAGCCTCAAAGACCATTTGGTCCACACACGTCCAAGATCCAACCAACCTCCTGCTAGACAACAAACCCTACCCACTGGCCATTATGCATGCAACAATTGCAGCGTCTGCCATCTGACAACCAACACGAAAAATGTGATCTTCAACGATGGAAGCAAATGGGAATTGAGACAAATGTCAAATTGCAATACCAGCGGAGTAGTGTATATGATTACATGCACTTGCAATTTGCATTACATCGGGATGACTACACGCAAAGTGAGCACTAGGATAGTGGAACATCGCAGCACCATCAGGTGCAAAAGGACTACAACAAGAATGACAAATCACTTCATCTAATCAAATCACACCCCCAATGACATGAGGTGGGTGGTATTGGAAACAGCTAAAACCAAAGAAAACCAAGAGAGGTTCCTACATGAACGCGAACAACGATGGGTGTACAGATTACGTACGGACACCCACGGGTTGAACAATGACATTCCCTGGGGTGCATTTATATAATGTAGGGTTCACGATTATGCTTTTTTCTCCATCTGCAATTCTACAGAATAAGTGCAATACCAACCTGAAGCATAGCCAAATGAGACCCCTTTGCCAAGTTTTTTGGCCGCTTTAATATATGTCTGATATATCGTTCACTATCAAGCGGCATGCCACCAACACCAGTTATACCTTTTATTACGATTAGCAATCGTCAATTAATTCTATTTCCAAATTTTGTTTTTCCTAAAAACCTATTAGACATGCCCCTGACTGACATGAGGCTAAGTAACCAGACGGAGGAACTATTATAACACACCTCGGGTCTGCACTGAACTAGACTTTATACACCAAGCGATGATTTCAACTTTGCCTCGATTTAATTTTGTTGCGATATTTTTCACTTAATTTCTGTGAATCTGCTAATAACATATAAAACATATTGATATAACCGAGACTATGGCCATTCTCGAACCGACGCAGTCGGAATTGGTGAAATCCCCAGATAAACAAAACCCTCCTCTCTTTCTGGGCACCCGCGGGTTGAGGCATACTTCTAAGATGGCCGCCATAGTTAGACCGGTCTAGTGGTTGAGGGCGTACCTTCCCTCTTCCAATACCGGAACAAACAAATACAACCGCCAGGCGGGAAGAAGGCAAGATGCGGTCTCGGGGAGGTGTACTGAGTAGGTAGAAATACGCGATTTCACCATACAGGATGTAAGTACTAAATCTGTTTTTCCGACGGAAAAGCCACTTTAAAATACTACGTGTTTATTCACGGAAGCGGTATTTCCGACATAACGACTTTTTTTCAATGTGTACCTCGTCCTTCCAGCAGTGTATCCCATAAGTGAAATCGACCCCCCAGAGTGACCAGGAAGTGTCATTTCTCACTTTAAAAAGTAACTATTGGAGTTTCTCTTAATCTGTGTACTTTGTATATGTTGGGTTTGTTATGTTTTGATCACAATAAGTCCTGTCTTGTTTATTTGTGTGAATTCACGAACAAGGTTCACGACGTTTTTTGACTAAAGAAAGCCTGCACGCGCCAATATGGCGCAAATCATTCTTTATACACACAGAATGAGAGTGGCTGGCAATGTACTATGTGTACCTCCCTGAGGGGAAGGTCTGTCATTAACAATGTGCTTTATTTTACAGCACCTACCAATTGAGAGGAACAAAAGTATGTATTTTACTAGAAATGCATGCAAATAATATTGCTTTATCTTTTTGATTTATTCACTATCCCCACTATTGGGATTTAGGAGTGGCATATGCAGGGCTGGTCCCTGCATGGTCCTGAAGAAATGCTAGGGGGTAGCATGAAACATGTCGACCATATTGATCACTGAGTCAACCACATTATAGGTTGCCCTACAGTGACATTAACCCCACTTTTAATATACCTACATAGGAGCTCAATAAAACAGTTAGGCCCACTAGGTATGGTATTTTTAATACTCACACACACCCATTCCACTTATTATTCTTTTTTGCACCACACATAGTCATTTCACACTAAAGTGCACCTACGTAGTTCGTGAGTCGCAGCACGCCCCTTTTCGTAGAGAACTGGGAGGGCCCCAATGATGAAGCATGTCACCGTGGGGAAACCCCGGTGAGTGAGGGGACACTAGAAAGAAATTTTTCTTTCTTTAAGGTATTATGATTTAACATAACCATACACCTGAACTGAGCTAGGTCTCAGGGTCCCAGGACTGGGACCCGCTTTTGTTTCTTATTGACTCTTAGGAGGACGACCTAGTCTCTAATATCCTCCTCTCCCCCTGTTTGTTTACAGCTCCATGAAACTCAATCAGGTTTTATATCCGGTTTTAGCACCGAGACCGCCCTGATCGAGGTGGCCGAGTCAGTTAGGTGGTCGCTGGATTCAGGAGCATCGGCAATGATGGTGCTCCTGGATCTATCGGCCGCCTTTGATACGGTAGATCACGGCAGGCTTCTACAACGTCTAGAAGAGATCGGGCTCAAGCCCTTGGATGGCTCCATTCTTATCTGTCCGACAGATCTCAGAAGGTGGCTCTGGGCGCCTTTTCGTCTAAATCCAGGAGACTGAACTGCGGGGTCACACAGGGGTCGGCTCTCAGCCCGTTGCTTTTTAATATTTATTTGGCCCCGCTGTTCACATTGATTGCCAATTGGGGAGTCACTGCAATTTCCTACGCTGACGACACCCGATTGGTTTTTCCATACTCTGAGGTATCGGAGGCAGCCTTTGTTAATTTCAAGGGCTGCCTTCATGATGTGGCGTGCTGGATGAATACCAATAAACTGAAATTGAATGCGGGAAAAACGGAGGTGATCTTTTTCGGGAAAGGCGCCCACCCTCCAGCCGAGTTCTGGTGGCCGGCCGAGATGGGCCCTGCACAGTTTCCCAGTTCAAAGGCAAAAAACCTGGGGGTTACATGGGATGATGGTCTATCTTTTGCCCCTCACATACAGCAGGTCGCCGGAGGATGCCTAAGCAAACTTAGGAACCTACGGAGATTTCTTCAACTGCTTCCGGAGGGATGCCGAAAGACGATGATCCATGCTATGGTCACCTCGAGGCTTGATTATGCTATTTAGGCCTCCCGAAATTTTTGAAACAAAGGTTGCAAACCATTCAAAACTCGGCTGTAAGACTGTTAAGGCATGTTCCTTTTAAACACCACATTTCTCCACATTTACGCATGCTACACTGGCTACCTGTGGCCAGCCGGATAAAATTCAAGGCTTTCACTCTGGCCTACAGAGCCTTATACGGAACCTGCCCAAACTATTTAAAAACACGATTGCCTAGATACTCTCAGACTAGACTCCTCCGTTCTAACCACCAGGTTCTTCTTCGCGTCTCTCAAATGAAAAGGCCTCGCTTGGGCGGCAGAACTTTTTCCGCAAGTACGGCACTTCTTTGGAATACCCTGCCGCCTGAAATACAACAGGCATCCTCAGAACCCAGTTTTAGGAGATTACTGAAAACCTGGCTTTTCACGCAATAATCTTAATCTCCTATCACTCTGGTTTTTACTGCTCACCGAGCGCCGGGACACTTCCTCCGGAGGTAGCCGTTCGCGCTTTACAAAATTCAGTATTATTATTATTAATGCTCCTAACGCAATCCACATAAGCTCCTGTGCTTGTCTCTGTGCTCCATATTTGTTAGTACTTTACTAATTAATTGTGTGATGTCACCTAATGTGCTGTAAAATGGACAATTGCTGTAAAGAGCTATTGCAGCTGTATATTACTTCACCGTGAATGCTGTGGACATGTACTGTTATGTATTATCTTACAAATTGGAAAAATAAAGTTTATTAAAAAAAAACCTTGTCATGGACTTTAACAATCTTGTTCATGTTCCACCAATTTTGCTGATTGACACGAACAGCACTGCCACAGATTTTATCAATACAAACCGGTTCACTGAACTTGGAGTCCCGTTTCCTTACAAAACTTTGTTTCTTTATTCTCACCATGTCACCTACTGCGAACTTACTTTAGGAGAAATTTTTCCTTGAGTCAAAGAATGTCTTTTGTTTGGATTGTACGTCTCTAACTTTGTTTCTAACCATCACATCAAGCTTGTGGACAGGGGTCTTACGTTTGAACCACTTAGATATCTATGCTGGTCTTAAGTCAGAGCAGGCCTTCCTGCCTTTGATTAATTTGAAAGGAGAAACGCCGGTGGATGTGTGAGGCGTGGTTCTGTCAGCCGTAGGTATAACTTTGTTGTGGGACAGTCCCCAATTACTGTCAAGTCTCTCTACAAGCCCATTAGTTTGAGGATGATGGAGAGTTTTTGAGGTGGTTGATTGAAGATTCTCTGTGGAATTCTTCAACATCGGCAGATATAAACAGCACACCGTTGTAATAAATAAGTCTTGGGAAATCCTTCCCGCATGAAAACCTCCTTTCTGAAGTTGAGGATTTCTTTGGCTTAAACTTTGGCTACAAATTTGACTTCTGGCCATCTCAACTGTCATTACCAACTGTCAACTCACATAGCAGCTCGCGCGCCAACGGGCAGCCCGAAACAACAACCCATGGAATGTCCACGCGTGAAAATCGCACACTACACACTCCATAATAGAAAAGGCCGCAGACGTCTGAAGATAACTCTGCATACTGTGGAAACCAAGTCTAAAGTCCTTGCAGAGGTTCTACAGCCTTCTGCCCACATCATGTTGCCACTTCTACCATTTAAGAAGGCTCTCCCAGACCATATAATGGCTACATGGACCAAGCCAACCCTGACACCTGACACTTCTATTAGGTGTATCAGGAAGTATAAACCTGCCCCGGGAGACGCCATATTTTTGTAAGAGCACACTTCCTGGAAAACCTTGTACACAGGCTTCATCCCGGTCTAAAGTGATTCTTGGTACTTCTCCCCAGTGGATAGTAAGTTGAAGTAAAAAATAGAGGCTTGGACCCAGAAAATCTTTGTGACGAAGTCTAGCCCTTAAATCCGGGTATCTGTTGGGATGCTGTGTGCACATACACTGCGATGTAGCAGATACTCTTATCCCTAATCTTCCCCAGAGACTTAAGGTTCACTTCCAAGATTTCATCATAGGTGGCCAAGTGGCATCTGGACAGGTAATCCAATCTGGTCTGGACATGGCTGATTTGATCGGCAGTTCAATGGGGACATCCTTGGCTTTCCTAAGACACGCCTGATAGAGAAATTCTGTGTTCTCCTAAGATGTTCAGGTCTGGGTAATGGACCTTCCCCTTGACGGCAACAAACTGGTCAGGGAAAAGGAAGACTCTGCCTTGGAATGCTTTAAGGCAGGCCTGTTTCCTTTGTCTGCAGCCTCAAAGGAAGGAGTATCAGGGGTTTTGAATCACCGGTGGCTTTGTGAGAGACCTCAACTTCCAGCAGCACCAAGCAACCCTCTCTCAACAACTGTTACAGAACCCCATTGTATGATAATATAGGGGTCGTTGAAAGGGCAGAGGCTATCTGGCTACTCAGTCACTCCCTCCTTCTCTTCCTCCCCAGCCACCACAGATAAGCAGCTCTAGTTTTTTTTCCTTCCTCACTGATTTTGAGGCCTGGCTTTCCCTTTTTACACAGGCCTGAAAATGCACACATTTGGACCCAGTAGGTCTTACAAATTGTGGAAAAGCAATATACTTCCATTTCATCAGTCTCCTTCCTGGATCCCTCCTCCTTCCCAGACAGACCTTTCATGGGAACACTACCTTCCACAGTAAGAAGTGGTAGCCTTGCTTAGAAAGGAGCTATGGAGTTGGTGCCGGAGCAGGAGGTTGGTCCAAGGATGTTATTCCTGATTCAGTGTTAAAAAAAAAAGGACAGTGGCCTTGGTCCGATCCCTTGCACAGTCTGTTGGTGCTCGATCAAGGAGACCTGATGGTGTCACACAATTTGTATAAACTTATCCTGAAGACCTGTGTTTTATAGTAGCTTGACTCACTACCAGTTTGTCGTCCTTCCTTTTGGCCGGACACCGGGATCATGGGTCTTCACAGAGATGATGAAGGTTGTAGTGGACCATCTCAAGAGGTCGTGGATCTCAGTTTTTCTTCTACCCGAATGGCTAGCTTCTGAAGGCCAGCACTCCAGAGACCATGGGATCACATGTGAAGTAGACGACATACCAGCTACACAACCTAGATAGTTCTATTAATGTGCCCAAATCTCAAATGGAGCCCTTTCAGTACTGCTATTCATAGGGGCAGTACTGGATACCATTTTGAACCAAGACTTTCCACCAGACCAGAGAGTACAAGGCATTCATGCACTGCTTCCAGATTCCAGAAAAGAGCTCAGTTTAGAGTCCTGTGTGTCCTTCGACTGCTAGGTCTGCTTGCTTCTATGATTATCCTAGTAAAACATGCACACTGAAACATGAGAGCTCTTCAGTGTTGCCTGCCCAGGCACTGGTTCCACCATGGGGGCAACCTCACGGACACCATTGTGGTTTTCGGTGCAGCTTGCCCTGTGGGATGTGAAGGGAGAACCTTTCCAGAAGGGCATCTTTTGCCACAACCCCTGTCCGGGGCCAGAGTTGTGATAGATGCCTCCAGTAGGGTGCTCATCTAGAGGAGCTGGAGATAAGAGATCCTTGGTCTCCAGAGGAGCAGAGACTTAACATCTTTAGGCTTGAACGGAGGATAATTTGCCTATTGCTCAAGGCAGTCACTTAGTCCAGTCTTGGCAGGAAGGACAGCTGTTATGCGGTCTTCTACAAGCAAAGGGGGAGTAGGGTCCCAGTCTCTGTCGAAGCTCTGATGCTGTGTGCACAAACACAGAATGTCGTTCATGAACAATCATCTGGCAGGCTCACTGAACACCAGAGTTGACCAAATGATTGTCATCTTGCCAACCCTGGGTGTAGTCACTGCCCAGAGTTTGTGAAGCGTATCTTTAATCTGTGCTGTGTTACCCACATGGATTTCTTTACCTCTTATTCGAATTTGCATTCACAAATTCCTGTTCCTCTCAGCATCCGATGCAAGGAGCTTTAGAGGATGCCTCTCTGTTTTAAGTGAAACTTTATTCTCCACTATGTTTCCTATTATACCCAAGATTCCTTTGGTTATGAGGAAGATCTGCCAAGACTGGCCACCAGACAATCCTAGTGGCTACAAATTGGCTGAGAAGGATATGGTAGGCAGCTCTTTAGCAGCTTTTGTCGAGTTTCCCCAGTTCATCTTTGTCTCTGAGTGAACTTTCTTTCCCAGTTAGAGAGACTTATTTTTCACCCACACGTTCACTACCTACACCACTCATGGAGATTCAGCACGACACTTGCCTGCATTTAAGCTGCTAGATAGTAGTGTATGTGATTTTATCTGCACATTGTATTTCCATCAAACCTCTCTCCTCCCATAGGTGGCACAGGTTTCTTGCTAGGTGTGCAGATCACCTGTGTGGTGTCTGGCATCCTCAAGGTTTTGCTCGGTTTAGCACAGAATCTGTGCTGTGGGTACAGTAATAGAAGGTATCTAGCAGGCTTGACTGCTTTCATCTGTCTGCCCAGTTATTTGTCCCTTTTTATGCCCCCCCCCAATTGATTTGTGTTTCTTGAAAGATCTGACCAATGTTTCTTTCCACTGTTTGTCACGCCACAGTGGGATTTAAATCTAGTTTTTACTTTTTTGATGGGCATTCCTTTTGAGAATCTTCATATTTGTTCAATACAACCTTTAACTATATTGTTTTTCTTGTTGATATTATTTCCTCCAGACTTGTCATTGAGTTGCAAGCACTATGCGTCAAAATCTCATTCTCTACTTTCTATTTAAGTTGGTCAGGGCTGCTTTTCTTCTCATTGGGGTGACCCCTTTCCATCTGGGTCAATTAGCTGAACTGACATTTTCTTACCCACTCATCCTGCGAAGGAAGAGAAGAGGTTGCATAGGCCGGACCCCAAAAGATCGTGTGTATTTATATTGATATCACAAAGGACATCTGCGAGGATGATTAACTTTTCGTTGGTTATGTAGGCAACAAGAAATGGAAAGCAGTGCAGAAAATAACTGTATCTAGGTAGATAACTTTATGCATCAAAATCAATATCATGACCTACAAAGATCTTTGTAGGTCATGATTGTCCAGAGGGCACTAGGGCTCATTCTCATTTGAAGGTAAATGTAGCCATCAGAAGAAAGTAACTTAGCTTCTGTTACAATATTTCTGGTGGGTACTGTATCTACCTGCAGATTCTTCACTGATTTCCTCCCACCTCCCCATTGATGGCTGCTTGTGGGCCAGAAATTCCAATTTCCTTTGTTGCACAATATGTTAACCAATGTCAATCTCATCTTGCTGCCTCATCGGCATAGATGATGGGGTTGCATTATGGAGTTTTTGATGTCACAGGGACGGCACTCCTGGAGTGTAATGGAGACCAAGCCCCTCTATTGTTGAGGAAAAACAATGAATTACGTTTTCCTGACCAGTCTGGTGCCTAGGGTGAGTTTTCAAGATGTAAAGAATCAGAGCTTAGATAAGAGTATCCACAAAAAATATTGTTAACGAAGAGGGAGTAACTTTCTTCAGGATCCCACATTTGGGTGGAACTGTTCAGTGCTTATTATTGAATTGGAGGTTCCCCTGAAGGAGAACTAAGAATAACACAGGTAATATTTACTTCTGAGGCAGCATGATTTAGCGGTGACATAAAAAATCTATACATTGCACATATAACAATTAAAAATGTATGATTCCATATGACCCATTATCATTTTCAACTCTGGATATTATTTATAACCAAATTCTCATATCCTCAAATAGTTTTTTTATAGTAATGACTTCAAATCAGATTGCACGTTGTCATATTGATGATCTGTGCAAGAAAACATCTTGCGTTGGCTGTTGCTCAGCTTGCAAGGCATCAATTTAAAAGTATTTTCCTTCATTAGTTGTTGTTGTAATACTTTATTCGAAAAATATTTAATAAAAGTACAAACATACAAGCATACAAAAATACATAAAACAATATTGCAAGTATTACAATTCCTTAACATATGTGATGTCATTTACTAAAATCAAAATAAGAAAAATAAAAAGGGGAACATTGATAAAAGGATCTTTTTCTAATAGTACTGATCAAGCATTGGGTAGCAGTTTGGACCTGGTAAACCAAGCACTTGCCAAGTATTTGGCGACCCCACAAACAATATACATGGAGGAAGTATTGGTTAACCGCATCGTTGCGGCGCATTTTCCCCTGCTGTGCTGGAATATGCAAAAACCCATTATTCATGACGAGCTGGGCTCGTCATGAGCGTGCGAGGAGGCTACCTCATGACGAGCCCAGCTCGTCATGAGCGTCGAAGGGGTTAAAATAATACGCATGGCTGATCTGTGGTCCCTTACTCCTAGCTCCCTACAAACAGGTTTCAACCATTTTACTCTAGCCTGTTTATATGCAACACATGCAAACAAAAAATGGCCAAGAGATTCCGGGCAAGAACAACCTGGGCATTTTAGGTCAGATTCCCTCCTGTCTTTCCACCCTTCCATAAATGAATTGAGGGAGAGGGTACCATATCTTAATTTCAGAAACAGAGTTCTATCACGGGGGGGGTCTGAATAAAGTCCAGAAATGACTCTAGCTTCCTGAGGGGCTTGTGTTCAAGGAAGTTATTCGTTCGGGGACCCCAATTTGGGTTCTTTAATTCCTTTGGCTCAACCCAATCCCACTAAAGTTTTTTAACGATTTGTTTCGAAGGGGGGGTTTGGGAGGTCCAAGATTCACCCAGACCTATAGATACCACCAACTTCTTTAAATTATTGAGCCATTTTATTTTATTGGCTACATTCAGATTAATTAGCTCGTCCAACACTAAAGCATAATTAGCTAATTCGGGGGTCCTTCTGAGACGCACCCAAAATAACAAGGGGCGAATTTGGACTATGTCAGAGATCGTTCTTTTGCCCAAATCTAAGAATAATGGTTTCAAGGGGGTCGATGAGGGCAGCGAGACTGTCTCTTATGAACTTGTTTTCAGCCACTACCAGTGCTTTGGTGTTCTCCGCACCCCAAAGTTCAGAGCCTTATACTGCCGATGCTAGCGCTTTCCCCTCATAGACTGCCAGGGCAGGAGCTATAGGTCTACTCATAGAGAGCAGCTGGTTCTTTAATATCGCACCAGAAGCCCTTTTAAGATTTAAAACCATTTTAGAGACATGGGAATTCCATCTCATATTATTACAAAGCCTCACTCCGAGGTAATCGAATTCATCCACCACCTCAAGACGGGTGCCACTCAAAGAGAGGTTAACCTTCCTGTGCTTTTTATTAGCGGACAATACCATCGACTTTGTTTTGGTGGTATTAACCGTCAACCCACGATCTTTACAGAAAATACTAAAATGATCGAGCAGTCTCTGCAAACCCATGGGGGTTTTGGACATCAGGAGGGTATCGTCTGCGAAGAGGAGTGTAGGTGTTTTCTTGCCGGCAAGGACGGGGGCATCAGCGGGGTCCTCCCTCAAATGGTCCACCACCCCATTTATAAAGAGGGAGAACAGGGTCGGAGCCATCACGCATCCCTGCCTCACTCCTCTGTTGACCGGTACCCTTTCTGTCAATTGGCCCTGACTTCCCCAGCGAATTCTTGCATAATTTCCTTCGTGAAGTTTTATAATAAACTGCAACAGATGGCCGGGGAAACCCATATCAAATAGGACTAACCAGAGTTTGGCGCGTGGAATAACATCGAAAGCTGTTTTCAAGTCTATGAAAGCCAGATATAAACTACCCTTGGCGATTGACACTGACTTCCAATAGACTGCACAGAATCGAAAGACCTGGTCCATTGCACCGACATTGCGCCTAAACCCAGCCTGGAAGTGGGACAAAATGTCCTTGTCCGCAAGCCAGGTTTCGGTACGATTTATGATGACCCTGCCAACTACCTTTTGGATGGTATCTATTAAGCTTATTGGTCTGTAGTTGGCAAGGTCATCTCTATCGCCTTTCTTGTATATGGTGATGACCTCTGCACCCTTCCAGGATTCTGGGACAGGGTGACCATGCTGTATCAAATTCATTAAACATGCAATGAACTCTGCCCATAGTTTAGAATCATGCAGTAGCAAATCCCCCGGGAGGCCATCTGGCTCGGCCGCCTTCCCTGGTAATATTTTTGAGATGGCATCCTGAACTTCTCGCTGGGAAAATGGGTCTACCTTGGAGCCTAGCTTCATACAGAGCTTACTTTGAGGTTCAATGGCTGGGGATAATGTTAAGCCTTCCAGACTATCCTCCCAATATAAATTTAAAAAATGGGAATACCAATCCTGTTCGGTTATATGATTTAAAATTGGCTCTACCCCCCTTCTGTCAAGAGCATTGATCAATTTCCAAAAAATCGTGGAGTTTTTCCCACGGGCTGCAGCCTTAAGCTGCTGCCAGTGCTCCTCCTCCCAATCTTTCTTAGCTAATGTTATACTGCTGGTGTACTTCTTTCTAGCCATTCGGACAGCCGCTGGGTCCTTGCTTTTTATTGCTAAAGAGATAGCTTTCCTTTTTTTTCTACAATATGCCGTATACCAGGGGTTGCTCTTATGAGATTCAAGGTTTAACCTTGAATTCACCTGGGGCCTCTTGCAGAAAAAATCTCCTAATTAAGTTATTAGATTTTTATAGGAGGCTAGCAGGCTAGGTCCTGGAGGGTTAGATGTTGCTAAAACCATTGCTGTGAGGCTACAGGTTTCTACTGAGACTAACTCTTTGATACGTTTCAGTTTCTCCTCATCAGACTTGACCACATTCCATTTTAGTTTCCGATTACCATTTGTGGGAAAAACTTCTTTGGTAATCTCTGGTTTGTCACTTGTATCAATCCCTTTTACCCATTGGATTTCCATACATAATGGATTGTGGTCACTATCTGAAGACTGCCTAACCTCCATGTCAATTAGGGCAGACCACGATTGTGTATCTAGGAGGATGTTGTCAATTCGAGATGGGCAACCTAACCTATTATAGGTCATTGCCCCGTCGCGATCTGACGCGGTCCGACCATTGAGGGCCCATAAGTTATGTTCTAATACCAGAGCATTCAGCTGGATTGCTCTGGCTGTCCATTTCTTAATGGGTGCGAGGGCTAAGGGAGGTATAGTCCGTCTCCAAACCTCTGAGTTGGATCCCAGTACCTCTTCCTTTATGTGAAATTAAGTTTGCATGTGTGGTTTGGATCTGCCCGTATTCACCATGTCTACACTTAGCTTGGCTCTGACGATGGCTAGGCTTTATAATTAGTCTTGAGTTAATTTGTACTGATCTGGTATTTTTTGAGACCCATATGAATAATTATTCTTCTCTGCACCATGCATTACCCTTTGGCACGGCTATGTAGGGAATGTTTCTCAGCTCAGTACTCTAGAATAATTGCAAAATGAATGTGATTTTACATGTAACATCCTGACGATGGAGTCAATCGCTCTATAGACCAAAATCCTAAAGCATATTCTTAAAAGCTGGTTGTATTTGTGCTTAACTATATTCTGTTGACATACTTGATAGGTTGCATTGTTGCCTCTATCACTTTAGTTTATTGGGATATGTTTATTTGTGGAGATGATTGATCTACTGCTATAGGGACTTTTGAAAGTTTTAACTGTTTCCTGGACATACTTCTAGACCAATTACCCAGTATGTTACTTATATAGTGCCTAAATTGTGCTGAAGTTGTGCCCACAGCTGCTTTCTTGAGTTTCCTCTTCCGTATTACAAAGCATTATGCTTTTCAACAATTCCAGTAGTTGTTGAGGAGGTAGCAGTCTGACTTGGGAACGGGAAAAAGCTGCTTTTTGGTAGTGACCAAAGTGAATAGCTTGCTTTTTGGAATGGGCAAGGTATTCTATAGTTTGGGAGGATGATATCTCAGTAATGGTATCCACTAGTAGTTAGCTTCTCAATGTTTCTGTAAAAGCTACTGTATCTGATGGTCCAAAAACAACCCTGCAAGGTTGTATTGTTAATTTGTTGCGCCTGCAGTTGCTAGGTAAAATCTGCCTTTTTCGCAAGAAAGACTGATGTGGATGCATTCCATTAAAAATGTTTAATTTGTCAATACGTTGGTTTGTTTTAAAGTGGATTTCCTGTACCATTTTCTCTCTTTTTACATAGATCCAACTTAGCAGCACATGAGCTGTCTGTTGTGAAACATATTGTGGCTTACCAAGAACATAGAAGGGCTAGGAGCACCCTTATTGCTTACCATTGTTTGGTTTGCCTGCCATTCTCAATTGCCTACTTATTTGTGTCCCAGCTTGTCAGTCTTGTGTATGTTCCTCCAATGGAGCATCGCCTCTTTACCTCAAGATTGGCTGACATCTCGGCTCCCACTGCTTGCTTTTCAAGCGCTACTTTTTTCTTTTGTTTTAAGTAGTACATTAGTGTGTATGTTCTTGAGGTCTCCCTCATTCCTTCTCTCTCTCAGTAATGGTGTGCTTCTCTCTGCTTCTCTTAATCTTGTGTTTGCCAGGGTCATCTCTCAAACCTTTCCATCCTTGTCTCTCCACATTGTTGCTTTCCCCACCTATATCCTCCATATTGTCTTACCCCAACCACTGTGTTGCTTCCACTCCCCTCCCACCCTGCCCTGTGTTGCTGCCATTCTGCTGCCCTCCCCATGTTACTGTTGCGTCCCGTTTTGCTGCAGCTTCCCACTGATTCCCCAGTTGCTTCTGCCCCCTGCTGCTTACACTACTCTACTTGCTTTAAAAAAAAAACCCTGAAAAAACCACTTGTGCACGTTTTATTTTCATTTAAGTTACTGATTCAACTCTGCGGAGTTACAAAAAAATTTGTGATTCAGCGGAATTCCGCAAACTGGCGGAAAAAAGCATGTTGCGCTGTTCAAGCTGTGATTTATCGCTGTACCCTTGTTCTGTTCTGAAAATCTGCATGAACTGCAACACGCTGCATGCCAGAGGACGCAGCTTCTCAGGTTGATTTTGCTGCCGCTCAAGTAGTTTTTCTACTCGAGCTGCAGCTTTCTGACTGAACGGTCGCTACCCCTCGTGTTGGAAAAATCTTGCTGGATGACCTCCTAGCGACTGAAAATTGCACTGGCGATGCCAAATCTTGCTTGCACTTGCGAGCTTGCCGGTATTCAAGCCTCGTATGAGAAGAAACTTAGTGATTGGTGGAATTTTGCCAGAACTCTGCGTTACAGCCAAAATTGCACTGGCCGAGAGGACTATATTGCCCTTCCCTACTAAAAAACATGGGTAAAGCCAATAGGTCTCAAAGTGCTATACATATTGGCTTTGCCAATGCTTGTTCAGATTTTATTTTGTATACTGTGACATTTTGTTTTAAGTATTTAAACTATTATGCATCACATGTCAACAAGCACCCAGAGGCTTTTTGGCTGACTGATGTATATCTGCATACAAATTATGGAGTCCAGTATGACCGCTTATACACCACCCTACCCCCAACTCAAACAAAAAGCACTATTAAAACGTCTGGCATTAGCAAAGAGTATTTCCTAGTTTAAGTCCAGGTTACAATGCCTAATACAAGAAGGATTCCCTTGTTGCGCACACTTGTAGTTAAGGGTCATTTTTATTTTCTTTGGATTGCTGTTAATTTATTCACAGCTTTATGACCATATTCAAAATTGCTAAGGTTTTCTGTGTCACGTGCAGAATTCATGCAAAGGAATAAAAGTTAAAGGGTGGCTGTGGGGGTCCAAAAAAGATGGGATTTGCTATTTTAGCTCCCATATGATATTATGCTCTTGGTTGTATTAAAAACCACTTAAGAGATTTTTAGCCAAATTAGCTTTTTTTTTTTTTTTTTAGATCTTATGTAAATCCTTTAAATCTTCGTTTTTGAAAAATATTTCAGGCAGCTATCTAAGAGTTAAAATCTAGAGAGGTCTTGGCCATTTAAGCTTGTGAGTTAGAAAGTTCTCATAAATCACATTTTGATGTTTTCAAAAACTAGTTTGGATGATCAGTGGTATAAACACTTTTTCCCCAGCATTTTGACATTTGCGAATAGGGCATCAGTCACTGATTCACTGCCTGGGTAAAAAAAAAAAAATCAGAGGCGAGGCAAGATAACCAATTCTAAGCATCTGATGGTGTAGATGTGATCAAAGAAACATGAAAAATGTGTGCAAGAACTAGCCAAAAAATTCACTTAGAATACTGCAACTGAGTTTTTTTTAAATTCATGAGGACATATTATTTGAAAAAGGTAACAATTTGCCAAATTTACAAGTTTAAGAGAATTCACAAATTTCAGAATTTGTGATCTAGAGATACAAGGCTAAATTGATCAAGGCCACCATCTGGTTCAGGCCCTGGTAAAATGTGTGAGTGTTTTGTTGAAGAGAAAGGCAGACCAACCTCTCTACTTAATGGGTACATGACAAGTGAATGCAGTATATACTAAAAATCCCAGACAGTCATTGAAAGCTCTCCAGGCAAAGGCTAGTTATGGTTTACAAAACTAAACAGAATATGGTATTCAGCACACACCATAACTTATACCACCATCATGTTTTGCTCTTGGTTGACAACTTCATTTTTTTTCACTTGTCTTTGGCAACTACTGAACAAATTTACACCAAATAACGAAAAGCACAATCTGCGTAACAACATCTACCTTTCTGTCAAATTTGGTGCATTTCTGTCCAGCAGTTCGGGCTGTAGGGTCGACTACAAGTCCTATTGGACTTAACAGGGGAAATGCACTTTTTTGAGCCCCCTTTTTCTTGGTCCCGCTTGACGGATCACCCCAAAACTTACCACGCACAACAAGACTTATTATGGCACTTTGGAAAATTTTGTGAAGATATGTCAAGAGGCACCTAAGATACAGCAAGTTAAAAAAACACTTTTTCTATGGAAAGTTGGTCTTAACTATACCTGTCTTATACAAGGCATTGATGAACTGTGTATTAAAGGAAGGACGCAATAATTACTTGTTCACAGGTGCAATGCATTATGGACATTGAAGCCCTGTCAACATATTAAAATCAGTGATTTACCAACTTGCGCATTTCTTAAGGAGATGCAGATAGAGTATGGATTACCACAAGTGTCATCTGATCCCTGCTTAACATGAAGGCACTGTGAACTGAAAACACTGATTGACAGTGTACCTTTTAAAATTTCTGCATTTGAGTCCTTCCTTACTTTACTGAAGTTCCATAACATTTAAAACCAGAAGTAACTGCCACTCGTAGTATGCATATGATTAAGTTTCCGGTGAGGTCGAAATGCGCCATGCTATGCTGTTGAATACCTGCTACAATAAATATCTACTTTGAACCACTCTGAACTGGAGGGCTTTTTTCTCATGCGGTGGTAAACGTTTGAGTCTGCCGGTGACATATATATATGTCTGTGTTCTCCTCCCCTCCCCCTCCGCCCCCTTATCCCCAGGAGAGCCTGGCTAAAAGGGGCCAATCCTTGATAGGTTATCTGCAGGAGCCCCCACTGCAAAGGCTGTGCACAGCTATGGGCAACCATTGCTGTGCACAGCTGGCTGCTCTTGTCATGGGTTGGCCACCTTGGGCAGGTCGGGCTCAGGTTGTAGTTTGAAGGCTTGGTGCTACGAGGATTGTCCTCCTCTGGCGGGTTGGGTGCAAAATCTGGATTTGGCCCGTGCCTTGCAACCAACCACCCCTGCATACAGTCAAAGGTTATGTGAAGCATGGATTGACCCTTCAGTGCTTGCACAACCCTTACTATGCTTGGCTAAAGGCAATTTAGGGTAGGGGTTCACCACCCCTGGAGGGTTGAGCTAAAGGTCTGGCTCTAGGTCAGGCTCTGCAGCTAGCCCTCGTTGTGCACAGCTGTACTCCATGCACAGTTCCTATATTACCCTGCTGATAGGGGCTGTTGAAGATGTTTCTATCATTCCTTTCACCACTGCATTAAGACCCTTGTTGCCTTCCGTGGATTTAGTGACTTATTAAATGTAGATGTGTCTTTTTCCATTCTCTTTGCTTTTCAGTCCAACTCCAAGCTAAAGCTTGTTCGGAGCCTTGCGGTGTGCGACGAGTCAGGCTACTTTGTGGATGACCATTTGGAAACACAGGTAGGTCATTTTTCTTTTTCCCCCTTCTGTGACTGGTTGCATGACCATAGCAAATGGAAGATTTTAATGATCTAACAGGTCCACCTTAGCTCCGTGTCGCAGATGGATCACCTGCTGTCATGTTTAGTAGCAGTGGTGGGCTGCACATTTTATACAGGCCTTTACTGATGCAGGTTTTCCTGTGCAGGCACATACATGTGATGGTATGGAGCCCTAGTCCACTAACAGTCCTTAATCTCATGACCCAGCGTTGCTTTGATCAAGCATTTTAATTTTTAAGTGTTATGCCCTGGTTTCTCTTTCGATACTGGAAAAACGTGTTTTACTCTTCTGGGGTGGTCTGATAAACACTAGCTGCTAAGCTAAAATGCTCAACACTATTAGAGCTATACAAGTTCAATTACGGCACAGTGAAATGCGTTTCTATGGCTAAGACACCAAAAGAACAGCCCCCTAAAGCTAAGTGCAGTTTAGCTTCTCTTTTTGGAGATGGCAACAATCCCTCTATTCCTTCAGTGCTAGGGCGGAAAATATTCTATAACTCACCTTTGTGAGGTGTTACCTGAAACTCTTATCCTTCACTTGTAGACCGAAACATATACTGATTCTACATTCTGTATATTTCCAATAGGAAGAAAGAAGTGTTTTATTCTTCCACTTGGTGAAAATAAGACCTCTATAATAGGAGTATTGGTATGGAGGGGGCCGTGCTTGATTTTCTGTGCCTAGTATTCTTGGAACATATCTGATCTTTTTTTACTACTTGCTTTTGCTACATCTAGAAGGTGCTCATAGGTTGACTGTGAGACCACAGAAGTGTACTGTCTTTAGAAATAAGATAGTAGAAGATGGGTGAAGGGAAAGCATACCTTAGTAACTGTGTTCCTGTTTTGCGATAAAGTGAAATATTATTGGACATTTTCATGTTTTTTGCTATGTTTGTGCCTGAAACTTCTCATTGCCATATTAATACTCTTTTTAAAGGAAATTATTCAGCTGCATATAAGCTGTCCATCTGATAAAGAAGACGAGAAGTCATCCAAAGATACCTCTGAAAAAGAAGAAAAGGAGAGAAATAATGATAAAGGCCCAAAGAAAATGTTGTCGCGTGGTAAGCAAACAGGCCTAGCAACCATTTTGTAATTAATCATATGAACAAAGTAGTTTAAGGCTATTGTTTGCTATTGTGCCAGAAGGCCGCTGACATCACAGTAGTTGCCTGGTATGAAAGTAAGCCTTGTGACCGGTCACCCTCTTGACACTGCAGCAGGCTTCTTGCCCTCACAGTAGGTCTTTGACATCACAGAGGACCTTTGTGATATCATCTCAGAGGGAACTTTGACAATATCACTTTAGAGCTGGGCTTGAAGTCTGATGGGGTCTGTGCTCTTGGCTCAGTGGCCTCACCTGCGAGCTGGGCTTGCTTCTTTACTGAGAGCTTTACAGATTATATGCTGTAAGGAACCGTATTACCCTTAAGCAGTTAACTTCATTACTTGCCATCTGCTTTCAGTTGTAAGTACACTCCACTACTACACCTTTTATCTGACTTATACAGTTATGCATGCAGCCCTATAATCTAAGCTGAGTTGTGTACACTTTTATTGGGCAGCTGGTCCTGAAACCGAATGATTGTGTATCCGACTGTAATAGGTTGAGAGGTCAGGTTACCAATAATGTGATTAAATGCTTTGAAACACACTAATAGACAGGAATCAATATAACGTGCTTGATGGGTTGAAGGAGTATTTATTTCTCGAGTTGTTTCCAATAGTACAGATTGAGAGTGTGGGACTAAACCCATGCCCAATGTTTGCCTTCAGTATCTTTTCATGATTTGTTTCATGGAGTCTGTGTGGGAGTGATCTCATCGAAGGGTAGAGTGCTTTCGTGTAGAAAGGGGACTCTAGGAGATGTTTACGGCATTGTTAGGGACAGTAATCTAACAGTGTTGCTTGCTTGTTCGTGTTTTTGCAGCCTCAGTCAGTGCATGGTCTGTAATCTGTACATAGAGGTATATCACATATGCAATTATTTACTAACTAAACTTTTTTTCCCTCTTCAGATTCTAGTCAAGAGTACACAGATTCCACTGGAATTGACGTACATGAATTTTTAGTAAATACACTGAAAAATAACCCACGGTAGGTGGCACCTTCTGTTTTCGTGTGAATGCAAGGATGTGTATATTTGTAGTAGAGAAATTGAGCAGCTGACTGAGGATGAATGCTTGCTCCCACCACACATGTTTTACTTCCCAATTCCTATGTGGGGTTTCTGCTCAGCTTAGGGTTTGAAAAAGTCAGTGCTGCATATGGCGATATGAGCTAGGAATCCGAGTATCTGTTGGAGATAAATCGGAATTCATGAAATTGTGTTGTCCTGCATATTGTTTACTCCAGTGGAATTTAATCTTTACATATGGGTGGTATGTAGTGTCATTCCATCAGTCCTTTGAACCATTATTTTACTATTCATTTTTTTTGTAGAATTTTGCATGTCTGGTCCTTTTTGCCAAATGTCCACTTGAAAAGCATTTCAATGGAATTTGAAGAAAACCGTGAGATCAGCAGGCTTGGATATAGTCATAATTTATATTTCTTGTGAACCTTATTCTTTGCAGAAGCAGACAGCACACCAAGTTCCATGTTGAGGGGAATGGTAGAAGTAAACTGATATGTGAGGTGTGAAGGAATGAACTATCCTGGATCGAGATCATATATGGAAATGTAGTTTATCCAGTATTTGGGTGTCTTTCATAGATTCACATGCCTGAATCATTCCCCGTCGTCGAGACGGGAGCCTCCGGTATATAAAAAGTAATGTCCTAAAGACATACATAGAAAAGAATAGGCCCAAAGGTCTCACCTTAGTAGCCTATCCACGTCCTTTTGCAGGAAGGACCAAACAGAGCAGGCCCCAAGGGTCCCACCTTGGTGGCCTATCTGGGTCCTTTTGAAAAAAGGACCAAATAAAGTAAAACAGCCAATCAGCTACTACCTCCTTCTAGAACCTTCCTGCCAGGAGCCCAAGTCTCTCAGATTTTCTACCGCACGTTGTGCTAGGGAGTCTCCACCTGAGTTCTCCTCAGGAATTTCTCTTTTTCTTCAAAAAACTACTTTAATTATTCTCTACAGTTATGTCTGATAGTCAGAAGAAGGGTCTTTTCCGGGCTTGTTCCTCCTGCAGCAAGAAAAGACTTCACATTGAGGATAAACATGAGACATGTTTATATTGCCTCTACCCTCACCACCAGGCAAAGGACTGCAAAATATGTCGGACCTTCTCCAACAAGACACTCAAGGACCGAGAAGGTCGACTTCTGTTGTGGCTCAACAGGCTCAAGACCAAGACTGATGACTTGGTGTCCGAAGGTGAGAGTGTGTCTGGAGTGTCGCATTTTTCCTTGAAGAGGCCAAGGGTTTCTTCCCCTAGCCCCACAGACACCCCTCCTATGAAGACTTCTAAAAAGTCCTCAGAGGGAAAGCCATCAGTGTCTGGCAAGGACCTGCCTGTCCCCGGGAAGCAGCCACTGGTCTCGGCGACGACGACGACAGCGTCGATGGTGCATTCAGCACAGAAAACCGTCTCGACGCCGACGACGACAGTGTCGATGACGACGGCCTCATCGGCTTCCTCCTCGACGACGAGGACGACGCCTTCATCGTCGGCGAGTAGACCTACGCCGTCGACCATCCCGGTCACTCCATCGACGACGAAGATATCGTCGACGACGAAGATATCGTCGTCGACAACGAGACCCTCGTCGAAGGCGCCGCCGACGACGACACCGTCGACGAGAACAACGCCGTCGACGAAGTCTACCTCGTCGACGAGGATCACCCCGTCGACGGTGGGAAAACCGTCGACGACGAGTACACCGTCGACGGTGGGGACTTTACCGTCGACGAAAATGACGTTGAAGAAGACATTGTCGTCGCAGCCACCGTCGACGACGACTACATTATCGTCGACGAAAATACCTACCACGACACCGTCGCTTCCAGCGTTGACGTCGACAGGACCCTGGAAGGAGTCTGCACTCCTATCCCACGCCATGGATGCCTTTCCACCGCAAGTGAGCCATGTCACTGTGAAAATTACTAAACGGCCTATTACGCCGCAGCAGACCTCGCCCGGTAGGATACAACAACTTCCTCCGGCCTGTATACTACAAGGTCAGGAGTCGGACGAGGACTCCTTTACGCAGGCTACTAGTCCATCGGACCTAGTCCTGAAATGCCAAACCACAGACGAGGAACCGGAAGAGGAGGAAGACCTTCTACAACAACAGGTCCAACCTCCATCCCAGACACAGGTTACTCCTATGGTGTGTCTCCCCGCATCCATCGTCTCGGACCTACAATTCCTCATCCAGGATTATAAGGAAAGGTTCCCGGAGAAACATTCTGCGTCAGCACCTCCAGCTGCACAGGCGCCAGCTCCTTCATCTCGCCATAGACCAACTCCCCTGGTCATTGAGAAGACACAGGTACCAATTCAGGACGCTCCCTCATCTGAAGATGAGGAGAGGGAACAGGAGGAAGGTGAAGTCGATGACGACCAGTCGGACCCGGATGCAGACCAAGATTATGTGGCACATTCTCCAGCATCTCCGGATCCACAGACCTCGGAGTCTCCACCCGCAGACATCGGTGGATTCCACAACATCATTGAGCGGGCTGCCAAGAGGTTCCATATGTCCATGGAAACTCAGGAAACTGAATGCTTCCTTTAGGACTTCAAGGAGCCCACTAGGAAGACTTCAAGATCAATCCCCATAATTGAATACATCTGGAAGCAGGGCAAACAAATCATGCAAGCACCTGCTTCTATACAGGTGGTGGTGCCCAGGCTTGTACAAGGCCACCTCCACGGCACCGGCATGTCTAAGAGGTCACCCCAAGCCAGATTCCGTGGTGACTCAAGCGGCGCAGAAGAACTCTCGAAATCCGGCCTCGCCTCTATCGACGCCACCTGATAAGGAGGGCAGGAAACTGGATGCCGTTGGCAAACGCTTTACTACCACTTCGGCCATGACGGTCAAAGTGGCTAATTCAATAGCCCTCCTGGGCCGTTACAATCGCCAACTCTGGGCGGACATTGCACCCTATCTTTCAAATCTGCCGGAAGATGTCAGAGAGGAGGCACATTCACTTCTCTTGGAAGGACAGACCTCTGCCTCAGAGCTCATAGATTGTGCCATTGATGCCGCCATGACTGGTTTCCGGCAATTGGCAGGGGCTGCAGTTCTGAGGTGACAGGGCTGGCTCAAGGCCACCACTTTCCGCCAGTAGGTGCAAACCAGGATATTAGATATGCCTTACGATGGCCAGCATCTGTTTGGAGAACAGATTGACGCGGCCCTTACCACCATAAAAAAGGACACTGATACTGCCAAGGCTCTGGGTACTTTACAATTCCGGACCCAGTCCTTTCGTGGCAACCGGGGAAGAGGACAACCTGCATACAAAGGTTCCTACCAGAATCGGTCTTCGTACACATATTCACAGTCCAAGCCGCAGTTTCAACAGCGACAACCTCAACAAGGACGACAATCTTCTTACGGCAAGTCCAATTACCGAGGAAGAGGCCAAAAACGACCTGCTGGCAACAGACAATGACTTGTCTCCCTCGCTAGCCCCTCCACCACTACATTCTTTAAGACTTGGAGGGAAACTGAAATACTTCCATCGCAATTGGCAAACTATAACAACGGATCGGTGGGTACTCCAACTCATTCGATTTGGACATTCCCTAGAATTCACCTCTATCCCCCCAACGCCGCCACCGTGCCAGCGATCACACAGGCACCTACGATTGCTTCTTCAGGAAATAGCTTCCATGCTGCAGAAGGGAGCGATAGAGAGAGTTCCACGGGCCCACAAGAATCAGGGTTTCTACTCTCACTTCTTCCTAATCCACCAAAAAGGAAAGAAATGGCGACCAATCCTGGATCTCAGGGCACTCAACGTGTTCCTAAAGAAACAATCGTTTCGTATGGTGACTCTGCAAGAAATCCTTGGTCTGCTGGAAAAAGGGGACTACATGACGTCCTTAGACCTCCAGGACGCCTACTACCATATACCTATTCTCAAAGGGCACAGGAAGTTCCTCAGGTTTGCGGTGGCAGGACAGCACTACCAGTTTCGGGTCCTTCCATTTGGCCTCAAATCGGCCCCGAGGATCTTTACCAAATGCCTATCACCGATGGCAGCATTTCTTCGTCAACAAGGCCACCAGGTGTTTCCATACCTGGACGACTGGCTGGTGAAGGCACCGACGGCGGCCGCCGCAGCTTCATCCTCCAGCGCCTGTCTGGATATTTTCCACCGCCTAGGACTGACCCTCAACACCGCCAAGTCGACTCTGGAACCCACCAAGGTCATCACGTTCCTCGGAGCGACTCTGGACACAGACCATGTCAAGGCTTTCCCCTCTCAGGAGAGAAAAACAAACTCATCTCCTTGGCCAAGGCAGTGGCTTCGCGGAAGACTCTTTCGGTCCGCACGTTCAAGTCCCTCCTTGGCATGATGTCTTCATGCATACTGCTCATTCCACACTGCCGCCTAAAAATGCGTCCACTTCAGGAGGCACTGACAAAGCAATGGACTCAAGCCACAGGTTCTTTCGAGGACCGCATACGAGTCACTCGACCCATTATCAATCATTTGCAATGGTGGACATCTCTCCACCATCTGTCACAGGGTCTGCCGTTCCTGCTCCCAGCAGAGCCACACGTAATAACTACGGATGCGTCCCTGGAAGGCTGGGGAGCAGTCCTCCAGGAACTCCAGATCAACGGCAAATGGACTACACAGGAAACCAAGCTCCATATCAATCTGTTGGAGTTACGGGCGGTTTTCCTAGCTCTACAGGCGTTTCTTCCACGCATTCGTCACTCCCCAGTGCTCGTCAGGACGGACAACACCACGACGATGCACTACCTGAACAAACAGGGGGGGACGCGTTCCATCTCGTTATCTCGAGAATCGCAAAGAATCTGGAACTGTCTTCTGGCACATGGAATAGCGTTGAAGGCGGAGTACGTCCCGGGCAAGGACAACGTCTTGGCCGACGCACTGAGCAGGGAGAAGTCTCCTTCCCACGAATGGGAACTGGACAGGGAGGTGCTGGACCGTATCTTCCAGGAGTGGGGCACCCCGAACATAGACCTCTTTGCCACCAGAGAGAACGCCAAATGCCCAAGCTTCGCAAGCAGGCATCACCACTCAGGAACCCTCGGGAATGCATTTTCCATCGCATGGCGCACCGTCTTTGCGTACGCCTTTCCGCCATTCCCACTGATACCCAGGGTTCTCAGGAAGATGAAATCGGAACCCTGCACTCTGATCCTCATTGCTCCGTCCTGGCCGAGGCAGCACTGGTTCACGGAGCTTCATCGCCTCTCTGCCCGGCCCCCTCTTCGCCTGCAGCAGTTTCCGGCCCTGATCACGATGTCTCAAGGGCAGGTTCTCCACCCGAACCTGAGCTCTCTGAAGTATTCAGCCTGGCTCCTGAATACCACGAATTCAGCCATCTGAACATCCCCAGGATTGCAGAGATGTCCTTGCGAAAGATAGAGCGGTCAGCACTAACAAAACCTACTCACTAAAATGGAAGCGATTCTGTTCCTGGTGTGTGGTTCAAGGCTTGCACCCCTTCCATGCCACTCCACAGCAGCTGCTGCCATACCTGTTACACCTTGCGCAGTCAGGCCTTGCGCATACATCCATCAAAGTGCATCTAGCGGCGATTTCAAGGTTCACAAGGACGGCTGCAGGTCCATCTTTGTGGGCGGACAGGCTCATCAAACTATTCCTAAAAGGTCTATTCAGGTCCTTTCCACGACCTCGGCCTATTCCTCCATCGTGGCACCTCAATGTGGTTCTTCATCAACTAATGAAGCATCCCTTCGAACCCATCCATAAGGCAGAGATCAAGTTCCTCTCTTGGAAAACGGCCCTCCTCCTGGCACTAACCTCTGCCAGAAGGGTCAGTGAATTGCAGGCTCTATCCATCCAGGATCCTTTTCTTCAATTCAGAGAGGACAGAGTCATTCTGAGGACTAACCCTCGCTTCATTCCAAAAGTCCCCTCGGACTTCCATCTTAATGAACCAGTGGTGCTTAGATCGTTCTTTCCGAATCCTACCACGGCAGCTGAAAGAACTCTACATTCTCTAGATCTAAAGAGATGTCTTAAATTCTACATCGATAAGACACAACACTTTCGAAAGTCATCCCAGCTCTTTATTGCCTTTAGTAGACCAAGGCTGGGGATGCCCCTCACAAAGCAGAGCATCTCAAGATGGATCTCTTCTGCGAACACCTTTTGTCACGACAAGGCCGGACGGCCTTTAGACTCACGAGTCAAAGCTCATTCGACTAGAGCCATGTCCACGTCTGCGGCGCTATTCGCTGGAGTGCCGATATTGGACATCTGCAGAGCGGCGACATGGAAGTCCCCGCACACCTTCACCAGGCACTACTGCCTGGATACTGAGCTGCTGAAGGATGCAGCAGTGGGCCGAGCAGTGCTTCGCCATCTATTCCAGTGAGGTGAGCCCTACTACATCCCTCCATCCTTTACGGGTATGCACATTCTATTACTGTATTTATATGCCAATGCATTTTGTGCTTTGTAGTCATGTGATATGTATTATCTACATGTTCATACCTGATGTTCATACAGAATGTGCATAATGTATTGCTCGCTACTCTGATTCAGGCATGTGAATCTATGAAAGACACCCAAATACTGGATAAGAAATGCGTTACTTACCTGTAACTGCAGTTATCCAGTATTAGTGTCTTTCATAGATTCACATGCACCCTCCCGCCTCCCCTGGCTGGGCTCACCTTTCTCTCTAATGAGTTTACGCCTAACTAGCTTGGTGCGTACGAAAATCTGAGAGACTTGGGCTCCTGGCAGGAAGGTTCTAGAAGGAGGTAGTAGCTGATTGGCTGTTTTACTTTATTTGGTCCTTTTTACAAAAGGACCCAGATAGGCCACCAAGGTGGGACCCTTGGGGGCCTGCTCTGTTTGGTCCTTCCTGCAAAAGGACGTGGATAGGCTACTAAGGTGAGACCTTTGGGCCTATTCTTTTCTATGTATGTCTTTAGGACATTACTTTTTATATACCGGAGGCTCCCGTCTCGACGACGGGGAATGATTCAGGCATGTGAATCTATGAAAGACACTAATACTGGATAACTGCAGTTACAGGTAAGTAACGCATTTCGTATTGATTACATTTCTGCGATCCTGAATCTGGGAGCTTTAGAATTTGAAAGGCACACTTAAAAGGGGTTGTAGTCTTTCCCCTCTCTGCAGTGTAAGGGAAATTGACCTTCAAAATGGGCGAATATAAAGATTCCCAAGACCTCTGAGGAGTATCAGAGTCTGTGGTAAGAAATAGTTATGTCGGCAGTTGTGGCAGTGCAGTAGTTTGTGGGACCATAACTATCCAATGAGTTCACAAGGTGACCTCCAGGCCCATTGTGAAGAACTACAATGAGAGGCAGCATACTGTGTCTAGGACTCCGCAATATCTTCACTTCTCTAAACCGTTGATCTTTTCACAGTCCTTAATATATCCAAAAGACATGACTGCAGAGATGTGGCCCAGTGACGCTAGGTAAGGAATAGATACATTTGCCTAAAGCCCTCTTGTATGAAACTTAGTAGTTACCAACTGCACCCTGTACATGTTTGTTGAGGGTGTAGACCAGTGATACTCCCAAGTATGGCCCATGGGCTGGCTGCTAACCTTAACATGCGGCCCCCGGATTAACAGCTGCACTGGGCTGCGATTTAGGTCTGAGCACCAACGTTCAGCAAGATGTTAAATGGGGAAGCTTTTATTTACAAGCGAACTGAACTGCAGTTAAATATTCGAATGTAATAGTATCCTGCAACATTTAACCACCCACAAAGCCCCGCTCCCATCCTGCTGCCATTAATTCAGCCCTCTGGCTCACCACAGACCACACTTTGTGGCCCACTCGGAAAACGTTTGAGAGTATCTATGGTGTAGACTGACCTTTTCCCCTGCTCCCTACGAACACTTACTAGTAGTGCTTCATATGGCGATGATGTGAGTGCACCTGTGTCCCAGCTGCTGCTTGGATCCAATATATTTTTTTTTAGTCTTTTCAGGTAACCTTGTGTCGTATGCCAAAGTTCCTTCTATCAGAAGGTTGCAAACCGCTACACCGTGACTTGTCCATTCATGCCATTTTGCTAGTACTGCAGGCCTTGATAACGAGTAGTATGAACACCTCACTCTCAGTAGTAAGAGGAACAGTATGTAGCTTTGAATAGCTCCACACTAGGAGACAACAATACACACCTTGAAACCCATGATTTTTTTTTTGCAGAGTTTTTATATAGCGCGAACTAGACCCGAACTGAATCAGGTATCAGAGCGCTTTACATAGCACCAGTTACGTTACATGAGGACACGCATTCATTTTAGGCACGGGGAGATTAAGTGATTTGCCCAGAATCACAGGAGGTTTTTGGCGTCGTTACCGAGACTCAAACCCAGATCCCCAGGTCCGAGGTCGAGCGCCCTAGCCGTTAGGCCAATGATTCTGTTTAACAAGACAAACTGTCTCATGTGAGACCCAAGAGATGTTAATACTGCCCTTGTACATGGTTTATGGATGATCTGACGTGCAGTTCTGAGCACAATAGTTCTGTATTTGGTCCTACACTTCATTAGAGAGAGGGTATAGTAATAGCTGACCTATTAAATGCTGCGGTTGGCTGGTAAGTTTTCATCCAGTCCCAGTGATTTAATAGTGTAGCCCATATTATCAGGTCCTGTATAGATTGCAACCACAGATGGTGGAGCTGCAACCAGTGTGTACACGAATAGAAAAACATTTTGGAGTGGCTCAATTACTAAGATGAACAACGCCTTCCATTTTATCCTTTTAAACTACATGTGGTTGGATGCCAGAAATGTCTTAAAATGCTCCAGTGCAGCTTTTGATTCTGATTTTAGGATAGATGTAACTGCTGCATATGCATTAATTGCTCTTGTGGAATTGAGCTTAAGAAAGATTGATGTTGCTAAAGCTCTCTGTCAATGAAGCAACTTTGAGAGGACAGCAGCTAATACTCAACAAGCTGCTTATTGTCCGTGTGAGCACTCATGATTGTTTGTCCATTAAGTGTCATAATATAGCACTTCCCAGTGTTTTTATATTCGGGACCTCGCATCTGTTTCTACCTAGTGGTGGAAAACTGGAGCTAGTTGACTGCTTTTAGAAAAATAAGAGTCCATATTTATCTGCGACCACCATGCCACAAACATATTCTGCCCCTGAGTTAACAAAGTTTTATTGTCTTAATCCAAGAACTATGGACTAAGGGAACTGTCTCCATTAGTTTCTTGACTGCGAAGGCTGTTTTACTGGACACCTAATAAAGTGAGACAGGGCCATGTGGTCGGGGTGAAGCCCTGGTTACTATCCATAATGCTACTTTTTGCAGAACATCTGTGCTTCGGTTCATTAAAGGTTTCTTGAGTATCATTGAGTGCTTGATTTGTTCGTTATGCTTGAGTCCACACACACTCACATTTCACTTCTCAACACTTACTTGCCTGTCATACACTTGGAGATATTCCTGCAGTACTGTGATGTGACTATTTGTCCACGAGGGAGAGGCTTTCTTTGTTGTGGCAGTTGCTGTACTTGTTCTTCGTGTGAAGAAGTGTGCTCCCCTGCTGCCTGTACTGTTCATATTTGGTTGTGAGGGATGCTTGCCCTAATGAGTTATGTGTTCTGTTTGCTCCATGTGCTACTGTGGATCATATGCTTTGCACTCTGCTGCCATCTAGTGTTGAGCCTGAACGTTGCAAGAAGTTGTTCGAAGTAGAAGTTTTGGTTTCGAGCGGACTGGTGATACCTCCACAAAACCCTCAATGCAACAGGTCTAAGACTCCACCTTAGATTGTTTTTTTCCATCATTGGGTAAAAACATACTTTTCGACATTCCTGGACTGTCACGCTACAGAAGGCAATGGTTCAGCTCCATGACTGGAATCACTTTTTCCTAGACCCATGAAGACTGCATAACTGATTACCACTTTGGAATCAAACTAGACCGGAAGATGAATAGGCCAATTCATATGAGAACAACTGGTGGAGTGTGATTTTATAGAGAATTACCCTTTACAATTTTGCCATAAATATAACAACAGATTCCCATGGTCAGATCAAGGTAGAGGCTTGCAGCCCTATCGACATGAAGAATCAAACTAATCGACCTATCCGGCTTTAAAAAACAAAAAGTCCATCCGTTACAGAAGAGAATGCTGGTGATCGCACAACAGAATGCTGCACTGGGACTCTCTTGAGCAATCTGCTCAGTTGGGCATTGAAGACATCAAGGAAACCTAGTCTGATGACCAAAAGCCAGTCCACTCCGGTATTCCTAGAGGCCATATAAAGTAGAGCCCACAGCGCTTGTCCTCGGAGTGCTCTCATTTCAGAAAAAGATCTGTCTAGAAGGTACCAGTAAAGCCCACACCCAGGGCCCAGGCTGTACCTAGGGTTCCACAACCCTCAAACTCGAGCAAAGCTTTAGCTCCTAGGCAGAAATGAGCCATGCTTTCAGACATGAGCCAAATCCACAACAGGACTTGAAAGACCTTTACTGAGCCATCACGCCTGTGAAAGAGTATGTTTGTTCTGGAGAAGCCTCGATACTAAGAGATCCATTTTGGCATTGAGATATGGAAATATCTACCTCGGAAATGAGGTAGATTCCAAAGTCGCTTTGAAACCGCCCTTTTACACAGAGTGAGCTCACATCATTAGAGTAGCAGAGAGGGTAACCTTTTAGGCAGAGAAATATATACAAAAGGAATGGGAGGGAGAAGATTAAAGGAAAGACTCCTCAGCTTCCCAAATGTTAAACCCGAAAGACAAAGAGGAGGCACTTTGCTAGGAATTCTGCTCAGGACAGAGATGCAAAACAAATATAAAAAAAAAAAAAAAAACTCTCACCAATAGTGTGTAGCATGGTTTATCGTTGAGGTCAATGCCTAGCTCCTCTGGTAATGCTAGGCTTGCTCAATCCTACGTTTGGATAAAGCACTTTGGTGATAGTTGTAAGGATTTAGGTGGGATCTTGGAAATTGTTTTAAAATAGCCTGCAGGTGAACCCGAACAACCTTTACTCGTAGGGCACCGTTGACAGATTGAAAACCTAGGGGGTGGTGCAGGGAGACTCCTGTCTCCGGCATCCTCTGCTGAACATGTTTGAGCTGGTCACGCTCCACTCAGAGGATCTGGCTTTTATCAGGTCCATACCGATCCCTTTAGATTTTCAGGTTATCCGTCAACTAGCAATGCTGTTGCCCTAGTTGTGTGTCAGCCACTCTCACATCACTTCTGACTTGTTGCATCTTAGGTAGTCTGGGTTTAATCAGGTGCCCACATTTTAGGAGAGGGCGAAATTTGTCCCATAGGATAGTACAGACATGCGATGCCTGTGTCACACTTACTCCAAGGCAACGTCCAACAAGACCACCTACTTGGAGTCTTATAACACCTGCAAGTAAGTTCTCCTCCTAGTCTTTCATATTTGTCATCAGCAAAAATACTACCCAACCTGTCACAAGACGTGTTCTGGTGTTTCCCTTGCAATAGAAAACACCTAGTCATCTGCATCCAAAAAAGAGAAGGCTCACATTTTAAGAGACTTATCAGAAGAACTTGGATCCTTCCCTATCCCAAAGAAACGCACGCCTTGGGAGAGTAGTTACTTCAACAAGAGTGAGAAAACCTTTTAAAACGGAAGAGAACCGGGTTCAACCAACCACAAATTACTAGAAGCTTCCCCTTTCGAGAATTTAAAGAAATTATCTACTTAATTGCAATCTCCAAAAGCAACCAAATTTGTTGCCACAGGACCTCATGAACACACATATACCAGACAGAATCAAAATATTTAATGAATAAAACAGTCCATAAAAGTATTATGAGGCAACCCAAGAGTGTACCTTCGTATACAACGTGAATAAAACAATCAACAAGGCATCACGTATAAGTAAATAATCAATAATACATCACATATCTGATACACATCGAGCCGCAGGTTCCTTAACTTAGAATATCCCCAGGTGTCAGACCGGATCCGAATTTTTTTTTGCAGCAGAACCTCTGCGCGCCAGGTGACGGGCCGCACGACCCTGCCCTGACTTCGTCCACGTACGTGACGTCAGCGAGGTCATATATGTCCCTCCAGGTGCGCTGACGTCAGTTTCCTTCTTTTCCGAGTGCAACATGGATCCGGAGTGAGCGTTTTCTCTGGCCTGTTTTCAGGCCCCCTTTTCGATGCTTCTCATCTGGAACAGTGTGCAATGCCTTCGGGCCTTAAAACTTGTACTTCCTGTTTGCGGCAGATGTCCGCGACGGACCCGCATCTTATTTGTATGTGGTGTCTAAGCGAGCACCACGACTCCACAGACTGGGGACGCCTGCCAACACCTCAAGCCGAAGACCCGGTGGGAGCGCCCGATGAAGCTTCTCTCGGCACGGCTGTCCCGGTCGGAGTCGTCTCGTCCCCTGGCCTCTTCATCGCTGGCAGGTCCCTCTTCTTTCCAGTTCCGACGTCGATTGCCTTCTGGGGCCCGGGATGTCGTTTGCCACTTGCAGGTAAGTCGAGGCACATGTCGCCAAGGTTCTCAACATCACTTTCTTCTGTTGTCAAGGGCACTGGTTCCCGGAACATTCCGAACGTCTTATTAAGAAAACCAGCCACATATAATCGTGGGTGAAGACAGGACCACAATGTTTCAGTCCTTTAACAAGAAATAAGGTTTGTACCTAAGATGGCAAAAAGACCCAATGATCCTATTAACATGATAGTCCAAATGTATTATAAGCATACGACTAAGTTAGATCTCATTATAATGAGGACGCCAGATGCAAAGTGTTCGTAATAACAAATCACATTAGGAACTGTTAGGATTCGGAAATTATGTCCGTAGCAGATACATCAAAAGGTGCTCTTCAACCAAAAGAGAAGAACATACACACACACACACACACATATATATATATATATATATATAATCCTGTATATATATCTATATATATATATATATATATATATATATATATATATATATAATCCTGTATATATATCTACTATTAGACAAATAAAAATACAGTGAGCTATTTTGCCTCATTAGATCTTTAGTACACCATGGGAGTCCAATTGAATAGACATTCAATGAATAAATGACCTTCCCAACAAGCATTGGCATAGCCAATAGGTCTCGCCTTTGGGACCTTAAAAGTATTTAGTTATGCAGCACAATATCCTTACTCCAACTACTTCAACTGTTGCATGGCTAAACACATATAACGTGCCAAAGGCGAGACCTATTGGCTATGCCAATGCTTGTTTATTTATGCAGTTGAGGGATGATATTGGCATAGGGCTATTGCCATTTTATGACCTCCCGCGGCACTGAAGAACCAGAAAATGTGAAATAGGTTATGAGGGAAGGTAGACGTGTAATATGCTGGCTGATTTTTTTTTTTAACATCCTGGAAATAGCAAACACTCGTAGGCAATGCAAGATTAAGTAAAATATGTGGAATGTAAGCAGGAACAACATAGTTCCCTTAATGCTTTTACTCTTATTATTTAGAAATGAAGTGCGTTTGCCTGAAAAGTTAAGAACATGACTACATTGACCTGTTTCAATGTCCATTGCTTTCATACTTACAATATATGGTTTAAAAAGACCATATTCCTGAGCACAAAGCTGCTGTACACATTTTATAAACTAAAATAAAATAATACTGATAAGGATCATATTTAAACGTTTACTACTTTAGGTATCAACCAGGTATTGCAGTACCTACAGGTATGGTGTATTTCCCCACCCGGAAAAACAATGTTTAAAGAAAGAGGAGAAAAAGTAGCGCTTCACTTGCTAACTCTGTGAAGTGGCGCTAATGTGTTTGGTTACAATATCAAAAGTCCCCTCGCTATATGAAGGCAGACTAAAGACTTCTCTCTTCAGAACAAACTCAAAAACAAAAGCGATCAGCCAATCGTTTATAATTCCTCAGACAAAACCTACTTTATTACAGGCTAGACAGACTTAAAAGAAAAGAGATGTGTCAAGTGTCGGCAGATGATGGGGCAGTATAAAGCTGGAGGGTTATGAACATGTATTGAACCCCAGAAGAGGTGAGACAGGTATGTGTTCCCGCCGGAGACCTGGTGATACTGAGAGGATATGCATGACCTCTTACCCCGAGCCAAGTACGACAACTTAAAGAATCCCCTTTCCCACTCTCACCCTCTCCTTCTCCGGCTCCTTGGCGTCTGAGCACGCTAACCTCGATTCCGGCGGAAGTAACCCGAGTGCCCAATCAGGGCAAGAGGAAACCGTCCCAAGGAGAAGAATGAGATGTGGAAGCCACAGCACATTCCCGGTGTGCCCAGCGTGCAGGTGGCACCAAAAGGAGACTTTCAAGGAGAAGGTTAGCGAAACAAGAGGGCCTCTGTCTAATGGTTGATAAGCCTGGCAACCATCTTTGAATTGTCAAGTTTCTTGCAAATCTCAAAGTATTCGTCTGAAACAAACCCAACTAATCTGAGAAGGAAATACAAATTCTAACAGAGTGCTTATTTAAGCACACTTGTATGTGAGAACTATGTACAAATGTTAGTGTTTGACAGATTAACACAAAAAAGTAAAGCATAACTTTGAAAATGACCACAAGCGATATTGTCACAAACAAGCAGTGTTGTGGGAAGGGCATGGGGGACGACACAGGAGATTGGGAGAAACTGTGTCCGAAACATGAAGCGCCTCTGTGAAATGGGCCATGACACGCAAGCCTGGGGCCCCGTTAGAAGCACTCTGCATCCAAGCGCAATTTAAAAGTTACAAGGTCTATAACCTTTACAACAGCAGTAGACATAGCAACCTCATAGGATAAATATGCACGTACTGCAAAGCCTAAATTAAAAATGCGCCTCAGACGGCATTGTCGGCTTACTGTGTTGCGTAGCGCTACAGCCATCATTGTAAGATGTGATAATCTTGTGTTCCAAGACGAGCTGCACTATTTAAACCTGCCATCACTGACTTACAACGGCAACATAGCCAACTGAAATTGACCATCAGATGGAATCTCAGGAGTGCTGGTATTACGTAGTGGCCATTTTATTACCTGTGATGTCATTATTAGCCGATGTTACACAGCTAATACAAATCCTGTATTGTGATAATTTGGAGTTCCCCTGTGATATAGTACGGGACTATTACAAAGTCTTAAAATAAATCTGTATTAAATAAAATATTCTGTTCTTGTTAGAATGAGTTAAAAATGCAATTTATATATTCTCTGTGTTAAAGATAGATTTCCCCATTTCTCCTAGCATGGGTCTAAAGGTTTCTAAATAAGTCTCATGTGTTGTTATTTTTCGTACGAGCTATAACATTTATGTATACCCACGTTAATGAGATGCTAATTCCTACTAGTCTCATAAAAAGTAACGCGAAGGCAAGGGTCCGTTATGGGGCTAGCGGGGAGTGCACAGTCACATTCAAAATACAGAGAGGGGTGAGACGCATGGCACCCTTTTTATTTACACTTTATATTAATGAACTAGGTCAAGTCCTGGTGAATCAGTGTCGGGATCTGCCACAAATTGAGAAACCTCTCATACTAGCCTTACTGTATGCGGATGGCTCTGTATTGATGTCACAAACGCAGTTGGGGTTCCAAAGGGTAGTGACGAGTTTTTCCATGTTCATGCACAAGTTGGGCCTTAGAGTGAATACCTTGAATACCTTTATCACGAAATGTGGGGGAGGTAGTGCAAAATGTAGGCTTATTTATATTGATAATAAAAAGGTCGAATTTACTAAACGTTTTTCTTATTTAGTTATTATTTTTTAACAGAAGGGGACATGGACTCAGGCAGTTCAATACAGGAAACTATTGTTTATGAAAGCTACTGCTGTATTAGCCAATGTTTATAGAAAACTGGGTAGACGATCTCGCGTATAGTTATTACACATCTACCAGACAAAATGTGTCTCCGCGGCTATGTACAGTGCAGGCATCTGGGGCTATGAAGACCCTCAGTCCCTACGGCTATTTGTGAATGCATTTTTTAGATTCCTACTGGCAGTCTCAAGCAGTACATCTACTTCTATATGCCACTCTGATCTAGGGATGCGGCACATATCTCACCGTATAAAAATACAACCTGTTTTATTGTGGCACAGGATATGGACTACTGTAAAAACTAGTTTTAATTGAGAGATTTTAAATGATAGTCTTAAGTAACAGCGGGTCTTTATCATATCATGGCTAAAATATGTTCTTGATTTTATGAACGATGTTGGGCATCATGAATATTACAATGATCCTAGTACCATGACTTTAGTCATGAGAAAATATTTTAAAAGAAGCTGTTTGGTGCTCCTGGAGACAACCAGATTTTCTGCGGAGATTCTGAAACCAACTGTACAGGTGAATCAACTGATGTTAACCACATATAGTATTCAGCAATATCTTAAAAATACTCCAGGTGGCTATGATAGATTTGTACTGACCCGCTTTAGATTAGGTATCATTCATAAACTAACTAGTTTTCCTATTATGAATGATTGGTCTAGAACTATGAGTAAGTGCCCATGTGATGATGTGTCCCAACAATCGACATTGCATGTTCTTTTATTGTGTACATTTTATTCTATACAGAGAAGGAGATGGATTTTACCAATCTTAAGGTCACTTGGCCTCTGACAGTATCGTCCCACATTATTAGTATTGCAGTCACTAGAGAATGAATATTTTACAAGGTCACTAGCTGTATGTTTTAAAAATGAAATAAAATGTAGGAAAACTATTTTTATTAGAATTTTTTGAGTATCCTACTCCCCCTGATTAAGCTCAAAGGAAATCATAGGGCGTTTTAGAATATTTTAGACCATGTTTAAAACAATTTTTTTAAAGACGTTGATAATGTATGCTATCATGTGCTTTTATGATTTTCTTAAAAAGAACTTGAATAAAGCTTTATTGATTTGAATTGAAAGTGATTTGCAAGGAAAACGTGCTCATCTGAACAGACTACCAACTACCTTACATTACATCCAAAAGCTGATGGTGGGAACATGCATTTACTCATATTGAACTTGGCACAGATGATATGGCATTTGGCCAAACCTCATCCGATCTTGTCAGTTAAAATGTTACTTTGTAAACTCTGAAACCACTGAACCAAAGCCCCCCCCCCCCCATACAGAGAGCTTATACAGAGCGAAGGCCAAGGTTTGTGTGTGTGTATGTATGTATGTATGTATGTATATATATATATATATATATATATATATATATATATATATATATATATATATATATATATATATATATATATATAATCGCTCCCAATTCCATCAGGTAATCCTACCTGTAATAGATGACAACACTCATGGGGGAGAGTTCCGAAAAGTTTTATTCACAAACTCTGAACTCGAAGACACCAGGCGCGTTTCGGTACTTAGCCTTTGTCAATTGTTGCACAAAAACGCCGCGCCCGCCATTGCTTTTTATCTATATACATTCATTCTTAGTTTCCGGTACATGAACATTGAAAAAGGACAATTATTCAAATCAGGCATTTTTCACGAGGTTCCGCCATCTTTAAATTATAGATGAGGAACTATAATGCATGCAGCCTAATACACGAATTCTGACAAATGTGTTCACAAAATGCTGTAGATATGCAAGCCTACATGAACCGATCCAAATACAATTGCATTATAAAACCCCTAAATGGGTAAAAGCGCCATAGCCTGCCTCCACATGTAGTTCTTAATAACGCCCTGAATGAGCTAATTTCCAATACATTGTCCAGAAACTCTAAACGTTACATATCATTTCAATCAATAAGATTCAGCACAAAAATGTCAATTTTTTGGAAGTTACATTACAAAAACAATGCAATTCTAAAACGTTAAGTTTAGCAGAACCAGCTGAACATGCCCTTTGACTGTGAGCACCTCTTAGGTCCACAATTGGATCAAGCGTTAGAAAAAGTAAAAAAGGGTACAGAAACAGCCAAAAGTGATGGGGCACTACAAACACCCACTTTCCGCAGGTCCTTTTGCCGTACTCCTTACCATGGAAGCTTAAAGGCAATCTCCCCTGAAGACACTATTTTGTCAGTGCACCCAGGCACAGCCGTCTTTTCCCAGTGTTTATTTCAGAGGGTCTTGTAGGGGCAACAATTCCAGAGGCAATGGTAGCTACCGAAAAAGAACTAGATCTGCCACCAAACCCTGACTTGCCTCTTTTTTTCTCCGACCACACAACACCTGTCCAGGGGTGGCTACAAGGCTCACTTCTCAGATGACAAACGACCACCTCAGACCAGTGAGTGCTGAATATTATCCAATATGGTTATAGTCTGTAACTCACTTTGATACCTCCCACCATTCCACCTCACATACAGACTCTCATGAGCATCAAAGGCTGCTCACGGAGAAGGCTACAGCTCTCCTCCTCAGAGGCTGTAGAACCTGCCTCCCGACAGCAATGTATGCGAGTGTACTCACTGTACTGTCTAATACTCAAAATAGACTGGTCCCTCAGGCCCCTAAACAAATACATCTTGTCAAAGCATTTTCACATGGTGACCCTTGAGGACATCATTCCACTTTTCCAGCAAGGTAACTTTATGGCCACGCTCAACCTATAGGATGTCTATTTCAACATACCAATACATCCGGCTCACCACAGATATTTCAGATTTGTGGTCAGTGGAAGACATTACAAATTCAAAGTGCTCGCTTTGCTCACCAAATTCCTTGCAGTGGTGGCTGCACATCGCCACAAATACACACAGATCACAATTGATCTGCTTCATCACGTGGGGTTTACCATCAATGCCTCAAAATCCCACCTTTAACCCCTCCAGATCTAACCCTACCCAGGGGCTATTCTCAACTCTGAGCTAAGCATAGCCTATCCAAACCTTCCAGAATCCAGTCCTTTTAGACAGGACTTCCCCAGTTTCAATCAAATCAACAACTGTCAGAACAGTCCTGCCCCTCCTAGGCATGATGGCCTCCTGCATTGGCATTGTACCGCATGCCAGGCTTCACATGCGTCTGTTGCAAGAATGTGTAGCGTTAGTGGTCTCAAGCAAAAGGTCATTGGGACGATCTAGCATTGATCCGGGTGCCTCACTCACTGCTCTCTGCAGTGGTGGAACAGCAACCTGTTGCAGGGACGGCCTTTCCTTGACCCAGTTCAACAGAGGATTGTTGTAGGAAGCTGACTTTTTTTTTATAGTGTACCAAAATGAGGTACACTATGTAGAAAGTCCAGAAGACTCTTATTGGCTTACAGGGCTTCAATGAATGAATGAAATGAATGATCCCAAATGCTATTTTTTGTGGTACTGTGAGTGAGCAATGTAGGCTTATCTGAGGGTAGTGTTAAGCATTTGTTGTACACACAAAGTCAATACATGAGAAACACCTTGAAGAAACTAGAGACCAATCCCCGTCGCCAAGGCGGGAGTCCCACGGTAAATAAAATAGCATTGCCAAAGGTAAAGAACAGTAGTAGGCTCTAAGGAAAAGGCCTGAGGCCCAAATCTTAGTAGCCTATTGACATCATTATGCTAAAAAGACCAAAGTCTTTGTCCCAACCAATCAGCTAGCAGCACCCTCTAGAACCCTCTCTGCAGAGCCAGTTCTCAGATTTTCACCGCACGTGGTGTGGAAGAGAGTCTCCCTGAGTGCGACTCAGTTTTTCCTTCATGATGTCTGACAAGAAGGCCTTGTTCAAACCCTGCAGAACATGCGACAAAAAGAGAGTCCATGTTGATGATCAACATAAGGACTGTCTCTATTGCCTCTACCCAAAGCATGAGGTTAAAGATTGTAAGATCTGCCGAACCTTCCCTTCAAAAACTCTAAGGAATAGGGAGGCTAGAGTCCTGTTGTGGCTCAAATCATCTTCAAATGAAGATGATGATAGAGCTTCAACCTCCAGCAAGAGAGCAAGATCTCAGGACAGTTCGTCAAGTGAGGGGAGAAAACATCTCAAATCCTCACACTCCACTTCTGGTCCTTCTCAATCCTCTGGGCCTATTCAGTCTACAGAAGCTTCAGCTCTCAAGGACTCTAAAAAGCAATTATTCAAAACCGTGAGTAAAAGCTGTTCTGTCTCTTTAGCTTTACCGTTGTCGACTATCTCGGTTACATCTTCAGCTCCTTCGTCGACGGCGACAATTTCTACTACTCCTATTACTTCTCCTATCCTGTCGACCAGGATTTCCATAGTGTCTAAAAAAAAGCAGTCGTCGATGATCCGTCGACGAAAGCCTCATCGACGAAGCCGTCTAAACACTCGTCAACGAAGGTACAGTCGACAAAGCTTCCGTCGTCGACGAAGACCTCTTCTGTGCTGTCGACGAGTGCCCCGTCGACGAAGAAGTCAAGTCTGTCGCCGATTGTCCCATCGACGTCTAGTCCGTCGACGATGGTCCCGTCGACGATGCTTCCGTCGGCATCTGCCTCGTCGGCGATGATCCCGTCGACTACGACTAAAATGAAGAGTCCATCGACAGTGAATCTATCTTCTTTGCCCCCGTCAACGACCATACAATCTACAGGAGTGGAACCTGCTTCTACTAAGTCTTTAGTGGCGGTGCAAACTTTTTTAAAGCCTGTTTCTTCGAAAAGTTTCCAGCTTAAATCTTTCCAGAGGCAAGAGTGTTCGTATATATCACCACTTACTCCGTATCACCTCCTCAACACATATGCCCAAGAGGAGGATGATGACTATGATGATGATGACGATGAAGGAGCTTTTGGAATAGCTCGTCATCCTTCAGAACTGAACATTAAATGTCAAGAAGACGAAGAAGATGAAGACTGCACAGAACACTATTACCAGGAGGACATTGTTCCTCAACAGACAGGATACCAGAGGCATTCTCGGATTTCAGAGTCAAGCCATCTGCCTCCTACCCTCATTCAGGACTTGCAGGCCATGTTAGCTGATTATAGGCAGCGCTTTCCACCACAGCAAGTCGTTCCACCACCCCAGCCTGTGGTAGTTCCAGATCCTATACTTCAGCTGGAGGTTCCGGCACCAATGTCTCCAATTACAGAACCTCCTCAACAGCACCAGCCTGTTCAGCCTGCTCAAACTCCGGACACTTCTTCGGATGAAGAAGTTGAAGAAGGCGAACTGCCACAGAATCCTCACTTGGATCCGTGGGATTCATATATTATTCCCATGCCATCTCCACCAACTCCACAACCATCAGTCTCACCGCCCGAAGATATAGGTGGATTTCATAACATCATGCGGCGAGCTGCTACTAGGTCTCAGCTTCCAGTGACTGTGGAACAAACTGATTGTTTCCTCCACGATTTCAAAGTGGAGGCTAGGAAAGTTACAAGAGCTATTCCAATAATAGATTACATATGAAGTGAGGGCATCAAGATTATGAAGAATCCTTTATCCGTGCCTGCAGTGCTTCCACGGGTTGATTAAAAAATATCGTGCTCCGATCAACAGCCCATCCTGCCTCATTGGTCACCCCAGGCCGGATTCAGTCATTTCACAGGCCACCCAACAAAGGTCTAAAATCCGGCCACGCCCATCACTACACCGCCGGACAAAGAGGGACGTCATCTTGACCTCATTGGTAAAAAGTTCTCAACCATGGCTGCTGCCTCCATCAGGGCAGCGAATTCATTAGCGATCATAGGGCGTTATGATCGCCAAATGTGGTCGGACATGGCGGGTCTGATTGACCTTATTCCAGAGGACAAATGACAGGAGGCTAGAAAGATCTTGTTGGAGGGAGAGCGCGCAGCATCAGAAACTATCGCTCTGGATATTGTCAACACAAATATCAGGCAATTGGCTGGGGCTGCAGTTCTCAGGTGCCAAGGTTGGTTAAAGGCTACCACCTTCCGACCAGAAGTCCAAACCAAAATATTAGATATGGCCTATGACGGCAAATATTTGTTCGACAAACATATTGATGAAGTCCTCCAAGCAATCAAGACAGATACTGATACCGCAGTATCTTTGGGTTCCCTACAGTGCAAAAGGGGAAGATTCAAGGGGCTAGAGGGTGTGGCTATTCCTCTAGAGGAGGTTACCATCAACAGAGCAGACAATATCAGCCTCAATATCGGCAATCTTATCAATCATCGTACCGCCAATCCAATATGTCTGGTTTCTCTCGCCAAGGAGGCTGAAAACGCTCCAACAGTCAAGGGCGAGACTCTCAGAGAAACAAGTGAGTTCAGCCGGCGCCAATCACATTTCCTTTCCTCCCTGTGGACGCGAAAATGTCTTTTTTCCAAGATCAGTGGCAACAAATGACCGCTGGGTGCTTGACCTCGTAAAGCATGGGCCCACCCTAGAATTTGTCACCAAGCCACCAACGACTCCGCCCAAGAGACCCCCTCCCCCTCGTCTTCACTTAATGTTCAAGGAAGCTTATTCAATGTTCCTCAAGAACGCTATCGAGAAGGTCCCAGTTCTTCAGAAACGGACAGTTTTCTACTCCAGTTTTTTCCTCATCAAAAAGAAATCAGAAGAATGGCGACCAATTCTGGACCTTCGCAACCTCAACAGGTTCCTCAAAAAACAGGGTTTTCGTATGGTCACCCTGTCAGATTCTGAGCTGCCTGAATGAGGGAGATTTTATGGCTTTCTTAGACATGGAAGACGCATACTTACACATCCCGATTCATCCGAAACATCGAAAGTATCTCCAATTCACTGTGGCTGGTGCCCATTATCAGTTCAAAGTGCTCCCGTTTGGACTCAGATCGGCTCCAAGGATCTTCACAAAGTGCCTGGCCCCAGTAGCGGCAACGTTGCGTTCTTGGGGAATCCAGGTCTTCCTGTACTTGGGCGATTCGTTAATCAAAGGTCCTTCAAAGCATAATGTAAAGAATGCCATTTCAACATGTCGCAATCTCTTTGCATCTCTGGGACTAACTGTGAACAGAAGCAAATCCCAGTTATATTCAAAGCAGATCCTGTCGTTCCTGGGAGCACGTCTAGACACAATACAATGAAAGGCATTCTTATCTCAAGAAGGACAATGTCGCCTACAGAAATAGGCATGTCAGGTTTAAAAAAGAAAGTCACTTTTTGTTCGCCTGTTCGCTTCACTCCTGGGAATGTGTTCTTCGGACTTAAATCTCATCCCCTTGGCGCGCCTGAAAATGAGACCCCTACAGGAGGAACTACATCTTCAGTGGAAAGAAGCGACAGGTTGCTTCGACGACGTCATCATAGTCACTCCACGAATGGTGGATGCTCTTCAATGGTGGTCACTGTTACCCAATCTGACACAAGGACTCATGTTCTTACAGAACCATCCAGACTTCGTTCTGACAACGGATGCGTCCATGGAGGGATGGGGAGGTCATCTCCAAGATTTACAAGTACAAGACCAATGGTCTCAGAAGTACAGACAACGACACATCAACAGTCTGGAACTGCGGGCAATCTTCCAATCCTTGCAAGCGTTCCTTCCAAGGATTTCAGGGTCTTCGGTCTTAGTTCGAACCGACAATACCACCAGCATGTTCTACGTGAACAAACAAGGAGGGACAAGGTCGGCAACGTTATCAAAGGAAGCTCAGGAGTTATGGGAATGGCTAACACTTCACAACATAACTCTGAAGGCAGAGCATGTCAGAGGCCTCCACAATACAATAGCGGACAAACTCAGCAGGTCCCTATCAGACTGCCACGGATGGGAATCAGAACACGTTCAAGTGAACAGAGTTTTCCAGGCTTGGGGCAAACCGACTGTGGATTTGTTTGCAACAAAGCAAAACAAGAAATTCCGGTATTACGCCAGCAGATACCCTCAACAGGGGTCACGAGGAAATGCCCTGTCCATGCGATGGTCAGGGATTTGTGCTTACGCTTTCCCCCCCGATCCCGTTGATACCAAGGGTGTTGCGCAAGATGAAATTGGAGGGCTGCCGTCTCATCATGATTGCTCCCCGGTGGCTGCGCCAGTACTGGTTCCAAGAACTTTTGTTGCTATCCCAGGACCGTCCAATCTGTCTTCTTCCAACTCCAACAATGCTATCGCGGAACGAGGGACAGATATTTCACCCAGACCCTCAATCTCTGAAATTACACGCATGGCTCCTGATTTCTTAGAATTTCAAGACCTTCATATTCCTCAGGATTGCCGTGACATCTTACTAAAATCACGAGCACAAAGCACCTTCAAGACTTATAGTCTTAAATGGAAGAAGTTTTGCCTTTGGTGTAACTCTAACAGTATACACTTGATAGAAGCTCCTGCAGAGAAAATTCTTCCTTATCTACTTCATCTGGCTCGCTCTGGTCTCTCTTTTTCATCCATAAAAGTCCATCTAGCGGCTCTATCCAGGTTCAGGAAAGTTGCCAACATTCCCTCACTATGTTCGTCCTCTCTAATCAAACAGTTCACGAGTGGTCTTTTCCGAGCTTATCCTCCGGTTAGGCCTCCCCCACCGGAATGGGAACTCAATTCGGTTCTCTCACAACTGATGAAACATCCATTCGAACCCATTCATAAAGCAGACATCAAGTATCTCACATGGATGGTCGCCCTACTTCTAGCCTTAACGTCTGCCAGAAGAGTAAGTGAAATTCAGGCATTCACTATTGAAGAACCTTTCCTGCATTTCTCTAAGGATTATATTTAAGGATTATGTCACTCTTTGAACGAATCTAACATTCATACCTAAAGTACCATCACAGTTCCATTTAAATGAACCAGTGAAGTTGAGAGCTTTCTTTCCAAATCCTACTACACCGGCGGAAAGAACACTACCTTCTTTGGACATCAAACGATGTTTAAAATTCTACCTGCAAAGGACAAAAACCTTCAGGAAATCTGATCAATTATTTGTGGCTTACGGTCAGACCACGCTCGGTACAGCAGTCGCAAAAGCCACAATTTCCAGGTGGATAGCTTCCTCAATCAATTTCTGCCATATTAAATCGAATAGACCACTACTGAGAAAGGTGAAGGCTTACTCCACAGCGTATACAGCGTTGTTTGCAGGAGTGCTGCAACATGGAAGAATGTCCACACGTTCACGAGACATTACTGCCTGCAATCGAGTCAAGAGGATGCGGCAGTTGGTCAGCCTGTCTTACGACACCGATTTCTTTAAGAACAGCTTCAGGTAACCTGTGTTCTTTACTTTTGTATTTATACTGAGTTTTCAATGTATTGACATGCAGATATAATGTATTTTAAGGTGTGTGTGTGTGTGTGTATATATGTATGTGTGTATATATATATATATATATATATGTTTCAATTTTAACAAATGGATGTACGTGACTTTAGATATCCATGTTTTTACTACTCTATGAATGTTCTTTTATATTTCTGCTCATGTTTTACTTATGAAAAGTTCAGTTGCCCTACTCTTGTTGTTTATTAATAGTAATGTATCTGGGAGTTTATCAGTACAAGTCTCTCACCATCCGCAACCGACTCCTACCTGGCGTACTGCTTGATATTCTGATTCAGGCATGTGAATCTATGAAAGATACCCCAATACTGGATAAGAAAACAAGTTACTTACCTGTAACTTCAGTTATCCAGTATTGGTATCTTTCATAGATTCACATGCACCCACCCTCCTCCCTGGAGAGTCAGTTCTCTATTTAGGATACTCATTTCCCACTTGTGCTAACGAAAATCTGAGGAGAACTGGCTCTGCAGAGAGGGTTCTAGAGGGTGCTGCTGGCTGATTAGTTGGGACAAAGACTTTGGTCTTTTCAGCATAATGATGTAGATGGGCTACTAAGATTTGGGCCTCAGGCCTTTTCCTTAGGGCCTACTACTGTTCTTTTCCTTTGGCACTGCTATTTTATTTACCGTGGGACTCCCGCCTTGGCGACTGGGAATGATTCAGGCATGGGAATCTATGAAAGATACTAATACTGGATAACTGAAGTTACAGGTAAGTAACTTGTTTTCTTATGTATTATCCCTCTCTTCTACCTCCGTGCTCTGAGGGTCTCTTGGATTTGCGATCATCACGGACCACGTTCGTACAGCCTCCTTGAGTTTATCATCCCTCCTTATGTGTTTCATCAGTCAGTTCAGCCATCACCCACCCATTCAAATCCCTCAAACAGTTACTTATAAACAGTAGGGTCGGGACGATTCATGAGATTGATATCCTTTTTTTTGCTATCACAACCCCAAAAGCACAAATTTCCTACTGAGCCGTTTCTTTTTTGGGTTGGGTATTAAATCCAAGACTGAACATATAGTCTTAGAAATAGACCATCCAGTAGCCTTATGAATTTTCTCCAGCACTCCCTCCCACAATAAACCCAGGCTCTGGCATGTCCATACCATATGAACGAAGCTTGCGGCAGCTTCGCCGCATCTAGGGCAAGCATCCGACCATTCCAGATAAATTTTACTTAATCTATCTGGGGTTTGCTATACTTGATGTATTATATTATACTGAATTAACTTAAAACATGTGTTAGAGCTCACTTCACTAACCCCTTCATGCACTCTTGCCCATTCCCATCCTGATATGGGTTCTTCAGATTCCTCCTCGCACCTTGTCTGTACCGGTAGGGCGGGGACCGAATTATTGTCTTGAAGGGGCCTATAAATATGGGAGATTAAATGCCACCCTCCCTCCATGGAAAATAATGTTATTAGCACAGCTGTGCAAGGGGTTTTCTCCGGGAAGGACGTCCATATTTCCCTAGCTACTGCCGCAATCTTCCCAGGAAGGATGTCCATATTTCCCTAGCTACTGCCGCAATCTTCCCATATTGTAGGAATTGCCCTGATCCCAATTCGACCGTAATCACAGCCACCTCACGATGCCTCAGTGGGACTTGAACCTTGTACTGACTTATCTGATGTGCGCTCCCTTTGAGCTACTTCATAACTGTCCTCTATGTCTTCTGACTCTTAAAACTGCATTTCTGGTTGCCATCACCTCTGCCAGGAGAGTGAGTGAGCTCCAGGCTCTATCTTCTAAACCTCCTTTCCTCACTGTCCATCCGGACAAGGTTGGTCTGAGGATTTGTCCTTCTTTCTTGCCCAAGGTGGTTACAGCCTTTCATATCGGGCAGTCCATCACCTTGCCCACCTTCTTTCTGCCTCCGCATCCCTCGAAAGATGAAGAGAGGCTCCACCGTCTGGACCCAAAATGTGCGCTCTCCTTCTATCTAGACCGCACACGCCAGTTCTGGGTGGACGACCAGCTCTTTGTTGGTTACGAGGGCCCTAAGAAGGGTCGGGCAGTGCACAAGCGGACCATCTCTCAGTGGGTCGTCTTGTGCATCAAGGTTTGCTATTCCTTGGCGAAAAAGGAGCCTCCTGTGGGGCTGCGCGCCCATTCCACTCTGGCCACAGCGGCTACTACTGCCCTGGGTTGGGGAGTCCCCTTGCAGGACATCTGTCAGGCAGCTACGTGGGCCTCGCTGCACACGTTTGCTAGGCACTACTGCCTGGACAGCCAAGTCCGGAGAGATGGCTTTTTCGGCCGTTCCGTTCTCCAGGACTTTCTGGTGTGATCTTGATTCGCAGACCCACCACCGTGGGTTGGTATTGCTGGTGTATCTATTTTAAGGTAAGGAATCTAACACTAACCTGTTTCTTTCAGATGCACTAGTTACTCACCTTCGGTAACGATATATCTGTAAGAAACAGTAGTATGTGTTAGATTCCTTACCACCCCACCCGTCCTCCCCGTTATGTGAACCAATATCTAGGGTTAAGGAATTTCCCTTTGTGGGCCCTAGTTTCATGGCACCAGTGTCGGTTTCTATCATGGCTCTGCGTTCCTTGCGCGGAAAACTATGTACAGAACTGACGTTAGTGCGTGAGGACGGCATTTAAGTATTCAGACGCCATCCCGGCGAACAAAACGACGGACGCAGAGCCGCAGACGACGCCTACCGACACGCAAGGGTACTGCTGGCGAAAACTTTCCGGATCCAGCCTGACGCCTGGGGATATTCTAAGGTAAGGAATCTAACACTAACTACTGTTTCTTACAGATATATCGTTACCGAAGGTAAGTAACTTGTGCAACAGGTGTTATATGAATGCAAACCTTTCTTCCCCTTCTATCCCTCAACTATCGTTCTCACTCCAAATAACTAATATCCACCACTCAAATTACTTTCTTTTGTGTTGAAGTTTTTTATTGAAATTTGCAGAGAAAAAATACAAATGTGTTGACAAAGCAAAATGATATAATGATAAACGGATGCATTTAAGTGATAATGAAACTTGCATAAGATATAGCAAATATGAGGAAATAAAGAATAACATATATTCCATAATCCAATATAAGATAAAATTAGAAAGAATAATAGATAAATTATAATATAAAAGGAGAAGTGAGGAAAAGAAAAGGAAAAGAGAAAGGAAGAAAGAAAGAAAAGAAAGGAGAAGAGTACTAGAACAACAGAAACAGATAGGGAATGAACTGGAAGGAAGGAAGGGGGAAGGGTACCCACAGTAAAGTGATAGAAAAGGAACCATGGAAGGAATAGAATTAAGCAGAAACAGTATGTGTAGAAGAAGGAATGGATGTTGAGTCATCATCCACAGTAGTCTCCAAGAAAGGGGACCAAATTTGGAGAAAAATGGAAGCTTGATCTTGTAGATTTTAAATTGTGCGTTCATGTAAAGCCGTTTGCATCATTGCCACCAACCACTCTTCCTGAGAGGGAATTGAGGGGGATTTCCAATGTCGCTGTATACAAATTTTGGCCGTGGCCAAAGCAGCGTGAAGGAGACGAATTTGTAATTTGGAGAGTTTCGAAAAACCCCGAAAGTCATGTAAAATAATATTGGCAGGAGTAAAAGATAGGGGTAATGACATTGTAGAAGCCAATGTCTTCCTCACAAAAAGCCAGAAGGATCTAGTCCGAGGACATTCGCAAATGATATGTGTAATATCACATCCAGAAGCAGAACATCTCCAGCAGGACATGTGTGATACCAACTTAGCTTGGTGTAATTTAACAGAAGACCAATGCCATTCATGGAGAATTTTGAAAATACAGAATTTAAGACTAGCTTCCCGAACACCTTTATGTAATCCTTCTAAAATTTGATCCCATTGAATATTGGAATATACAACTGATAAACGGGATTGCCATTTCATCTGAAGAGCTTGTGAGAGAGGATGTAGAAACGTCTTATAAAGACCAGAAGTCACACCTTTAAGATTTCCCCATAACTGCAAATAAGACAAAATGGGAGATACTGAGAGTAGCTCAGGTGGAGAACCTAAATGTTTTGTGATACTTTGTTGAAGTTGAGTATATTTATGAGATTGTGTAGGAGGTAAGTGAAATTCCTCGCAAATTTGGGAAAAGGGTTTAAAGGTTCCATCATGAAAAAGTTGATCTATAGAAGTAATGCCAGCCTCTTGCCATAAAGGCCAGGACAAGGTGCGACCACCAATATGAAAAGCTGAATTAAGCCATAAAGGAGCTTTAATGTGAATTTGCGAATTAGATTTTAGTATACGATGACCTCTCTGCCAAGATTTATGCATTGCAGATAAAATAGGGTTTTTAGGATCGGAAGAACTAGTTCCTGTACCGTATAAAAGGGACAGACCTAAACCAGGAGCCAAAAGGTGACGTTCAAGTGGAACCCATTGAGGTATGTGTTTAGATTTGGGCAGGAAAAATGTGAGTTGGGAGATATGAAGGGCGAGTGAATAATGCTCAATGGAGGGAAGTTCTAAACCCCCGTGTAGTTGATGGGCCTTCAATTTGGCCACGGCAAGGCGTGGTTTAGCTGTACCCCAAATAAAAGATTTTATTTTGGAGTCAATGGATCGTAGGGTAGGTAGGGGAATGTGGAGAGGGAGTATACCGAGAACATAAAGAAACCGTGGTAAAGTAACCATCTTAACCGCCTGAACTCGTCCCCAAAGTGATAGTCCCAGAGCTTTCCACTTATCAATCAAAGTGTAAATAAAGGAGTCAAATTATCCGTGACCATACTATCCAAACCTCTATTAATTAATATTCCTAGGTACTTAAGACGGGATGATTGCCAATGAAAAGGAAAGCCAGAGATTGCTAGTTTTGTAGTGCCAAGTGACACGGGTAATGCTTCACTTTTATCCCAATTTATTTTGTAACCTGAGAAAGAAGAGAAATCGTTGATAATTTGAAGGAGAGCGGGAAGAGAACGAGGAAGGTCAGTAAGAGTAAGAAGAATGTCATCTGCATATAAATACATTTTAGAATGGCCAATTGGAAGAGGGATGCCTATAACTTCAGTGGATTGTCGTATTGCCGCAGCCAGAGGCTCCATCGCTAAGAGGAAAAGGAGAGGGGAAAGCGGGTATCCTTGACGAGTGCCACGACAAATTGGAAAGGGGATGGACAAGAAACCACCACAATTAACTTGAGCCAATGGACTATCATAAAGCAGACGTACTTTATCAATAAATGGATCGCCCAAGCCGAACCTTTGCATGACTGTAAAAAGGTATTCCCATTCAATACGATCAAATGCTTTTTCCGCATCAAGGGAAAGAAATAATGCATCGTCTGTAAGATGTTTAGCTGACCACAAGGCATGAGATAAAGTGCGGAGATGAGTCCTGGATGAGCGACCTGGAACGAAACCTACTTGCGAATTATGAATTAAGGAAGGTAAAACTTTACGAAGAGTGGATGCAAGAATACTAGCTAGTATTTTAATATCAGTATTCAAGAGAGATATAGGCCGATAACTGCCACACAACAAGGGATCTTTCCCAGGTTTCGGTAAGACAGCTATTATGGCTTTGTTAGAAAGAGATCCGAGAGAAGATCCCTCAACAGCTTCTTGAAACGCGGCATGCAAGGTATCTATCATGTTCTGACCAGTCCATTTATAAAATTCAGGAGGAAAACCATCTTCCCCTGGAGCTTTATGGTATGGTAAGGCAGTTATAGCTGAAGAAATCTCATCTTTAGTAATAACACCATCAAGTAAAGCTCTACCGTCATCCGAAAGTCGTGGAAGAGATATTGCATCTAAAAATTTGGACATTTTAGGTTTATGTATATGAGTACATGGAGAATAAAGAGATCTATAAAAGGAAGCAAATTCGTCAACAATTTCTTGTGGTCTAGTAAGTAGATTATATGAACAAAGAGGGGGACGAAAAGGGACAATGTTTAAAGGGGTCCAGTGTACCTGTCCAAAGAACATGTATCACCGGCAGTTCCGCGTGTACCGACACGCCTGAGTGTGTGGGGGTAGGTTTTGAATGGCGCTGGCCTCTCGTCGCTAAGGCAGTTGTTGCTAGCGTAGTCCCCACAGGAACTAGCCGCGCAGACTGACATTGGGTTTGCAATGGTCTGACGGTGATGCAGTACTTTTAGCCTGCTACAGCCATAGACCCACCAGGTTGTATAAACCATACCCCATAGCTCACCTCTGGGCACCAAATGAGTTTATGAGCACTATCTGGTCCTGAAGAATTGCCTTTAGGGCATGAAACATGTTGACCATGTCTGAGGGTTGAAATGAGGCCATACTAATGGTTATTTTGGTCCTCAATACCCCTCTTTTCACTTTTTAATAAAGTGGCGAGCCACACGAATAAAGGTTACTTTGTGGACTACCCAACTTTTTTTAAACTCACATTTCGCTCACTACCTCACTTTTTTAAGCCCCTCACACACCAGCAAATCACGGCAAGGAACAAAAGATCTCCGCCAAAGAGTAACACGTGTTGTTACCCGTCAGGCATTGCAGCGCCGGCTTGACGTAGGAGCAGGAAGCCGATGATGTAAACAACATCACAAGAAGGCTGAATGAGACATGTCATCCAGCCCATTAGTTGTGTGAGGCTTCTTAGTTCCGATAAGGAACTTGCTGACTTCCCAAACCCCCCCTGCTTCCAACAATTATTTCGTGAGAGAGACTCTATTACAGGCTTATACCTAGGGGAACTTTGTACAACCTTTGCTACTAGTAAGTAGATTACCAAGACTGGATGTAATAGCAGGAATCGCCATAGCGGCCTCCCTCTGACGCAGTTGTGCAGCTAGTAACCAACCAGCTTTTTCCCCCTGCTCGTGTAATGTCTCCCTTTCATTTTTTGTAAGGCGTATTCGGCCTTAGAAGTAAAAAGACTATTAAGAGACATTCGTGCTTGTTCCAGTGATTTACGATTCTGGAGGGTAGGATTTGAAATATACAAATGAGAAAACCGTTGAATGTCTTGCTCAAATTCTGCTTGTTTAGCGGCATTGTTCTTGTTGGCAAGAGCGGCATCACACATAAGCTGACCTCTAATGGTAGCCTTAGCTGCTGCCCAAACCGTTTTCTTAGATGAAATTGAATCCTCATTAATAGTAAGATAGTCTTGGAGGTGAGATTGTGAAAGAGCTTTACCTGCAGTTGTCCTATATCTATTTATGCTCAATCTCCATGGTTTGCGACCTGGCCTAGATAGACCTAAATCGAGGGACAAAAGAACGGGAGAGTGATCGGATATAGCTGCTTCCAGGATTTTCGATTCCGTAACCAACTGAACTGTCTTTTGTGAAAGAAGGAAATAGTCTAGACGGGAAAATGTGCCATGGGTAGAAGAAAAGAATGTGTATTCTTTATCTTGCGGATGACTAAGCCTCCAATGGTCAACTAGACCATTGTCTGCGAGAACATCATGTAAAATGGCTCTATCGGAAACGTTAACATTGTCAAGACTGCCTGTTTTGTCGAGGACAGGATCTGGAGCCAAATTCCAATCCTCTCCAATGAGAAATTGAAAGGCATTGATTTCTGTGAGAAGACAATTCATTCTAAGGAAAAATTGTTTTTTGGCACCAAGTGGAGCGTATATAGATCCGAGACAAATGAAAGAGTTTCCAATTTTCAATTTAACAAAGACATGACCCTCCGGATCAGACCATGTCTTGGAAATCGTGAAGGGAAGTTATTTTCGGACGAGGATGGCTACACCACATTTACGAACAGGATTAGGGTTGGTGGGATCAGATTTAGAAATGCTACTATGAATAACCTTTCCGACCCAATCTCTGCTGAGTTTACTAGATTCAAACTCATCCAAATGTGTTTCCTGTAGTAAAGCAATGTCCACATGTTTAGAGGCGCTGGGATACTCTTGGGGCGCTGGGATACTCTTGGGTGACTACGCGCTGTACAAAAACCTAAAATAAAAATAAATAAAAATAGAGTGCAAATATGAAAGGACTTTTTTCCGTTTAATATAATGGGTGAGACCATGAACATTCCAGGAAACCACTGAGAGAGGATGAATAGAAGACATAATAGAACAGTTGGAAGAATAGGATAGAGAAAAAGAGAAGGAATAAGTATACAGAGAAAAAAAAATAAAGGGGGGATAGAGATGGTACCCTGAAAAACAAAAGGACAAAGTGTATAAAAGTCTGAGAAACTAATAAAAGAAAGAAAAGAGGATGTGAGAAGTGTTTAGACAAGCAGAGTAAATACCTAAAATAGAAAAAATAGAGAAAAAAGAAAAAAACAAAATAGGAAAATAAAGAAGAAACCAAGACTGTCTGGGCGCACTCAAGCAACGTCGTGGGACGGAACTCCGTCCGAGGAAAGAAAAATGTGGATCAAATGGATCAAGGATAATGTGGAATATATGAAAGTTACAGTAAAGTAAAATAACAGTATCATAATCATAAGAAACCATAAATTATTACTGTATAATACAAAGCCATGAAATAAGCATATTGACATCTACAATATGATGTAACTATGATAAAAAATTAGGAAAGAATTGCAATAGACGAAGACAAAAGGTGTTGGGAAGAACGAAAGACATAATACATAACCGAAAGAGTATACAAAGTAGTTAGAGAAGCATAGAAGATAAAATACAAGGAGAGCGAACAAGTGATAAAATGTAATATAGAAAGGAGGAAGAACAATATAGAGCAGAGAGCGAAGAGGAGGGGAAGAAAACATATAATAAAACATTGAAACAAAGATAAAAAGGAAACCGCAAAGCTGTCATTGAAACAAATAAAACAATTAAACAAAAATACTTACTGCAATATTGGAATAACTAGGAAACTAAATATGCAATGTCAGATTAAGCGATACTAATATCACCAGAGGGAGGGTCTTAATCATGAGGAAAAGACATGCAAGAGATGATTACTATAACCTGAACATGCAATAAGCAATACAGTAGTAGGTAGAAATGCGCTTCAAAAGCGGAAAACAGTGCGATAATGAGATTACACAATAGCATTAATACAGATATTGCAATATGAGATCAGAAACAGAAGTAACTACATTAAATAATGCAATAAAGTATCAAGATGAGCCATGGAACAGGCAAAAAAAAAATACCTGTCATTATCTATAGTGGCAATTAGAAGGGAGAACAAGAAATCACAGAAATATACAAGTGGACCGGAAAAGAGTATTCAGTCAGCATCTGACGGCTTTTTGAGAGGTGATCTAGATTTGTCTCTCTGTGGTACATTAGTAAGGGTGGGGATGGAGTGCAGAGCTGAAGCCTTATCGTCCTGAGATCGATTCAGACGAGTGAAATCTCTACCACGTTGCCTGGAATCACCAAAGGTGTTTGAGTGTGGCATTGGCAAATTTGAAGATGAAGTAAATGACAGAGGTTGATCACAATGAGAAGATTGGGTTTCCATGTCGGTGGATTTGATGTTATCCAAAAATTGTTGCAAAAGTGCAGGATCGTAAAATTCTTTATATTCTCCATTTCTGGGGATACGAAAACGTGCAGGCTCAAACAATCCATATTTGATGTCCATTTGACGCAATTGAGGCCGCATGGAGAGAAATGCCTTCTGTCGCTCGTTAGACTCTTTCGAAAAGTCTGCAGCTACATGAATGGTATGACCTTGAAAAAGAAAGGAACCACGAGAGCGAGCCATAGACAAAATTTGTCGAGTTTGTTCATGCCGAAGAAAACATGCAATAACTGGTCTTGGCCGCGCAGAAGCATCTGAACGTGGAGGACCAATTCTATGAGCACGCTGAATCTCAAGAGGAAGAGCAAAGGAGATACCAGTCAGAGTGGGAAGAGTATCATAGAGAAATGACTTCATGTCCTGTTTCTCAATGTTTTCTGGAAATCCAAAAAAGCGGACATTGTCTCTATGGCTGCGGTCTTCCAAATCAATGATTTTGCTATGCAAAAAAAGGAGGTCTTGATCCGAACTCTGAACTGTATCCAGGCGGCTCTCCATATCCAGGATTTTAGAGTCAATGTTGTCAATCCTTGTATGAAAAGTAGTGAGCTCTGCTCTTATTGACTTAGTTTCTGCAGACAGTGATGTCATGGTGATGTCTAGCCCCTCCAGTCGGCGATTAACCCCAGAAAGTTCCTGCAAGATTCGTTGCATAGTATCAGATAATGTCTTGTCACTCTGAGGTGTTACAGCGTGGGATGAGGGAGGCGATGAGGATACGTTACTTTTCACTGGTAAATTGGGAGTTTGTTTTGTCACTTCAGTGAAGAGTGGTTGTTTAGGCGTTCTGTTACCATTCCTATTGGTAGACATTGTGACACACGGTTGCACAGATGCTCTACAAAAACGAATTGATGTAATATTACGATATGAAGCAATGGTGAAAACAATGGTGCATCAAATGACAAAATAAAGGACTGCAGCGAGTCAGTGAAGAAAAGGCCTACAATCAGAGAAGAGTTAGTAGCTATATCAAATAACATATAGCATCAGGCCTGGTGGTGTTAGAATGTGTCATTCACGACGTATAAATAAATGATACACATTGAAAATCAACAAGCTGGAAGCGAAAAGCGCTGCAACATATGAAATAGATCAAATACAGTCTATAACCCCCTATCTGGTAAAATGGAAGAAAAGCACCTTAGCAGTATTACATGAAAAACTGGTTCTGTCACATATACAGGCGTAGTACATTAATAGAAAGCATTATGCGCCATGAAGTAACATGGGGATATGACAGAATGCGCAGCAAAAGGTAATTAAGGCAAATGAGGATTATGTAAAAGTTCCTGCGTAATTAAGGAAATGTTGTCAAAGCATTTGAATGCATACAAAGTATGAAGCAGTGCATTCTTGTGAGGCAATTGAAAGTGGGCGCTCCGTGACAGAATACCTCATGAGGCCATGTCGCAAAAGAGCAGGCTGGAGTCAGTCGAGCTGGAATTAAATAACATGTAAAGAACAGCAGTAGAGTTAATTGCCCTGCGCATGAAACAAGAGGAGACTGTCCAAGGCGCAATGTGTGAGGAGAAAGTAGCATAGGTAATTATAGTTGCCCTTTTCCATATAAAACCAGGCAAAGCTAAGTTGAATTGAATAATGCTGAGAGGCACCGCTGAAGAGACATGGAGTGAAGGTGAAAGCTGTGGGGCTCCGTTGCACAGAAGGAAATGTCAGTTGAACATGTTTGTTTTAATTTTCCTCCGCTCTTAGTATTCGCCCATTAAAGGAAAATAACTTTGCCAGCAATACGGAGGTATGCCGCTATACCCGCATGAAGAAGCGCTGCAGAGCAGACACATGCGCAGTATTTGAAGAGGCACGGCCCTGCAATGCGAGGAGGCGCGGCGCTGTAGTCGGAGGAGGCGCGGCCCTGTGGTGAGGAGGCGCGGCCTCAGTCGACGCGCAGATCTCGGAGCGCGTCAGCAAAGCGGACGGTCACCTCACCGGTGTCGAAACAGAGGAAAGATCACCGCTCCGCCGTATATGAAGCCACCAGTGCGTTCCACATGCCCTCCGGTGACAATGGAGCATGAATAGGTAGGTCCGGCGGTCCAGGTGCGGGAGAGTGACTCGTCAGGAGTCCGTCCCACAATGGAGCTCAATCTTCAGGCGGCCATCTTCCATCGTGGCCAGACCACGCCCCCCACTCAAATTACTTTCATATTTCAAAATACTAATTCAACACTAATGCTCTATGGGTCCCGGAGTAGCGTGCTACTTACCCAAAAAGCAATTTGACGCCTCGTCAGGGGTAGTAAGCGCTATATAAATGCAATTACAATACAATACAGATATTTTAGAGTGTGTTCGGGGCGCCTCTGTGTTTTAGGTTATAAATTCACTTCAAATAATGATGAGGTAGGATTGAAGGTAAGTAGCATTTCCTTCTAGCGCAGTTGTCCAAGCATTACCCTTATAGAAATACTGCTATCTGCTTATGGATTGTATTTGTAAAGTAGTTGTACTTTGGACTGGATGGGAACTAGCTCGTGGTTATAGAGGAGAATGCTGCTGTTGTAATAATTTGCTAAAATGCATGGTGCTCCCTCAAAAATAAAGAATCTGATAGGCATGTTGTGGAAGAAATTAAGCTTAACCAAAGTCTTCCATTTTCTGCCTTCACTTGGTATTTGTTAATTGTCAGAAGCAGTGTACACGGTGGGAGTGGGTTCGCCAGGTGACCTAGGTTTTTTTGTATCAATTTTTTTATTGAAAACACTTGTAATAAATAAATATAAAGATACATATTTGGTGACCTAGTTTTTAATTTTCTGTTGACAGTCTGGGTTATCAACAAGGAATGTGCAAGTTCTGTGCTGTCAGTGATTTTCCTTTCTATTCCAATCCCCTGCAGGGATAGAATGATGCTGCTAAAATTAGAACAGGAAATTCTGGAGTTTATTAACGATAATAGGTAAGCCATGAAGCATGCAATGAAGATTCTGCAGCAGTATGTAATGTGTATTTTTGTTGTATCTGCTTGCTAACCTTTGGTGTTTCCCCTCTTAATTGCGCAACCAATGAATTTGTTAATGAACTTGATAAAAAAAGGTTGATTAAAAAAAAAAGTGGGATGTGAATAGGAAAGAGTACCTTTTTATTGGTGAATTGTTCCTTTCTAGCATGAAGGGCACACTCCAAGAAGCTGAAGTGTGAATATATTTTCCTCATCGCTAGTGTGATCTTGAGGAAGTCCTCTTTACATCTCTTGGTCCTGTGGGGATACCTTTTACATTTAAGAGCCTTCTTGTTGGGTGGTGTGCACGTGCGACCACCTTGCAAGTCATTGCACCATTTCTACCCAAAGCGCCCGACTCCATGCCACCCCATGTTCTCTCTTAATCAGTTTTAATTCTTGGACTGTTGAACAGAAGGAATCTCATCGCTCCGATTTCAACGTTGTTTTGTGATACACATTTCTTTTTTAACCTGTTTATAGCTTTGTTTCCAATTATTAATATTTTGTTCTGTAGGATTCATTTTTTGATAATTGCCCTGGCTGCTCTTTTTTGTCACTGGTCATACACTAAGTGAAAAGTTTCCTAATACTTCCACCATTACCGGCTGATAGTTGTGCCAGTTAACATTGAATCATTCAGCAAATTGATAACTGCACACATTTTTTATTGTAAGAGTATGTCTGTAATGAAATAATATATAAATAAAGGCTACACAGTTGAAAAATATTTCAAGCAAATATCTTATGAAAGGTTTTACCTTTTTAGATCTCGCCTGGCGTTAGCAGTGCGCATGCGCTGCCCTCGCCATGTGAGGGCTTCTTGGAATCAATACGGTTCCAGAAGTTGTTTCTTTGCTCCGCCTGAACTTTTCATTAGTGGGCATCTTTTGGCGTCATTGAATATGCTGAACAGAGTGTAATGATTGTACCTGAGGCTTTGTAGTCCCTCCTGGTTGCCATCCTGTCCACCTTTAGCCCAGCCACCTGGGACTGGATCTTTTACTGGCGGCCTGACTCTGTGGGTTTTATAATGACTGTTGGCACATTTATTTTTACCATTGTTGGCCTGTGGGCTGTGCATGTGCTCGTGGGTGACATTTAATAATGTGCTTTACATGAGTACCAGTTATCTTACATTGGAGCGCTTTACATGAGACCCAGTTACGTTACACAAGGACCCATTCGTTTTTGGTAGGCACGGGGAGATGAAGTAATTTGCCCAGAATCACCAGATGTTGAGACAACTTCGAGGATCGAACTGTTTCCCCAGCTCCAAAGCGCAATTCTGGCTTTGAGGCCACAAGTCGCTGCTTGCACAAGGGCTGGCTGTGGAAAAACTCTGACCCACTGGGGTAGGCTGCCTGCTTTCCGCGCTCTGTAAGTACTTACTGCTCCAGAGAGTCTGCCTCTCTGCGTCCCTCTAGGGGGTCTTCAAATGCTGCCTGTTTATTTCAAACTTACAGCTGAAATTGTGCAATGTCTTAGTTGCTTCAATGTTCTGCTGACAGGTTGCGTGTTTAAAGGGACAGTGTCTTTACAGTGTAACACATTCACCCGCACCGCGCGCTGCTACATTACTCAAATCCTCCAAACTGTGGGATTAGCTCACTCTGGAGCTGCACTGAAGTGAGGAAAGATAGGTACGTGCCACCATAGTACTGTTCGTGCACACAAGTGTGTACATGGTCTTTAGCTTTACCCACCAGCTAAAGATATTTTCACTCTTTATTTTCCAGCGGTGAGGTGAACTTCCCAGGAGATCTCACCTGAGCTGAGTGGTCCCCCTACCCCCCCAATGGGCAGGGCGGGAGCAACGAAGCCTGGAACCGCCCAGGAGACAGCCTAAATAGTTTCTATGGTTCAACCGTAACTCGCGATATCACGGAACACGGACTCTTGACAGTATCGTGCACTAATTCCCTGCGCTATCTGCAGTGAGTATTAGCTGCAAGATGAGAGGCCTTAAAGGGGGGAGGCCTTCTTACTGGCAGATATTTACGATTCACCTCTCTCCGTAATTATCAAAAGCATCACTTTGTGATGCCCAAATTTTGTACATTTCAGTGGAAAGTTATTTCTTATCACAATCCCTGAACTTTCTAGTTTGCCATTTTTCAAATACTGATTGATATACCGAAGACTCATTAAAAATGTAATAGAGGATCGAATTTTATGTGCTGAATTCCACATAAACTGCTACATAAAGGTGTAAAGTTAAACCACTGTGCTTCACCCAAAACAGGATTTTCAGCGGAACAGCCTGTGTGCATCAATTATGTTTTCCTGAAGCTGTTGAAAATCATCTATTTGCACTCTTAGTTTATTGAAACCCTCTAATTCATATAAAGAGTCCATTTTAAAAATACAAATTGTTCGTCTCACCTTTGCTTAAAAACGCTCACTTTTTGGCAGTTGCTGAGGTTACCTCCTTGTTGATTGTGTGATTCACATATTAAAACTAAACTTGAAATGCCCTGTCTTTGGTTTCTTTTACAGGTATGGTGGTGGGTGTGTTGGAGTGAGATTTTGGTTGTGTGTGTGTGTGTGTGTGTGTATATATATATATATATATATATATATATATATATATATAGATATATATATCTATCTATATCTATATATATATATATATATATATATATATATATATATATATATATATATATATATATATAGATATATATATATAGATATATAGATATATAGATAGATAGATATATATACACACACACAACCACATGCACCTATTAGTGCATGATGATGGGACTACTGGCGTACATTGTGTGGACCAACAATTGGCATGTTGGTGCATGATGGGAGGTTTGTGGATGTATTTTGTTGCTTATGTTAACATATGATGATGGTGTCATGGCTTTTGATGTTGGTGTGTTGACATATAATGGATGTAACTTCAAGATTTTAGTTGTGTTGGCATGGGATAGTATATGCTGGTGTGCTATCTTGGATGTGTGGACACATTTATATGGTTATATTAGCATATGATGGTGTTATTTTGGCATATTGGGTGTTAATGTATAATATTTGTGTGTACTCAAGACAACTTATCACACCACTGCTGTCCCTTTATCACGTTGAAGCCCTTCTTGGTGCAGCCTTGGCACTGGACCTGCAGTCTTTCTGCATGCCAGTTAGCCTTGCCTTTGCCGCCAATCTGTGAGTCACTCTGCTGGCACTCTGTGCCCCAGACCAACCTGCTTTGCCCCTCCAGCCCATTTATAAGCCCCTGCATGCCCTATGTGTTCCCACCCCTACAGGCCTTCTGTGACATCATCCTTTGGTGGAGGCATACTGCATGATTCCAATCACCTTGGAAATCTGTAACCCTCAAACATGCAATCACAAATCCAATGCCACAATTGGTACAGTACTTAAACAGTTTCTGCCTTCACCCCGGCACCATTTGGCCCTACATTCTTCCTTCTGGGTGAATTCTCAGAGCCCACCTATCCATTCATGAGCACTGTGCCAGCGTTGCAGTGACCACATCTAGTCTAGAAAGCCTCTCGACCCTGGAGGTGAGAGGGAGGGCACATAGTAACAGAGCCACGCCTCAGTAGAGCCCTCTTGGAGAGTTCCCAGGGTCTAAGGGGCGAATATCACTAGGGCTGAAACAAAGAATCTTCCCCATCCACACAACCCAATCCATCCATAACTTCCTACTCTGTGCGTGCTTGTGAGCGGAGGCACTACCACTATTGATTGCTGAGCAAGTCAAAGGATGCTTCATTGCAAAAGAGCTAATCCATGGGGTTAGAAAGAGGACTGGGCACTCAAAGAGGACAACAATGAAGCCAATTTCCCATAAAATAAATTATAAAACAATAAATAGGCTATGGTCAAGACCATTTTATGATGGTTTCCTGGTTTGGATGCCATGACCAGGGAGGGATGTGGAGTATTGGAGATGAAAGGAGCAGCAAGCAATCAGCCAATTAACACTTTCTAGGGAACGATAGTGAGCTATAAAAAAAGAAAACACGAGGGGCGTGCGTGTAGGCTCCGGGTCTGACCCTTTACATGTCGGAGTCTTTGCAGTGCCGATGACAAGCTGTGTGTGCTGAATAAATAAAAGGCGTGCAATGGTGAAACATGAAAGCGGGAGCCGTGCTGATAAATAAAAGGAGCAAAATGTACAGGTCTGTGCTATTCTCGTTCACAACGGAGCGGGAGGTGCCAGAAGGATGGCTGCAACAACAGGGAAAGAAGGGAGCAAAGATGCAATAAAATACTGGCGCCAAAGCTGAACAGGCACACAGAGTGTAACATGAGCAGAAAAGAAATAAAAAAGAATTGTCCCTGAATCGATCAGATCAACACCCAAAGCATAAAGATACAGTCCCTGCTCTGTGAAAGGAAACGAAAGGCAAAAAGGAGGGACAAAGAGAAAGGATTGACCACTAGCAAGCAATGATTTTTAAAAGACACCAACAAACAAAAAAGCAGTGGGCAGGCTGTAAGCCCAGAAAGCATATGCCACAGGTCTCAAAGCTCGACATAAAGAATGGTCACTTATAGCCATAGTTTTTCATTTGTAGAGGTACTTATGGATTTGGGCTCTAATTGATGCCATTGCATCATTTATTTCACTTGAAGACTGACTGACTTAGGGCTACGGACAGGCCATGACTGGAAACAAGCAATATCTCCATTACCCTAAGAGGAGGAGGGATGGTAGTTCTGGAATGAAGTCCAGCAAAATTCCCAGCCCCACTTTGAACATGCAGTGCTCTGTGTCTTTAGTAGTCAATAATGGCCACCAATTGGTACTCTGCAGGGCAGAGAGAGTGCAGTTTTGCTTCTAATCATAGTCAAACATCTACAGCTCCATGATCCAGGGAATTCTTGATTGTGGTTGTTTCTCTAGACCAGCTGGGCTGCTGACAACTCTCGGTTCCTGTGAATCTCAATGCCTTGAGTGGTCCTCTATGTTGAACCTTAGCCAGCTGCCCCTTTGGAGGTCTTTGAGAAACACTCTAGACAGTCCACCGTCTCATATTCCACGTAGCAACAATTTCATGAATCCAGACTGATACCCAGCTTGTTGCAGAGCTGCGAGCTGCTAAGATTCAACTTTTAATAGTGTGGGTGCCAAACACTACTGCATAGGACCTCCAAGATATCCAGATCTGCAACTTACGTAGCTCAGAACCCTATTAACTATGCCGCTTTCGTTTGCGCAGCATTCCACTGTTCCTTTAAAGTACTGTCTTTTAATTATTTATATAGGTCCGAAGAAAAGCATCTTCCGGTTTGTACTCCTGTTTATGCAGTCTGGACTTTTCTGGGCTCCAACCAGTCTGGTGAAAAGGTAGGTACTGTGTAGGTACTCTGTGGGCGCAAGATGGGTTGTGACAAAGAAGGCTCATCTTTCTACAAAGTGGAATTACCATTTTTCTAACACCCTGCCTTTCACAATTTTTTAAAGAAAATCATTGATACCTGTTTGGAGCATCTGCAAAGATTAAAAAAACACTCATACCTCACGCTGTAAAGGAAGCCATGATACTTGAAAGCCAAAATGTCTTCCACTGCCTTTGCACAATGTGTGTGGGGAGAGTTGACTAATTTACCAATCCCCTTTACTTGGGAAAGGTGATCTGATAAGTTTAGGATTCTACTTTGCCCCAGGTCCCCAAGTCCTAGGAAAAGTGGATTTTAAGACTTCGCGCCCTGAAGAATTAGACTAAGATGAGTACTGATTTCCAAGATTTGCAATTTTGACAAATCCTTGTTTTCTGATGCAAAATTGAAGTTATGCTGAAAACCGCCATATTGTCAGAATTATTACTGTTTATCTTTTATGATATTCTTGAACAGAAGAGTGAATAGAACTTGAGCCATACATAGTCGTTCCTTGAAGTTGATGACCCTGAAGAATTTTTCTCTCATTGCAATTACTTGGATGCGTTGCCTCTGCGAGCTACAGGCACTGTCACTGGCCTGCTTATACCATCTTCTTCCCTGAGTGCCCGGACTTGGTTTTCCGGTCCTCACATCCTTTTTTTCCGAACACAACTATGTCCTTCAATGTGGAGCAGCCAATCACACTCTCTACTTTTTTCTCTATCCATCCCACTAAGTAGGAGGAGAGGCCTCACCATTTAACCCCAAGAGAGTCCTTTGTTTTTATATTTGCACCCGGTGGGTGACCATGTCTCCATTGGATTTGCCACTGCACGGAAGGAGAGGGCAACTTAGAAATAAGCTCTTTACATTTGGATTGTCGGTGTCAAGAAGGGCTATGCCTTGGCCAAGAAGCAACCTCAAAGTCCTTCTGGTTCATTTCACCAGAGCTAAAGCCACCACTGCAGCTTTAGCTTGGGATGTTTCAGTGCTGAACGTCTTCCAGGCTGCACCTGCTACGGAAATCTACAGTTGGTTCTATCTCTTTCTCTGTTGTTCTGGCAACCTTTGGAGGATCCACGTATACGTTACCGGATTTACTTTTAACTCGCCCTGAAGAAACTCCCTGGTAGTGAGTAAAACGCGTTGGCTGACTGTTTCGCTAATTGCACTTTGATTGCTTTTAAAAGAATGAATAATACTAAATAAAGGACCTCTTCACATATCAAACTCAACTTTTTTGGACTTCTTTACTTGTGCACCCCCATATGAACTAACAAAAAATAATCTATAATAATAATCAAATGCACAATCGCAATCACAAAAACTGGTTAAGGTGAGGTCAGAAAGAAAGAGGGCCTTACAGATTTGTTCACATTAATTCTTTTTATCAGATTTGCAAAATTCAAATGGATATATACACAGACCAAGGAAAAACATTAGTGCTTTTGTGTCCCCAAGTAAAATGGAGCGGTACAAAAGGGGGTGGTGATGGACGGAGCATCTCAACCAATCAAACACTCACACCCAGTGGCAAAAGATCTGGGTTTAATCCATCACCGTTCTTTAGCCCACTCTGGCACCCCAGTTCAGACATGGCCATATGCAAATCAGTCTTACCCTGTGCCTCATGGGAACAGTCCAGCTTGGTTCAGATGCTCCGTCCCCCCCTTTTGTACCGCTTTGTTAGCCATAAGTTGGCAGGGTATGCTCAGACGTGAGTCCCTTGCTCACTTTGCCACTGGATTCAAGCAAGCCTGGCTGAAGACGGCTGAAATGCCAGAAACCGGTCCTGGGAAGCTTGTTTCCAGTCCAGGGAAGGCATGGCTTGGCAGTTCGAGCTGGACTGTTCCCATGAGGCACAGGGTCAGACTGATTTGCATATGGCCATGTCTGAACTGGGGTGGCAGAGTGGGCTAAAGAACAGTGATGGATTAAACCCAGATCTATTGACTGGCTGTAAGTGTTTGATTGGTTCAGATGCTCCGTCCATCACCACCCCCTTTTGTACCCAAGTGAAATGGAACCATAAAACAAACCGTGAAAAACATGTACCGTGTACAGCTTGGTTTCTACAATTTTTTAAAAAGGCGACCAAAGATTAACTTAGTAATGATTCCAGCTTCTGTGTACAATAGTCAGAGATGTTAGACTAGTTTGCTTTCGAATACAGTCGACTGCATTTGGACCCTTTTATAGTGCAGGGTCTCTTAAGGACCAAGTGACATCGGGACAATCTGATGGCGATTGTTCATCCTCGTGAGACAGTGAAATAAGTGAGACACCGGTAAAGTGAGAGAGGTAAAGGGAATACTCTCACGAGGACCCGGTTGGGTAACCCATATGAGAGACGAACTGTGGGGCTGAGAAACGATCTTAATCATAGGTTGCTCAATCGTGGTAGATGGCAGAAGTACATGACCCCCACTTAGTGTAGTAGTGATGGAGCAGATTCTTCAATTTAATTAAACCGGCTGCGGGACCAATCGTGCCACGGGGATGGTAATACTCTTTGGAATGAATCTGTCAATTCAAACTGCTCCGGTCATCTTTTGTAGGAGGATCAGTTTTTGATTCCCGGCTGACAAGTTGATGTCTGATATTTCCACCACTCCACACTTTTTGCAGCTCCTTGTGCCCTTCCATTACTTCATTTTAGTTTTCACCGCTGCCCATAACAAACACATATGTATAGTGGCACTCTTTTGGCCATTTTGTTTACATTAGTCTGCAATAAAGCTCTCCTTTTATGAGACCCCAATTGTTGTGAGTTTCCTACAGGGCAAATATTTAAGTGAATTTAGGAGGTTTTCTAACCACTCTGACTGGCAACAATCCTTTAACTGTTGCACTGAGTACAGAATCGGCCAGTCAAATTTCCTCAGAACAGCACACTTTGCTCTACTCTACTTAACGCTCTGACTGACACTTTGCCCAATGCTTCCTTGAATGAACTTCAAACCCCCTGGAGCGGTCCTGGTGTCTCACATATTATGGATGGATTCTCACCTCCATTCATGCGTTGCTGCACTCTGGATATTGCTTCTTTCTACTCCTAACTCAAGGGTTTGGTTATTTAGCGTAGGCCATGGTCCTGTACATGTGAGAGAGCACACCTCAGATCCAGAGTCTGAGTACTCTGCATGCCCCTCTGATACTGCTGGTAGGACACTTGTTCTACAGAGATGTCCTCCATGCCTGATGTTTCAACTCCCTCTCTGTGGAGTCCATACCCAGTTGTCGGTCAGGATTTTCTCACATCTGGTTGGGTTATGAGGCTTGCACCACAGCCACTATCTTGTCTTGCCTCCACTTCTTTGCTGCAGGGGCTGGACATTCTGGATAGATCCAAGCAAGTGAAAGGACTTTGGATTGACATTTGAATGCATACGAGGATCTCTGCATTTTTTCTTCACCAGTTTTCTTCACTGTTTAGTTGTGGAATGTTGTTCAGAGAGGGGGAAAGGTCACTTGTTATTGGTTTGTTCATTGTGTCAGGAAGCAACCAGTAGCCCAGTCTCCTTGCACCCCTTTATTCTTAGTTATGTGTTCCCTAAAGCCGGTATGGTATTGAGATAACACTTGCTTGTTGTTTAGTTGTATATCCTCTGGTAATTTTAGCCCTCCTGCTTTGACAATTATTAATGCCTCTTCTCCATCCTTGCTAACCAGCCTGTGAGCATTAACTAGAATCAAAGGTGAGGTACATAGGAAAGGTACAGGTCATTTAGACTGCTCAGTTTTGTTTGCTGACATTTTATAAACGTGTGGGTACAATTTCAATTAGTTTGTTGAAGGATGTTTACCTATAACAAAAAGTGAGTAAGAACAATGAGAACTCTGCAACAGAAAAAGCTGCATATTGGTTGTTGGAGGTGAGTAGATTTTCCATAATCTGTAATCTGATAACAAATAAATCCACTCTAGTGTGCCCAGCATGCATTTCTGCAGTGGTCCTTGCACTGCTGTGTGATCACCTTACCTTTAAATCTCTGCCCATCAGCCGTATGTCTTGTGTAGCTCTTGCCACATTGTGCCCTCTCATAAAAGTGCAGAGCTCTTGGGGATAAAAACATATGAAACCTATTCTGATAACTTTTTTTCTTGGGTTTTAGTAATCAATTCAAAAAGTTCCCCCAGATGACCTCCTATCACCGGATGCTCTTACATCGGGTAGCTGCGTATTTCGGCATGGACCACAACGTCGACCAAACTGGAAAAGCTGTCATCATTAATAAGACTGGTACCACACGCATGTAAGAGGCCTTGAGGAACTGAATGGGCTGCAGCCTGCTTTGCTACTTCTGTCATTGTGCTTGCCCTCATTCTTTAATGCTATAAGGGAAAGAATCCTCTAAAGGAAAGCATTCATAGTACTGTACCTTGTATGTGAATATACGAGTTTGTTTCCAGCACACTGATTTTGGCACCTTTCATCAGCGTTATGCTGACACCCCTAAAAAAAGCAGAATGTTTAACCTTGCCTCTTCACGCATCTCTTAACATATAAGCAGAAACAACGTCACACAGCATGTGTACATTCTTAAAATTGTGTTCCCTGGGGTGTGATGGACCCACAGCTGAGAGTGTTAGATTTGCTGAGAAATTGTTCTGCACTCTTTGCCTGCCCAGGCAGAGGTGTGTGCATATGTTCAACATTGAGCAGAGAAAAGACGCTTTTGTTTTTCTGAAATTAATTTCCCACAATAATTTTCTTTTCCTCTCTCATCTCATTGTAGTTTACTGCCCTTTCTTTAATGCTTTTCGCTCATCTATCTAATATTTCTTTATCTATAATTTCCAATATTGGTTTCCCAATTCCTTTCTTTTCTCCCTTTAGCTCCTGCCTTTCTATAGCATGTTCTTGCCATTCTCTCTCCTTTCTTTCTGTTGCTTCTAAGCTTTTGTCCAACTTGCCTTGTATGCTTTACTCACTCCTCAGAACTTGTCCTGCCCCCAGTTTCATGCTCCCACCCACTCCTGCTTGTGCCCCAGGCCTATTTTGCTTATCTTTAGTCCTTTTTGTGTTTCGTTGCCTTAAGGCTTTTGCTCAATTCTTTTGCAACTTGCTTGCTCCTCTTATCTTGATTCACCTATATTACTCCTTTTGCTTTATTAACTGGTGCTTTTCTTGTGCATCTTGCTCAGGTATTTGGTGTCTGCCTAGTAATTTTTGCTTGCTAGTCTCCCTGGCTTGTCCCTTGCATGTTGCAGTCCTTCTCTCTCCTTCATGACACATAATTTGATGCTGTTGAGCCTTTCACTCTCTCCATGTTCTTGCCCTTTAGTGTCCCTTTCTGACGTTGCTCTTGCTAACTTGTAGATCTCCAGCCCTGGTCTCTCATGCATCTCTCATTCCTTTCTCACTCTCTTTCAGCTTGCCGTCCTGTGTCTGTCTTTCTAATTTTGTCCTATACTCTTCTCTTGCCCCATCTTTCATGTAAGCCTCCCGACATTTTAGCTATTTTCTCTTTTTTCCCTTTCCACTTTCTCTTTTCCTGTCTCTCAGTAAATTTGTATTTTATCATTTATCATTTTCTTTTCATCATTTCAAGTTAAATCTCATCTTTGTCTCTATCCTGGTTTTATTCCCTTCTCCACTTTTGCCTTATCCATTTCTCTGTCTTCTTTCCTGCTGTATTCTTTCTCTTCAAGTGCTCTTTAAATTCATTGATTGACGAGATCTCTGTTGGAGGAGTACCAAAAAATACCTTCTTTCCCAACATGATTGTTTTCTTACTTTACCCTAGACCTGAACAGCGGTTCTCAGAGCACATCAAAGATGAGAAGAGCTGTGATTTCCAGCAGCGATTCATTTTAAAGAGGGACGATGCCAGCATGGACAGGGATGACAATCAGGTGAGACTGCTTGACTTCATGGCACAACCATTTTATATTTTTAGTGCAGGCTGGACTGGTTTAGAAAGACCACAAGGTCAGCAAGTGACCCTGGAGAGAAAACTGATGCCATACTAATTACTTAAAAAGTCCAAAATAAGTTTAGAAAGGCATTGAGTGCACGAGAAAGCTTTATTGAGGAAGCATAACAGCAGGTAATTGATGGGCTGCAGCGTTGCAGCCATTGTTCACCTGGGTCAAGTACAAGATTAACAACTGCAGTGCTGGCCTCTCACATAAATAGAACAAGCACAACAGACGACCCGAGCATTTCTGATGTATACTTTTAACTACAGATTTCTCACCTTTTTAATCTCACCAGGTGCCCAACTGGTTTCGGAAATGTTTCTGCAGTACCTCCTGTATGCCGGCGGGTGGTATCATCAGCCTCCACCTCTTAATGTGATGACACAGACCTGCATAAACGTGCCACTCCTGCATGCTAAAATTGGTTCCTCTTTTTCCTCTCCCTTTGCCATTGAATCTGAGCTTTGTTCCCAACATGTTTGGTGGGTAAAAGTTTTTTTGACAGGATGCATAGATGTCTGCCCCTAAGACCTCAGGATTTAAGCCATGTCGCACCTGTAGGAAGCACATTTTGGCTGTGATCCTACATGTATGTCGATCTTTGGTGATTTTGTGCTAAACAGTCCTCAAAGTCCTATGAGAAATGCACTTGAAATCCAATAGCGAGCATGAAGCCTAACAATACATCACCAAGCACAAAAAACAAGGCTTGCCCTGTTCAAAGTTTTTTAGGTTGGTCCCACTCGCCGTCGTCTTGTATTTTCAAGACTAAGTCAAAAGAACAGTTTGAAAGAAGCATAAGAAAGCCAGGCTGGATTTTACCCTGTTCCGCTTCTCCTTTTCCAGGAACAAGGTACGCAGCTGGCATACTAAAGATCTGACTTAATTGGCATCATCTGGTTCTGATCAGACCAGGTCATAGTCTACTTTGTAGCAGGCCGAACCCTTTTAAGGAGGCAATGCTGCAGTTGTTTTAGATGACTCCTGGGTCCCTCTTATGATTTCAGTGGAGATTCCCATGAGAGTGAACTAGGATTACAGGTAACAAACCATTGCAACAGTTGGCTCCACCCACTGTTATCAAGATCATTCGGTGCCAAAAGACACTCTAGATTCTGGAGAATTCCTGAACTTGAGTAAAGGAATCTTGAAGCTGAGAAGATATCCTCAGCTGAGATGATGCAGGTAGCTGCTCGGCTCTGAGACCTTCCTCAAAGCCAAGCAAGCTTTAAGCCTGAAGGTACTGCAATGCCAGATGTAAGGTAGAGAGCCATATACATGGATCTTGACGGAGGGCACATGGTTGTACAACTGCCGCAAGACAACAACCCTTCCTTAAAATCTCAGGCTGACATTTGAAGAGGTGATTTCAGAAGAGTATCATTATTATTATTGAGATTCATAGAGTGCACATGTTTAGGGCAAGGGGTGTCCTGGCATTATAGCGGAGCAGAAGCAACACATCTCCTCTAATCTGACAAAAATGGGGCACTAGCCTTAAGATGTGAGTATTGTGATGAACTATGTTGTTTATTATTAAAACATCTTTATTCGATTCACTAAATCATCAAAGCAATAAAACTCATCAATTACATTAAAATGTATATATAATTAAGATAAAAACAATATATAAAATATAATTTTTTATAATAAATTCGCTAGTTATAAAGTGCAATTTTCTGAAGTTCTCGACATAAAGTGCTTTTTCAATTAATTTTACATTTTAGCAACCTATAAAAGATATTTATATGGACCATAATCAAACAGTAATAACACTTATAAATTCATAATTCCTAGATACGTTATTAATCATGGACATTATACATTATAAATAGTAGAGCATCAACATGATCCAGCTATATAGTATTTATCACAAAAGTATGCAGACGTACAAAAAATAAGACCACTCCTGGGCAAGACCTAGCATCATACATTGGCATATTCCCTCACATATCAGAATTTTAAACCTCGTTTTAATCTAATAAAATTGGCCGAAAATCGAAATCTGCTCAACCCGAATACAACCAACCTAGGGGGTACCTGTTTTTTTTTAAATTTTATTTTTGATAAAACTGTTTTTATTGTTATTATACAACTCATCGGCATCAATCACAGGTTGTTTACATTTATAATACACAATTAGGTTATGAGACTCATCACATTTATCTGCGTCCATCTCCCCACATAGTTGGTAAACAGCACTCCTAATCTCGGGCCAGTTGTGTACAGCTGCCACTCTATTCTTCCCCAGAGTCATCGTCTGAGCTACCTTCATCAGAGTCCAGTATTGGATCACATATATCTCCCCGGTATGCATTCCACACAGCCCATATTTTTGTCCATTTCTGTGGGCACTTACGGGTTATGTACACCGTTCTTTCCGCTTGCATATTTAAGTCCATATCTTTGCACCAGGACCCCAACAAAGGCACCTCCCACGCTCCCCATTTCTGTGCTATATTACGTTTAGCTACCATGAGTCCTAGTGTGACCCATACCAGCCCATGGCGAGTTAAGTCATTTGGTTCCCACACATTTAAAAGGCATTTGCGCGGCTCTGGCAAGAGTGACACCTCCATTGCTTGTGATATTGTTCATAGAACTGTTCGCCAGTATCCCGCTATCAATGGGCAGTCCCATAGCGTGTGGAAAAAGGATCCCTCTTCCCTGCACCCTCTGAGGCAAAACGGGTGTTGTGCTCTCCACATTTTGTGTAGTGTTGTCCTAGTGTGGTATGTGCGGTGTAGGATCTTTAGTTGTACCAAGCGAAGCCTGGCTGGTATTCCCACTTCTCTTGGGGATGCAAGGGCCTCCTGCCATTCAGTATCATCCATGTCGCCCACATTGTCAACCCATCTCAGTTTTAACTGGGTCATAGGATCTGGTAGATTATTGATTATTTTACGATACGTAAGAGATGTGGCTTTCCTGGGCATGTGATCCGTAAGTAAGCGATCTTCTAAAGGGGACGCCTCAGGGACCTCAGTGTCTAGTGGCAGCACCGCCATTAATGCGTGGCGTATTTGAGCATAGAGGAACGTTTGTCAGGCCTAGGTCATATTGCTGTCGGAGTTGATCAAATGGTAGCACCCTCCCCTTGTCCCAAAGGTCTCCTACTGTTGATATCGTCCCACTGGTCAAATCCTTTGCTCTTTCTCAAGTGACCCAGCCTTTTAGTGTCCCAAAGAGGTGTCAGTTTTGTAATCTTCCCCTTCCATCCGAGTCTGTGCTGTGTGCCAAAGCGTTGCCGTGTGTTTCGTGGGGCCTAGCAGGGCTGTGACCTGCCCTTTGTTATATAATATTGCTAGTATATTTCCTGCGCCTAATTGGGCCCTGTCTGCCTTATATGCCGGGTCTGTTTGTGATGCGTGTATCCATTGATTTATTATTTTGAGGTGTGCTGCCCAGTAGTACATCTGGCTGTTAGGGAGTGCTATTCCCCCATCGTACCAGCCCTGGTGCAGCTTTGCTTGCGCTATTCGCGCTGGTCTGTTACCCCATAGTAGTGTGGACACCTGTGCTGCTATTTGTTTAAAATATCCTGGTGCTATCAGATATGGTGTATTTTCAGGGACATAAAAAAATCTAGGCAGTGCCATCATTTTAAACAATGCTGCCTTCCCTAATAGTGTCAGGGGGAGGGTTTCCCAGTGCTTCACATCTCGCTTCAGACGTTCCAGTGGGGGTGCTAAGTTTTTGGCGAAGAAGTCAGCTGCGTCCGCCGTAACATCTATACCTAAATATTTAAATGAGTCACGTGTGACCAGTAAGAGGCAGTTATCCGGGAGTCTTGGAGCGGGGCCTTTTAGGACGTATAAGACGGATTTTGACCAATTAATGTGATATCCAGATATCTTTCCAAAGCCATCACATGCCTCTAGCAGCACTGAAAGGGAGTTTTCGGTGTCAGTAAGATACACCAGGGCATCATCTGCATATAGAGAGATGCGGTCCTCCTAGCCCTCCTCCCAGTGTATGCCCTTCAGCAATGGCGTACCTCTGATCCATGTCGCTGGGGGCTCTAATGCAAAAAGGAGCGGCGACAAGGGGCAGCCCTGACGTGTCCCCTCGACAACGGCACAGCCTCTGATGTGTGCCCGTTAGCTGTTACGCACGCCATTGGTTTTGTGTATAGAAGGCGTATCCATGCGCAGAACCTACGGCCAAGCCCCAGGTGTGCGAGGACCGCAAAAAGGTAGTTCCACTCCACCATATCAAATGCCATCCTTGCATCCAGTGACACGAAGACCGCTGAGTCTGACAGTGATGGTGCTTTAGCCAGTACCCCATGAAGGCGCCTAAGGTTAAGTGCGGTGTTTCTATTGGGCATGAAGCCGGACTGGTCTGGGTGGATTAAGTGTGGGAGATGAGCCATGAGTCTAGTTGCCAACAGTTTAGCCAGAATTTTAACTTCTGCATTCCAGAGTGAAATTGGGCGATAGGAGGTACGTTCGGACGGGGGGTTTCCCGGTTTAGGGATAGCTACTATCGTGGCGATGCATTGATCGAGTGGGAGTTCGCCCTTTTCCAGACTCTCGGTGTACATTTTAAGCAGATGTGGGCTGATAGTTTGCGCAAGTTGTTTGTATAATTCTATCGGGATCCCGTTAGGGCCTAGTGCTTTTCCGGATTGCAGTGAGCCGATTGCTGCCTGTATCTCATCTTCTGTGGGGTCAGTCTCTAGTTCCAGCATAGCCTCTTGGGATATTTTGGGCATTTCAATACTCGTTGGAAATGCTGCCGCCTCTGCCTCCGATGCCCCAGAGGAGGACGCATACACCCCCTGGAAGTATTTGGCTAACTCAGTTACTATCTCCCTGGGGTCTGCCGTTAATCGCCCCTCCTCCATCTGTATTTGTAGTATGCCTCTACTGCCCCTCTCTCGCCTATCTAGCCAAGCCAGGAGTTTCCCGGTCTTGTCACCCACATCATATATCCGGTGCTTGGTCGCTGTGTGGGCAGTCATCGTTGCCTCTTTCAAGAATTCCCTATAGCGCTGTTGCTTAAGCTGTAGCGTGTGTGTATTCTCGGGCGTGGGGTCTTTCGCGTGATCTGCCTCAACTTTGTGTAATTCTAGTTCCAGTTCTGTCAACTCTGCTTGTTTGTCTCGTCTATATCCCGTAATGATCGCCATCGCCTGCCCCCTAATGACTGTCTTGTATGCTTCCCATCCCACCCACGGGGAATCGACCGATCCCACATTTTCGGCAAAGTAATGTTTAGTGTCCGTCCGGAGCTGCCTCCGAATTTTGGGGATTTGTGTGTACCCAGGGTAGATGGGGTATAGTCTGCCCGGTGTTTCATGGTTATAGGAAATAGTCAGTACCACCGGTGAGTTGTCCGATATGCCTCTGGGCTTAATCGTAATGTCTTTAACATTGTGTAGATTGGATTCCACTGTCAGAAAGTAGTCTATCTGTGATAGACTGTTATGTGGGTTTGAGTGGAACGTGTATTGACGTGTTGTGCGATGGGTGTGTCTCCAAATGTCGACCAGTCCCAACGCCCCCGTATAGCTCCTGAGGCACGAGACCCCAGTTGACTGTGTCTTATTCGGGTATCTATCTAAGTCAGCATCCATTGTGGCGTTAAAGTCTCCACCGATAACTAACTCTCCCTCCGGTAGGGCCAGCAAGAACTCACTAAGTTCCGGGAGAGCCACCATATGTAGCGCCGGTGGGACATAAACTGAGACAACATTGATCAGTCTGCCCTCCCACTGCCCCTGTAGTGCGGCAAATCTACCTTGGTCATCTCTCTTGGTCTGAAGCACTATAAAGGAGGAGTTTTTCCGAACTAAGATACCCGTACCCCTGGAGCCCGAGGAGAAGTCTGAGTGTATTGCCATCTTGTATCCCCATCTATCTAGTGCTTTACATGCCGTGCCCGTGAGGTGAGTTTCTTGCAGCAGAGCCAGTGTCGGGGCCTGTAGTTTCAGGGCCCGTAACACCAACCCTCTCTTAATTTTGTCCCCTAGCCCGTGGACATTCCAGGTTAACATGAGGGGGGGCCACCTGTGCTTCTGGGGTTGTGCCTTGTGCTAGGTCAGCTGTGGAGCGTGTCGCCATATATGTAGTGGTTTGTGAGCATGGTCCATTTCCCAATTGTTGCCTCTAGGGAAGCGTTGGTCAACTGAAGGTGTGCCCTGTCATGTGTGCCGTAACAAAGTAGAACAATAAAAAACTGAATCTGAACTTCCCTTCCCCGTATCCCACCCCCCCACCCTGCCTCCCTGCCTGACGAACTCAAAACTGCCCGCCACCCCAACTTAGCAGAGTGCTTTGTCCCCCCCAGAGTCATTGTACTTGCGTGTGAGGGGTGAGAAGTCCAAGGGAGTGGGTGTAGACCCTCCCGTTTTTCCCAAGTCCTGCTGCCGACCAGTGTCCAAGGCCGATATGACCACCACTATGACTATTCGCGGGTAGGTCTCTTGTGGCTGCCTGATCGTTCCAAGTGTCAGCCTTGGTTCGGTGCGTCCGCATCTGCTCGTTGTGAGTCCTCCAGGTCCCGTTGTAGTGTATCTTGGCTGTCAGAAGCTTCTTCAACATTCTTGTGTCTGTGCGCTTTGTTACCTCGGCGTGATCCGTCCGCTCGGCGCCATCCGGTTGTTCGAAAAACAACGTCTTGCCCTCCGCCACCACTCTGAGCTTTGCGGGGAACAACATGGAGTAGGGTATTTCCTGAGTCCTTAGTTCTTTTTTAACTTCCAGGAAACTTCTCCTTCGTCGTGATACCGCCACCGTGTAGTCCGGGAAGAAGGAGATTGTTGAGTTCTGGATCCGTACCGGTGGTGATATTCTTGCCGTTTGAAAGATGGCGTCTTTGTCGCGAAAGTTGAATAGGCGTGCGAGCACCGGTCTGGGGGGTGCTCCTATTTTTGGCTTGCCGCCCGGGACTCTGTGGGCTCTTTCCACTGAGAAGAAAGCAGATAGACCTTTAGGCTGTAGTCTGGTTTGTATGAGCTCCTCAACATAGAGGTCCATAGCCTGCTTGCCTTCGCTCTCCGGAATTCCAATGATGCGGACGTTGTTTCTTCGAGCGCGTCCTTCCTGGTCATCCAGTTTCTCCGCCATTAATTTATATTCCATCTCAAGTCGCGACAACGTGCGTTGCATTGTGTTAGTGTCTGCCACTAGAGTTTTAGTGGTTTGTTCGACTGCAGTCACTCTAGTTGCCATTTTTTGAACTTCCGCCCGCAGCAGGGACACATCTGTTGATATAGATCCCACCGTTGTTTGTACGTTTTGTGAGGGCCGCCATTATGTCATCTAATGTCACTTTGCGGGGGCCGTCGCCCTCCTTGGTCTTACCGGAGGTGTTGTGCCCCTCCGGGAGCGGCGGAGACTCCTTTCCATAAGCGTATTTGTCCAGCGTGGATTGATTGCGCGGGCCGCGCCCCCCCATGTTTCCCCCGCAGGAAACAGCGATGTTTTCCCCCCGGACCCGACCGGGTCCCGAGCGGCCCTCTCGATAAGGTGGCTTCAGTAGGGGTAGGTGGGTGAAGGGTTCCCTCTAGGATCGGACCAGCGCATGCTCCGTAGAAATCCTGCGTTAATTTTCATGTCCACGTGCCGTGGCGTCTCAGGGCCTTGTGTGGCACTATCCAGCGTCGAGGGGGTGGGGGGGTATTCTGATACCCTGTGGTGCTTGTAGATGATCCATGGTCCCCGGTAGTATGCAGGTCCACTCCCCGGCATGGCAGGTGGTTGGGCCCTCTATCTACTTTAGGCCCTGGCTGTGTTCCCAATTTCGGGCCTCCACTCGCTTTCAGCTCGCCCTCTGGCCAGGATTCAGGATTTGTGGCAAGTCTGCCTCAAAGGTGCGCTTTAGGGGGTCCGCGCAGTGCCTCTAGTCCCGCCACTGGCCTGACACATCTCGTTCCTTCTTTTCCCCGCCGGGGTCAGACGGCCGCCGTTGCATCCTGCACTGGGAGGCCCTTTTAATTGAGGTCGCGGCTCGGTGGTAGGCCGCAGTAGGACGTCCTTGTGTAACGCACCCACCCGGTATCGGATTTGCACGGGAGTGGTGCCGGAGGTCGTCGCCATGTCCCAGCTGTCGGCGCAGTTCCTTGGGGCTCGGAGATTGGGCGGATTAATGCGTGTGTGGAGGGCTACACTACCCTCGGAGCTTCTCTAGTGAGCAGCCATCTTGCCGGCTGCTAGCCACGCCCCTAGAATCAGGGGTACCTGTTTTGAGGATACATAACATTTCAGTGTACTGTCTAATGCCAAAATTCCTACCCAATGGGCGGATCCATTTTTTCCTTGGGGTTTCATAACAAGTACAGAAAAATAGAACATAAGCTAGGTCTTCTTGTCTACCCAAAGCACACTCAGTGCAAGAAGAATCATTGCCCTCATCAGCCCTTTTCCCCCACCTAGACGTATATTTCTTAATTTGCAATGTACCGTATCTAAATTTTAGATAAAGTACTTTAGCTAGAAGGGACTCAATATCATCCATAAAGGGCTCGAAAAAGGGGCTTATTTTAAAACTTAAAAACCGATTAGTGAGGGAACCATAGCCAGGGCATACTGCAATACTTTGATCAATGTAGCTCCAAAAAATGGTTTTACACTCCCATTTTTGAGTCAGGGGTAAGCTGTTCTGGGTGCTCCCAATATCTGCTCAGACCCAGGCACGAAAACCACGTATGGATGTGGATCAGCCACGGAAATGTAACGAAAGTATCAAGAGTAATTAATTCACTTATTGCCTGTCTATATGTCTGCAATTCTTCCGTTGTCCATACTCTAATCCAATAGGAAAGAGACATCCATATGGCCCTATGCTCGATCCGCTTAAGACCTAGGTCCAACATAAGAGGTATCACTGGGGTATTTTGTGGCAGGGCAGTGAATCTCCTCATGATTTTATTCTCTGCTAAAGTTAATGGGGAGAGAGCCCCACCTCCCCATAACTCTGAGCCATATAAGGCTAATAAAAAAAAAATCAATATTCTCAGTGAAAGAAAGGCAGTCGCTGTATCTACTCAGACTACTGTCACCATAGTCTATACACTCTGGATCCAATGTTGAGCCTCCCTTTTAGCTGTCAATCACATACCAAGACCCACAACTAACTGATCAGCAGAACAATGCATGAAATAACATGGTAGACACTCAAGATGACACCACATTAGAACTGATTCAAGTTAAGGCATCTGTGCCAGGCGACATCACTACATATCTTTCAGTTATCATTAGTGAAGCAGCATATCTTAAGGTTACATTCCATATAGAGGAGAGGAGAAAGAGGATGGCATCCTTACAGAGACTGAGATCGATAAAACAACCCATCCTTCACTAGTCCTAAAGACAGTGTTAACATGTTTTATGGAGAACTTTAAAAAGCTTTTAAGGCTTATGTGGTGATTCATCAGGGGTGAGTAAAAATTTAAATCAGGCTCACAAGACCTGCTTTTTATCCTCTCATGTGGCTCTTGGACTCCTTTGTTTTGTAAACCGCTATGAAGCATGCACTTATGCAAGGGGCAGACGATAACCTCCTCTTGATAAGAAAAATAAGGTAGATTAAGAAGAGAAACAAGTAGCTGTCCAGCTGCTTCACAATGACATATAGCAAATGTCAAGCGGCAATTAGTTGGGTATGACTGGAGACAATGGGAGGCAATAGAGGAGAAAAAAGTATTTTCTACAAACATAACTGGAGCGAGAAAAAACTATATCCAATGTGAGCATTAGGTGTGCCCCAAGTGTAGCAGAGACAGCCTCAAAGCAAGTTAACACCAAAATGGTATTGTGTTTACATGCCTGGTGCAGAATGTCCGAATTCTGTCCAGACGTTCATCCATCCCTAATTGGTCTGTAATTCAGTGAGTAATACCTCCTTGGTCCCAAGGTGATAAAATACTAAATAAAAATGAAAAAGATAACACTGCCAAGCTATGAGTGTTCTTTACCTCCACCATCAGAGAGCAGGTTTCTGGAGAATGCAAACGCGTTTCAAAATCCATGCTTAAAGTACTGGAAGCATGCCAGCTTAACAATGGCAGTATGCCAGGGAGCATTTCAATTCAAAGGAAGGTCCAAGGCAAGAAATGCGCCACCTTTGTCAAAAAGCAGTGACTCTTGTCACATTTCCCACCAACCATGCAACACCTGTTGGAAGAAGACTGGGGTTTCACCTCCTGACTTTGAAGTACATAGCCTCATATCAGTGGACATTATTCACATTTGTCCATGGTTACTATGTAGTCCCCAAAATTATTCACCAAGTACTCGCAAAATCAATTGGGATCATCTCAGGCTATCAGTAAATGGGGTGCCGGCACTTCTACAATAAGGGATAATCAAGATGGCTTTCTGTCAAGGAGGACTGCCACAAGATGCTGCTGTTGAAGGCTCACCCTCCACAAATCTAATTTATTTTCTAATTTTCATAGCATCAACGGTGCAAGTTTACCTTGGGTATAGATCCTGTTTTAAAACCTGTATCAATTGATGGATTGAACAATCCCCTGCAAAATGGCAGAAGTACAGACTGTCTTGGGGTTAAACTTGCGACATAGTGAACAGCTGCAATATGTTTTATGTTGGTAACATTTATCTTTTTGAAACATCAATTAACAGTACAAATGTAGAATTTCCTTGGTTAAAGCAAATATAGTCATATGCCATAATTCAACATCTACAATCTGATTACTGGACTGTGCAAAGAAGCACTTATGCACCCCTGGTAAATTTCAAATCAAATGGGCTGTCATATAATATACCTGAAAATCTTGTACAGGATATATTATAATATGGTGCAAATGCACTTACTGGAGTTGCAGTAAATTAAACTTGTCCATTGGAGGGGGAAATGACAAGAGTAGCACATGTATATATAACATTTAAAAATACTCTGTGATAGATAAATATTGGATAGAAATAATGGGTAATTGCATGCAACCAGCCTCGATACTCTTTGGGCTATGGAGAGAACAAGCATTTACCAGGTACTAGAACCACCTTGTGCACTTCCCTCTCATTGTAGCCAAGAGGTTCATTGCGCAACATGGGGCCAGTCCAGAACCCCCAACCATAACAGAATGAAGTAGAAACATGGACTAGTGCGTGGCAGCTGAAGGACAGTGAGGGAGAGGTATTGGCCAAAGAAATTACATAAGATATGGATGCAAGGATAGTATACCACAGACTGACCTAAAAATATATAAGAAATGTGGAAAGTTGTTGTGGTAGTATTAGGACTCCTACTGTAGGACCTATTACGCTGGACTTCAATATATATGTATCTGGGACACAACATCGTAAATGCATTATGATTCATAGGGTGCTTGGAAACTGACAGTATCCTGGGATGCGTTTGCAGATACTGTGTCTTAAATGCTTGCATTAAAGAGTTCTTAAAGGATGTGTGACTAAAATAATCATGTAATTTTTACTGAGTTGTCTCTTTGATAAATAAATAAATTATGGTATCTGATAGACTTCTAGCCTCCGATTCCTTACCTTAGAATGATCCCCGGGTGTCAAATTGGAGCCGAAAATGTTTTGTGAGCAGTACCCCTGCACAGTGAGGGATCATGTCGTTCAGCTCAGAGGGGCTCCTTCCACGCCAGAAGTGACATGCGCGATAGCTATATAGGCATCACCCCAGCGGGTTGACGTCAGCTCTTTTCTTTCCGCATCAGTCAGTGCAGATCCAGACTTTTGTCGCAGTGCTTTTTTAGTCTTATCTCCTGGTGTGGCAGTCATGTCCACAGCGGAAGACTGGCTTCAAGCCCTGCGGTGGCGGTCACCGGCAAGTGTCCGTGATGGACCCACACCTCGTCTGCCTCTAGCGTCTTGAGCGTGACCATGATGCCAAGACCTGCCTCAATTGTTGAACCATGCACCCGAGGCCTTGAGTGAGTGATCCCTCAGGCTCATTGCTGCACAACGTGCGATCCCGCAGTGGTCTCTATCCCGGTCAAGAGGAAGATTCAGGAATTGGTTGTGGAGCCATCTATCTTAGTCAAAGCTGTCCCACTCGGGTAAGTCCCAGAAGAAGAAGAAGAGGATGATGAAGAGTTAGAAGTCTTTGACTTCACCCCATCTGTCTGCATCCATCAGTTATCTAACAAGACAAGGGAGCGTCGTCACTTGAGGCCTGGCTCTGTGGTTGAGCCTGGGCCATCTCTGTGCCTCCCAGAGTTTCTAGGAGCCGAAGTGACCCCTGCCCAACTCTGAGAATTTTTACTAAGCCATGCACCTCATATTTGGGCAGGCTGTCCCCGCTGAAGTGCCTTTGAGTTCATGGGTTCGGGAGATGCCTCTACTGTTGCTCCGCTGACTGGCCCTCCCCAGATGCCAGTTAGGCCCCTTGGATCCACAGATGGATTGGGCCAGTGCCAGTCATACCACTTCGATCTTCCCCGACACTGATCCCAATGCCAACGCTCCTGGCGGCTCTGTCCCCGTTCTCATCTCCCTACTGCGACACAGAGCTACAGGGGCCGGAGTTTGACCCCTATTACTATGGGCTAGGACTTGGGGGCGATTAGGATGGGCCTTTGGACACTGAAGAATACCTGCCCCTAGATCCCAACATGCACCAGTGTGAGGCTATGGTGGTGAGTAAGGCAGCCGAGGTCCTTGACCTTATCCAGATACCCATCAGTGGCAGTCAGGAATAATGTCTGGACAGAGGTGTTTCAGCCTCGAGTTACTCCCTCATAACTACTTCTCCCATTTATTGAAGTCCTTATGGAAGTACCGCTTTGGGCCTGGTCCAAGCCCTGCACAGGGGCTCCTGTGAAAAGGACAATTGCCTGCTGCCATCGCCCTGCCGCAGGGGACCCGAATTTTCTCACACAATATCCTACCCCAGAAATCTTAGTGGCCCAAGTCTCCACTTCACGTATAAATCATGTGGCATTCCCTACCACCCCACCCGTTATGAAATCCAAGAGGCTGAACATCTTAGGCCAGAAAATGTTTTCTTCCGCCAGATTGGGGCTGCAGTCTGTGAACACCGGGTGCCTTTTGGCATGATTCTCCCATGCACTTTAGGATTCGGTTGCGCAGCTGCTGTCTATGGTTCTGGAGGAGGCTGGGGCCATACTCTCCCAAGCTGTGGCAGACGGGAGAGACACAGCTCAGTTCACAATCAGGTGTGGGGTGGACATAACCAGTTTGCTAGCGCAGTGCATTATATTTGTTGTTGGCCTTACGGCACCACGCCTGTCGGAGGATGGCTAGCTTTTCAGGGGATATCCAAGCCTCGGTTATGGACATGCCCTTAGATGAATCTCGTCTCTTTGGAGACGAGGACTCAGTACTAGAGTGCTTCAAGGACAGCAGAGCTGCGGCCAGGTCCTTTAACCTTTCCATAGCCCCCTCCAGCCAGCCTATTACACCTTTCTTCTCTTTTTTTGGCCACAAAAGGGGGCTTCCAGCTGCGTCTTTACCCGCCCAGCTGCCACTGCACACAAGTTCTCCAGCGTCTTCGTGGGCAAGAGTGCGTACTCCCAGACCCCGTGGGTCAGGCACCCAGAGGTCGGGCCAGTCCGCCACCCCCCCCTCCAAACTAAAGAGATTTGGAGGATCTCCAAATCTCTTTAGTTTGCCCTCCAACCATCATGCGTAACAAGTGGGAGGCAGGATACAAAAACTGCTGCACCACTGAAGGTCGATAACATCGGCCTGCTGGGTTCTCCAAATTGTCTGAAGGGGCTACTCCCTCCCCCTTCGTGACCACCCCTCCACCCTCTTGCGACATGTTGACTGAGGGCCATCTTTCTGTACTTCACCAGTAAGTGCCAGTTCTCTTGGCCAAGTAAGCCATAGAGAGGGTGCAGATGCCAGAAGTAGGTTGCGGTTGTTATTCCTGCTACTTTCTGGTGCCTAAAAAGGACAGATGCTTTCATCCTATCCTAGACCTGTCCTCTCTCCGTTTCTTCCTGAAAAAGGAGAAATTCTAAATGCTCATGCTCCCTCAAGTTCTGTCTGCCTTCTACCTTGGAGACTGGGTGGTAACATTACACTTGTGGGTAGCAAACTTTTATATTGCTGTCTTGCTTGCCCACAGGCCATACCTGCGGTTCACGGTAGGCCGCAAGCACTTTCAATTTGCGGTGCTTGCTTACGACTTTACAAGCACCCCTTGGGTGTTCACCAAGGGGATGGAAGTGGTTGCAGCTCATCTGCAGAGATCAAGGGTTCCAGTCTTCCTCTATGACGACGATTGGCTGTTGAAGGGCTCCTCCCCGGCAGTTGGCTACCACCTCCAGACTACGACGGACCTTGTGCACTCGTTGGGGTTCACTATCAACATGCTTAAGTCACATCTGACTACCTCGCAGATGCTCCCTTTCATCGGAACTGGTCTGGACATGATGCCATTTCAGTCTTATCCTCCTGAACAGCGAGTCCAGGATATTCAGGTCATGGTACCAATGTTTCAGCCTATATCCTTAGTTTTGGTGAGACGGACTCTAAAGCTGCTTGGCCTCATCCTACTGGTGACACATGCCATCTGGCATATGGGGGCTCTGCGGTGGGATCTGAAGTTCCATTGGGTGCAGCATCAGGGGAATCTCTCCAACATGGACCAAATCTTGGAGGAAACTGCAAAAGATCTGCAGTGGTTGTTCATGAACTGCAATTGGGTAAGCGGCAAACCCTCCCCCTACCAGATCCATCAGTGGGGACAGATGCATCACTCCTGGGATGGGGCGGCAATCTGTGTGAGGTGGAGATCAGAGACCCCTTGTTGTAGCCTAAAGGTTAGAGCTGCCGACTTTGAAACTGGGGAACCAGAATCGAGTCTCTGCGTCGACTCAACATCCCGTCATTCTGAGCAAATCACTTAATCTCCCTGTGCCTACCAACAACAAAAAATGGAGCTCCGGGTGATCTGGCTGGCATTCAAAGCCTTTCTAACTCCATCAAGGGAAAGCTAGTGCAGGTGTTAACTAACAACACCACTGCCATGTGGTACTGCAACAAACAAGTCGGGTTGCGGTCATGGACTCTTTGTCAAGAAGCCCAGTGCCTCTGGACATGGTTGGAACGTCAGGGCATATCCATGGTGGTTCAACACCTGGCGGGCTCTGAACGCCAAAGCAAACAAACTGAGCCACAGATTCCTAGTGGAACACGAAATGTGTCTTTATCCGAAGGTGGTAGAAGGTCTCTTTCAGCAGTGGGGAGAGCCTTGGTTAGATCTATACGCCAGTGCAGAGAACTCGAAATGCCAGCAGTTTTGCACCCTGTAGTTTCCAAGGCAGCTCTTGCTCGGAGACGCTTTACTTCTTAAGTGGCGCTCAGCCTTTCTGCCCTTACCACTCCTGCTCAGAGTTCTTTAGGAAATCAGGAACTACAGGGCCAAAGTCATCCTAGTGGCTCCGGGCTGGGCTTGGAGAGCTAGATATCATGAGCTATTGAGCAAGGCCATCAGTGCTTCCATCAGGCTCACCATTAAATCTCCTGTGGAGGCAAAGGGGTGGGTCCTTCACTCTAACCTGTTAGCGCTTCACTTTCATACGTGGAAATCGAGCAGCGACAGCTGACAGCATTTGACCTTCCGCCCGAAGTCTGTAATCTAAGGTTGGCAGCCAGGCATCCCTCCACCAACACTGTTACGTCTGCAAGTTTGTGGCATGATGTCCAGAGAAACTGGTTGACCTTCTTTCGGCTCCCCTTTCTCAGATCCTTCTATTTTTTCTTTCCCTTGCCCAAAGCAGTTCTGCTTTGGGCACTTTAAAAGGCTATCATTCTCTCATCCCAGCCTTTCTGCGTTTGCCAGATCAGCCATCCCTGTTGAAATCCCCTGTTGTGGCTAGGTTTTTGAAAGGCCTTCACCACCTGTTTCCTTAATCATGCCGCAGTGGGACCTGAATCTAGTACTTATGTTTCTGGTGTGCGCTCTATTTGAACCACTGCACAACTGTCCTCTGAAGCTCCTTACCATCAAGACTGCCTTCCTAGTGGCCTCATGTCCCGAGGGTCAGTGAGGTCCAGGCTTTATCTAAACTGTACCTGAACATCTTTCCAAGCAAACTGGTTCTTCACACTAGAGCGTCCTTCCTGCCAAAAGTTCTCACTCTTTTGTGTAGCCCAGTCCATACCCCTGCCTCCTTTTTACGTTCCGCTGCATCCATCCATCAGAGGAGTAGGAGGAGTGACTCCACCGTCTGGACCCAAAGTGAGTGTTGTCTTTGTACCTTGACTGCACTAAAGAGTTCCAGGTGGATGACCAACTCTTCTTGGGATATATTGGAGCATAGAAGAAGGCTAGGCAGAAACGATGAATCGTGCTTTGCTTTAAAATCTGCTATGCACTGGCCAATAATCAGCCACCTGAGGATTTGTGTGCTCTTTCCATCAGAGCTAAGGCTGCGACAACTGCATTAGTACGTGGAGTTCTGGTCCTGGACATCTGCCAGGAAGCAATGTGGGCTTCTCTGCACACGCTTAAGCACTACTGCATGGACAGTGAGGTCCGTCAGAACAGGCACTTAGCTCATTTTGTCCTGCAGGACTTTTGAGTGTGGAACGGTTTCGCAGACCCACCTCTTAAGAGGTATTGCTTGGGTATCTATTCTAAGGTAAGGAATCTGTCGCTAGAAGTCTGTCAGATGAACAAGTTACTTACCTTCAGTAACCCCTTATCTGATGCAGATTCGGTCTAGCCACAATTTCCTTACTGACACACCCATCCTCCCCTCTCTGCACACCGATTTCTAGGACAGGTCTTTCCCTTTTCATAACCCTAGTTCTCCACACTGTGGTAAATATTCTTTGTGGCTGTGCAATCCTGCCGTGGAAAGTCGCAAAAAGAAATTGGCGTCTGCACACTGGGGTGGCGCCTATATAGGCACCGCATAACTCACTGCCGCCGCCGACATTGCCATGCCTAGCCGAACAATGCTGCCTACCAGCATGCAGGGGTAGTGCTCACGAAAAATTTCCGAACCCCCTCTAAAGCCTTGGGAAAATATTATGGTAAGGAATCTGGAACTAGATAGGGTCCCTACCAGATAAGGCGTTACCAAAGTAACTTGTTCTGTAAAACAATCCCATCATTTTAATCATGCCCTTGGAAGGAATAACTCCTGTACCTGGTTAAGATTATGTTGATGCACTGGAAACATTCCTGTGGTTATGGGAAAGTGGTGGTGTTTATGCTGAAGAGTACCTTATAAGCTCAGTCCTATTACTGTGGAAAGATTTGGTCACTTTATTTTATTACGGCTGCTAATTTTACCCTACATGCAGGACCCCAAACTTTTTGGCAGAATTAAACAGGCTGAAAGGCAGTAGGTTTGATGGAGAAGATTTGGAGACGGTCAGAGGAGGGTTGAGTATGAGTGTAGCTGAAACTTAAATGGGATTGAGAGGAAGGGGCAACAGTGGAAATTGGACACACAATATGCAGTAATTTTCAAAACGATAATACAAGCTAGTTTAAAAAGAATCTGTCCTCAGTTTTTAATCTTGGTCTTTGTAGTGGAGGGAGCATTAGCTGGAATAGGAATTACCTTTTCTTGCAGTACCTTTATGGACTAGATATGTTGCTCCCCACAGGTAACACCAGGGGTGGACCTGTGGTTAGACCCGCGACAGCATCACATAACGGGGTTAATTGTTTAAATAAAACATGAAGGTCCTGCCTGCCGTGTGGAGATAATTTATGATGTGGAATCTTGAATAACAAGAATTGTTCATGTTTAAAAGCTTTAACAAAGGTAATTTGTCCATTCTTTAATCCTAGCCAACACATTTTTGTTTAAATTTCAGAATCTAGGATTTTGTATTGTTTAAAGTACTGATATCCATAAAATCTGCTGAAATAATTTTTCCGGTTGAACGCTGGGCACTCACCTCATTTAGTAAGTCAACAAAAAGCTTGCAAGTCAGGTTTTGAATTTTTATATTGATTTGTTTGTACTGCACCTAAGTTGACCATCCCATTTCCTCTTACCTCTAGCTGTGTTGCAGAGCATAGCGAGCTTTCAGGAGCTGTTAAGAAGTTCTTTTAGGTGATCGATGGGGGCTGCTTCGTGTTGGAACTGTACTGCTTTGTAAAGAGCACTGTTTGTTGAAAAACATGAAAGGGGCAGTGTGAGTCAGCTAAAGAGTCAATGTGTGCCCCTGCTGGGCACAGTGGTATTTTGCTCTCGTTCCTGTGCCCAGTGTTCTAGTATGTTTCACTTAGTCTGCCTCTTTTTATTTCAAAGTGGAGCTCTGATTCCTTTCTTTTAGTACTCTCACTTTTCCCTCTCTTTTACTGCACAGCACTAGTGCTGCCGCCACACGTTTGGGCATGGATGCCATGTCTATTGTACAAATTCATTTGCAGGAGTCTGCCTTGCAATTCAGGATTTTCTCCTCTCTTGCTGTACTTCTGTTCTACCTCTTTATCACAGCTCTACCGAATAGGTGAGGCATTTCACTTCTGATAGTTGGAGTAGTGGGGATCTTTGCACCAGTGGAAAATCCTCCATATGCCTGATTTCCTTTTCCCATTAACTACTGTACCTCTTCTCTATCATCCTTTTTCATCTCTTGCTGTGCTAGAGGCGACTCATTCATAAGGTGTCAATCAATCAGGGTTGGTAAAGCGCAACTACTCACCTGTGAGGATCTCAAAGGTGGGGCAGCTCCATTGAGTGCTGGGGTTACCCGAAAAGCCAGGTCTTGAGGTCCTTCCTGGTGTCTAACGTTAATTATTATAACCTTTAACTGTCTGCATCTTCTATGTTACATAGAATGTTGCGCTTCAGTGTTCTGTTTCTGTGTTATGATGTTAGTGTGGCCATTCCACAGTCAGTCAGTAGTTCAGTGAATGGTGAGAGGAACTACTCACTTGGATTTTTTTTTTAAATTTAAATAAAACTCTTTTTATTCATATACTACGTCGCCTTGTTCACAAAAGTAACCAGCACAACATATGGTGTCTTAACGCCAAGGTCTGCATCTGGTAGCACCTCTAGTTCATGTGATTTCTAATAGCTTGCAAGGGGGGCTTCTTTGGTTGTAATGTTCTAAGGATGTGGATTCTTGAATGTAGAAATTGAACAGCATTTGTTTATTTCTAAAGGTTCAGTGAGCTTACATATGACCTTTCTTTATAAATGCATAACCAATAATAATTCTCTAAGTGTATGGATCTTTGTTTTGACTGCATGTCCCACAGAAAGGGATGCTGCATTCTGTCTACTACAGGCAGCTACATGATTGTTGGTTCCTTGTTTCCCATAACAAGAGCTGGACTGTTGTAATTGAATCCTAAAGCAAGAGGTTTGTGCCTTTGGACCCTACACAGCTACTGAATGTTGGCTTGAAGGTTATGTAGAGACCTTGTTGCCCATTCAGCTTGAGTTGAGGTACACTCTTTCAGTGTACATTCTGTTTTGAAAATATAAATGCTATGGTTAGTTGTCAGGAATCCCAGTTAAATTTTAAAATGCAGCTGTGAGAATACCAAGCCCTCTACTACATCGCCTATTAGCATTAAGCAGTCATAAGAGAAAGTCGAAAAACTGCAGTTAGTTCAGCGTTCAGTGTTGTTAAGATGTAGAACAAGTTAAAACTGATCTGACTTAGTTCTTTCAAAACCGTGTAAAGGTCTGTAACTCCCTTTTCACGTGATGTGTGGAGATAAAACTAAGATGAGGTGGCCTCACTGGAGAGTGGCTGGGTTTTGGGTTTTCTCCAGTGAGGTGAATGTGCTTATGGTTTTTCCATCTGTTACAGATCTTTAAATGAACTCTTCCATACTTTCAGAAAAATTGTGCTTTGGATGTAATTTAAAGGCTGAAATCAAAATATTTATATGTATATGTTTGTGATTGATAGCCGCAGATTCCTTACCTAAGATTATTCCCCAGACTGGATCTGGAACTTTTTGAGCAGTACCTCTGCGTGCTGGCAGGTGGTGTCATTCAGCAGCACCTTGTTATGCCCCGGAAGGGACGTGTGCAGTGTCTACATAGGCGCCACACCAACACACTGATATCTGTTCTTTTTTTTTTTTCTGCGCCATCAGGGAGGATCCAGAGAGGGCTACCGCAGTTATTTTTTGGGACAACTTTTCTTAAAAATGTGTCTAGTCTTTTTGAGACTGTCTCCCCAGTTCATCAGGGATGCCCCCCAAAAAAGAGCAGGGTTAAACCCTATAGTTTCTATCACAGAGAGATGTCTGTGACAGACCCCCATCTAGTTTATCTCTGGAGCCGGACCACGACTCCAAGGAATATGAGGACTTTTGTGCCATGAACCCCAAGGCGCTGTGAGCTTTCCTTGAAACTCCTTGTCACCTGGCACTGTTGCCTCAGCGACATTCCAAGTCCCAGTCCTGAGGAAGGTCCTGTGCCTGTTTGTAGTGCAGTTCCAGGTGCTAGTCATTGCGCTTTTAAGTAGTTGGTTATGTCTCACAGGAAGTCAACGTGCCAGTGAAGGGGCTTCCTTTGCCATGGTGGCGAGGAGAGCGGCTGATGTCCTCGACCTTATGTTGCTCTCAGTGACTGTGAAGTCTAATATCTTGACACAGGTAATTCAGCCTGGAGTCACCCCCACTGACCCTCCAATCTCCTTTCCTTCAATGAAGCCCTCACAGATGTCCTGCTCAGAACATGTGTCAAGCCGTGTATAAGCACTCTTGTACACAGGAAAATTGACAGGCGCACTGCTTCTGGGGCACCAGCTCTCCTCACCCAGTACCCCACCCGAGAGATCTGGTTGTTAATGTCTCAACATTCAAAGGTAACCATGGGATGTTCCCTACCACATCACCACATAGGGAATCCAAGAGGCTACTTTTGGCAAGAGGATGTTCTCTTCTGCAAGCCTAGCACTGTGTTCGGTGAACACCACGTGCCTCTTGTGCCAATACACCCAGACAGTTTGGGATTTGGTTACAGAAGTGCGGGCCATGGTCTTGGAGGAGGCCCAAGCCATACTGACACAGGCTATTTATTGCCAATGAAAGATATGCAGCAAAGTTCATCATTCGCTGCAGAATGGATAAGACGGACTTGCTAGGCCGAGCTATTGTGCCAGTGGCAGTCAGGCACCACATCTGGCTGAAATCTACTGGCTTATCAGAGAATGTCCAGGCATAGCTTATTGACCTGCCCTTCAATGGCACCCGCCTATTGAGTGATAAGGCAGATTACACACTGGAGTGCTTTGACAGTTGGGCCACTGCCCGTTCCCCTGGTCTTTCAATGGCACCACGTCAACCCCATTCTGCCTTTCGCACATTCAGTGGCTGTGGAAGGGGCCACCAGCTGTGTCAATTCCTGCCTAGCCACCAAGACCCACAGACTCTTCCGTCCTTTCATGGCCGCGTCACTGATCCCTCAAGCCTTGTGGGACACACAGCCAGATGTTTACCCAGCCCACCACCTTGGCAGCCTCAAAACACCTTTAGTTTGTTCTCCTACTATCACAGGCAACCAGTGGTTCGTAAGCTCCCACATCACTTGTTCTGCTGTTATTCCATAACATCGGACAAGTGGGTACTTAAAATTGTTCAGTGGGATTAGTCCATCCGCTTTCAAAAACCCCACAACTGATGCAAACATCCGTAAACCGGACAATGGAGACCACCTAGCTTTGCTTCAACAGGAAGTACAGGCTCTTTTGGCAAAAGGAGATTTTGAGAGGGTGCCCATATCAGAAGTAAGTTGTGGTTGCTGTTCCCACTACATTCTGGTGCCCACGAATGATGGAGGCCTCCACCCTATTATAGACCTGCGCCCGCTCAACTTAATCCTGACGAAAAAATAAATATGCTCATGTTAGCTTAGGTTCTGTCTGCCCTGAATCCTGGAGACTGTATGGCAGTACTGCTCCTTCCACATCTCCGTTATTTGAGGTTCATGGTGGGCACAAGCATTTTCCTTTTGCTAGGCTCTCTTGACCACCCCTTTGCCCTTCGGGTTTTCACTGAAGTGAGTGTGGTGATTGTAGCACATCTGCAGAGGTCAGGGGTCCCAGTCTTCCCCTACCTCAGTGACTGGCTGTTCAAGACAGGCTCTCCTAAGCAGTCTTCAACCTCCAGACTTCAGCAGACCTACTGCATTCCCTGGGGTTCGCTATCAATTTCTCAGTCACTACTGACTCCCTCGCAGACACTCCTTGATCGGAGCAATTCTGCACACAGTGCAGTTTACGGCCTAGCCTCCAGAGTGGCGACTCCAGGATAACCAGGCTACAATTCTGATGTTTCATCTTCTATCCTGGGTTCCGATAAGATTCTCTGAGGCTGCTCTGCCTCTTGGTCTCCTGCATCCTGCTGGTAACACATGCCCTCTGGCATATGCTGAGAAGGTATTGCTTGGGTGTTTATTCTAAAGTAAGGAATCTGCGACTAGAAGACTCTTATATGAGCAAGTTACTTATCTTGGGTTACGTCTTTTCTGGTAGAGACGGTCTAGACGCAGAATCCTTACCAACCCACTCCTTTTCCTTGCTCTTGAAATGGTCAGGGTTACTCTTTTGGGTCCATAGTGTCTGCACACTGGTCCATCAGCGTTCTGTCATAGCTCTGTACTTTTCATGCAGAAATATCATGAAAAGAAACTTATGTCAGCACCCTTGGAAGGCGCCTGTATAGGCACCGTACACATCACTCTGGCATAACTGACGTGAAGCAGATCGACACCACCTGCTAGTGCACTGATGTACTGCTAGAAAAAGTCTGGATCCAGCATGACTTCTGATGAATTTTCCACGGTAGGGAACCTGCGGCTAGATAGTATCTACCAGATAAGGCATTACCGAAGGTAAGCAACTTATTATGTAAGACTGAATAAACAGTAGAATGCATATAATGGTGAGAATGTGAAATGCTGAAAGCTTAAGCCATAATTATGTTTGGCATGTGTGGCTGTAGATACACATGCTTAACATAAATCCGCCTGCTGGTGTTAGGCTCAGGAGTGCGCAAGTTATTTTTTTTCCGAAGAAGTCTATCAAGTCTCGAGATGTAGTGGTGACTCCTCTCGCTTGCAATGTGCATGGTCCTTGACTCAGTTGTTAGTTTTTTCCACTGTCTGATTCGGTTGTGTGCTCCTCTGCTCCAGTGCGACAACGTTGTTGGGATACTTTCTAGTACCTTCGGTATTGTTTCGATCGCAATTCGATCACTACTTTGTAATATCAAAGTCTAATTTATTCGGGGGGACTATTCGATCATGCCGTTTGATGCGGAGTTTCTCTTCGGCGCTCTTTATCTTAACTGTCCAGGAGGTGATGGAGCGGACACCTTTTCGATTTTGTCCTTAGTGTCACACAAAGTTTTGCAGCGTGAATCTTTCTGGATTCACTATGCTGTGCATTATTCCGCGGTCTAGTGGTTGGGTCCGGAATCTTAGTCTATTCTTTTTTTTTTTTTTCGTAGCCCAGGTGGGCGTCGATGTCCCACCTTTGAGTGGCCTTCCTGTGACGTCGGCATGCTTCCTGCGGAAGCTCCCACCCTTGGGTGCCATCTTCAGATTCTTTTTTCCGCCGTTTGGTCTGGATCGTTCCCGAGAGGGCTCCAGAGATTTGGAGAAAAGAGAAGCCAAGAACCACGTTTTTGGGAAGAAAAGACTTAAGAAGATGAAGTGAGACTACAGCATCGAAGGGGACGACGAAGGAAGAAGATCTTCGAGGAACTTCGACGTCCAGAAGAGAATGCGCAATCAGAGGGCCCCCTGAACGCAAGAGATGGACAACACACCATTCAAATTCTGCCGGAACTGCCACCACAAGTATGCGCAGAAAGACCAGCCCCAGTTTGCAACCTCTGCCTGCCGGGCGACCACGAAAGCAGGGACTGCAACGCCTGGTCCGCCTTCACGCCGAAGACCCTTCGAGTGAGAGAGAGGCAAAGAAGAGCTAACTTCGCCATGCAGGGCAAGGGCCAACCTCGGTCTCTTCGAGACCTGGGACTATCGACCAACGAGGAGGATTACGTCGCCGAAGAAGACGACGGCTACACGGTCGTAGAGACCGATAATACGAAGACTCCAGAAAAGGTAGGAGACTCGACGCCCCATAAAGGCCCGAAAGACTCACGTCAGACTGCCCAAGACTCTCGTAAAAATGAGGGCAAGACCCCGAAAGCGCCGACGCCGAAAGCTCCGGCGTCCGCAGCAACACCCAGGGCCAGCGGATCCTCACAGAAGGACTCCCAGGCGCCGAAGGGCGTCGAAAAGCGTCCACGAAAAGGAACGCTCGACACCGAAAACCTCGTCGACGAAGGACGCAAGACCAGTCTCGACGCCGAAACCCGTCTCGACGCCGAAACCCGTCTCGACGCCGAAACCCGTCTCGACGCCGAAACCCGTCTCGACGCCGAAACCCGTCTCGGCGCCATCAAGCCAGACAAAGAGACCGGCACAACCAATCGACGCCGAACAGGCGGCAGAGATGGAAAGAAAAAAGAGAAGACTCGAGGAAGAGATGGAGAACATCCTGCAGCGAAAGAAAGATTTCGACGAAAGGATGAAAGCATATACAATCCCGTCGAAGCCAAAGCCACCGGTGGTCGAGTTCGTCGAGGAAGAAGAGGAGTTCGAGGTCGAAGGACCGTCAGAAAGCCAGGAAGATCTGGAATATCGAGAAGAAGAGACCCCCTACTACGAGTAGGAGGAAGATGACAACCAGAGGACCTTTCAGGGCTCCTCATACTCGGACACACAGGACCTAGAGTGGCAGGACCTCTAGGCCGAGAGTCCAGAAGAGGGAGTGGACACGTATCCGGCGAGGCCCTCGCCGCCCGACGACATTGAACTTTACAATGAAGTCGTCAAGAATGCAGCAGCAGCGTTCAAAGTAAAATAGAGGAGGAACAGCCGAAGGCGGATTTCCTTGTGGAAACACTGCTCCCAATACAAACTAGGAGCCAGTACCTGCCAATGCTCGAAAGCAATAAAGGACAAGGGAGAGAGGCCTTCAAAGAGCTGGCGACTTGTAAACCCCTCACACCCAGGACGGAGAAGAAGTACAAACACTCCCCCCAAGGACCCACCCTACACCCAGGGAACGGTCACTGCAGACTCCATCATTGCGGCAACAGCAAGGAAAAGAGCCAATGTCCCGACAACGTCAGGACCTCCTCCAGACAAGGAGAGCAGAAGAATGGACCTGACTGGAAGAAAGATCGAGAGAAATGCCGCAACGCACTGGCGCATGGCCAATTCCAACGCCCTGCTGAACAGACACCAAAACCAGATCATGGACGACCTGGGCCAGTTACTCAAACATCTCCCACAAGAATACCAGCAAAGAGCTACGCACCTGGTAGAGGAGGGGAAGAACGTGGCAAATTCTTGCCTAAAAACAGCACTGGACGGTGCAGACACAGCCAGCAGACTTATGATGCTGGGCATCACGGAAAGGAGACAAGCCTGGCTCAGAATATCAGGCTTTAAACCGGAGGTGCAACACAATATCCTGAACACCCCGTTCAACGGCGAAACACTGTTCGGAGCACCAGTGGACGAAAAGCTCACCCAGCTGAAAAAGGACAATGACACCGCAAGATCCATGGGAGCCTTGCAGTTCAGAGGAACAAAGAGAGGAACCCCGTCACGGAGACCAAACGGGAGAAGGGGAAACCAGCCGGTAACGTCGCACCAGACCTTCCACCAGTCACACCAGGGCGACACTCAGATGCAACAGGCCCAGCAAAAACAACACTGGCAATACCAACAGAGGGGCCTGTCCTTTCGCGGGAAGGAGAATGGCCAGGGAAACAACAGAAGAGGTGGACAACAACCCACCTCCAAGTGACTCTGCCACACTACTAGTGCACACCCTCTCAACAACTCCAGGGGTGGAGCACACATACAACAAAGAGGAGTGGCTCGGACTACACATGCAAGAGCACGTAACACCGGTGGGAGGAAGATTGAACCATTTCTCCCAGGAATTTTAGAAAATAACTACAGACAGTTGGATTCTCAACACCATACAGTACGGATACTGCATTGAGTTGGAGAAGACACCACCAAAGAAAAAACCAAAAAGAAGGGCACTAGCAAAGAAGGAACTAGAGCTACTTCAAAGGGAAGCACAAGAACTCCTGCTGAAGGAGGCTATCGAGCCTGTACCTCCTGTAGAGAGGAACAAGGCGGTGTACTCCACGTACTTCCTGGTACCAAAGGTAGACGAAACAATGAGAGCCATCCTGGACCTAAGGTTCCTCAACAAATACATAAAAACCCAAAAATTCAAAATGACGTCCCTGCAAGAGGTCCTTCTACAGATACAAGGCGGGGACTTCATGGTCACCATAGACCTCAAAGATGCCTACCTGCACATCCCAATGAACAGGCGGCACAAACATCTGCTAAGATTTGTCATCAACACAAATCACTATCAATTCACGGCACTGGCATTCGGACTAAAATCAGCACCAAGGGTATTTACAAAGTGCCTTGCAGCAGTCGCAGCACACTTAAGGAGGGAAGGGATCCACGTATACCCTTACCTGGACGACTGGCTAGTAAAGGCAAGATCATACAAGACATGCAAACGGCACGCACGGCGAGTGACAGATACGCTAATGGCCCTGGGTGTCTCCATCCACTGTGGAAAATCCTCAATGAACCCAGAACAAGTAAACATTTTCCTGGGTGCGCAGATCAACACCTTACAGGAGAAGGTGTTCCCCAGCGAGAAGAGAACGCTGGCACTGGTGAAGGAGGCACGCCTCTACCAGAAGGGGCGTCCTTTGACAGTGAGGGCGGCGAGCAAGATGATGGGCAAGATGGCCTCATGCATGCACATAGTGCTGAATGTACGACTCCACATGAGACCACTCCAGGAGTGGCTACAGGACCAATGATCACAAGCTACAGGTTGTTGGGAAGATCTAGTGGTTGTAACGCACGCAGTGCACAGGAGATATCATGGTGGAACAAAGGAAACATAACAAAAGGGAAAACTCTAACACCACCAGCACTAACTGTGACCATCACCACAGACGCATCCCAGGAGGGATAGGGAGCACACATGTAAAAACTCAGTGAGGGGTCTGTGGACATCAGCGGATGCGGTCAAACACATCAATTACCTGGAACTAAAGACCGTGTTCCTCGCACTAAAGGCATTCCAGACGAAGCTGTACAACCAAACAGTGTTGATCCAGACAGACAACACAACAGTGATGTTCTACATAAACAAGCAGGGAGGAACACAATCAGCCCCACTGTCAGAACTAGCGCAGGAAATATGGAAATGGGCCATCCCACTAAAAATAGATCTACTGGCGATTCACCGACCAGGGAAGGACAATGTAGAAGCGGACTGGCTCAGCAGACAGACATCGGCTTCACACGAATGGGAGCTCAATACCCAAGAGACAAGGAGACTGTTGGACAGGTGGGGAACACCATCAATAGACCTGTTTGCAACACGCCAGAATGCAAAATGCCAGCACTTCGCATCCAGGCAACCAGGGGAAGGGTCACTGGGGAATGCCCTATGGATAAGCTGGTCAAAGACATTTGCTTATGCTTTTCCGCCGATCCCCCTGATACACAAGGTACTCAGCAAGTGCAGAACAAGCAACATGACCCTGATATTGGTGGCACCACAGGGGGCCAGACCGACCTTGTACTCGCAGATTATGGAGATGACACAGAGTGCACCACACAGATTTGGGAGAAGGAAAGACCTACTCTCCATGCAAAACGGAGAGGTGTTGCATCCAGAACCAGAAAGCCTCAGCCTGGCTCCTGAGGACATAGAATTCGCACACCTTAAATTACCTGAGAGCACCCTGAAGGTACTTCGAGAGGTGAGAAGACCTAGCACGCGGAAGTGCTACGTGGCCAAATGGAAGAGGTTCACACTATGGTGCAGAAAGGAAAAACTGCACAAGATGACAAGAGACTCAACAGTGCTTAAATACCTCACGCACTTGCTAGAGGCTAATCTGAGCTCATCCTCGCTAAGGGTACACCTGGCAGCCATAGTCGCGTACACTAGAGGAGAGACAGGAAAAAGCTTCTTTACTTCACAAATTGTAAAAAGATTCTTGGAAGGGGCAAAGAGGATCGCACCGCCAAAGAGGTTATCAGCACCTGCGTGGAACCTCAACCTAGTACTGACGGAACTCATGAAAGCACCTTTTGAACCGATCCATAAGGCCTCCCTACAAATGTTAACCTTGAAGACAGCTTTCCTGGTGGCAATCACCTCGCTGCGCAGGGTGATCGAGTTACAGGTGTTAACGCTACAAGAACCCTACATACAAATTCACAACGATAGGGTGGTGATGAGAACAGGCCCGCACTTTATGCCAAAGATGGTGTCTTAAGTTCCACATCAACTAAGCTATTCAAATACCAAGTTTCTTCCAAAAACCAACGACAAACGCAGAAAGGGCACTGCACACTCTGGACGCCAGACGAGCTGTCATGCACTACATAGAGAGAACTAAGGATCACAGAAAAACAAAAAAAAATTTGTGTCATTCGCAGACAGTTTCACGGGAAAAGCAGTTACTAAGGGGACAATTGCACGATGGATCGCGCAAACAATACAATTCTGCCACAAACAAGCTGGGCAAGAACTGGCAGAGGAAAAAGGGAGCAACAATAGCCTTCCTGGCTAACACTCCCATTCAGGACATATGCCTGGCGGCAACATGGGCCTCAGTGCACACGTTCACAAAACACTACTGTGTGGACATACAAATGAACAAAGAAGCACAAGTAGGACAGAAGGTGCTTCAACACGTGTTCAAAAATCAAAGCTCATCTTCCACCCAGCCGCCACAATGATAACAAACCGCTACAAAGTCTATGCACAGCATAGTGAATCCAGAAAGATTCACGCTGCAAAACGAATAGTTTCTTACCTGTCGGTGTAGTTTTGCAGCTTGAAGATCTTTCTGGATTCACTAGCGAACCCACCCACCTCCGCCAGAAAGATGAGACTGGATTAAGAGGTGGTAAAAACAGGGCAAAGATTTGAACATACTTGAAGGAAAAGCGGTGAAACAAATATTCAAACATTGCCATACTATTCGGGAACAAAACACAAACGGGGAAAAAAGAATCCGAAGATGGCGCCCAAGGGTGGGAGCTTCCGCAGGAAGCATGCCGTTGTCACAGGAAGGACACCAAAAGGTGGGACGTCGACGCCCACCTGGGCTACGGAAAAAAACAAACAAAGACTACGATTCCGGACCCAACAACTAGACCGCGGAATAATGCACAGCATAGTGAATCCAGAAAGATCTTCAATCTGCAAAACTACACCGACGGGTAAGAAACTATTCGTTTCTACGCATGGATGTACACAAAGTATTTAATTTGTCCTTGTCTCCAGATTGAGAGGAAACGTGCGAGGCTTGCAGGTCATTTCGGTCCAAAAAGACTGTGATCAGAAAGCTAAGGCACTTCGGATGTCTCGATGTAGCATAGAAGAGACACCCGGTCATTTCGGGTTCAGAGGAACCGGAACTTGAAATGGAGGCATATCCATCAGCAGCGGATGAGGGTAATCGATCTCCAGACCATGACTCTGAGTCGGATGCAGAATATGATGCCATCACTTCAGTGAAACAAACTGGGACTACTGTGCCCCCTCTGCCTCCACCCTGACCATAGCCGGCACAGACAATTCCCCAAAAGTCTGGACTGACTAGCTGTTTCTGGAACGTATAGCCTCTGCTTCGAAGAAGCAGCCTAGACCTCAAGTAGCCATTTCGAAGCCCTCCACCTCATAATCATTCTGACTTTCGACACCGAAACAATCCAAGTCAGACTCCACCCGGCTTCCCTCACCAAAGTCTTCAGAGTCGAAACACCGTACCCCCACACAAAAACTCGGCCTCGGAGCAAAAACCCTCGGCACTGAAAATAACCAGGACTAAACTAGTGTCAGTCGAAAAACAAACCGCAGCACCATATTCTCCAAGGACTGTACAACCAGTACTTGAGAACTTAGATCAACATCTGGATTCTTGGCAAAAACATTTAATGATTCGCCTAGGTGGACGAACAATCCTCACGAAATACCCTCATTCAGGGGCACAGGCTGCAAAAAGTCAGCTTCCTGTTGAAGATGCAATAGATCTTCCTATTTGTCCCAAGAAAGAAGAGGATGGAGGCAAAGCTGCTAGTCCACCCTACATTAGCCCTCCTCCAATCTCTGCCATACACACTCCATCACCACAACAGTCACCAGTTAATGACCCTCCAAATTCATCAGAGGTCTCATTACACTCCTTTACAGGGGTTGGGGGGATGATCCACATTCTATTACCACCACAAGATGACGGGGGCTTATAACCCAGATCTACCTTATAACACGACCCGGATCTATATCCATGAAGACCCTCCCCTCCTAATGACACTCCTGCTTACCACTATCTTATAAGTAGGGCAGCTACTTTACTTAAAGTTACCCTCCGCACTGAGCCACTGGCAGATGACTTCTGTTCTAAACTCTCTCGCCCACTCAGTGTTCCGCACAGTACCTTCCCATGCTTAAGGGTACGCTCAGGCACACTGAGGATATTTTTAACGACCCAGTTAGATCTAGGATTATTACTCCTAGGGTTGATAAAAATTAGAAGCCTTCCCCAATAGATCCTACATACATTAAAGGTCAGCTCATACCAGACTCTAGTGGTAGCCACTGCTCGTAAGCAGGCAAATTCTCAAACAACTGGTGACCCCGTGCGCCCCCCCCCCATCAGACCAAGAGAATAAACAGATAGATGCAGCAGGTAAGAGTGGTGGCAAAATCAGCCAACCATTGGAGAACTGCCAACTCCATTGGTCTCCTATCACACTATAATAGGGCACACTGGTATGAAATGGAAGGGATAGCTACAGTATCTCAGAGAAAAAGATAAGATGAGAGCTTACCAAATTGTCTCATCTTAAGAAGACATGCGTGCCTAACAATATCTGGCTTCAAGACAGAAGTTCAACAAGCTTTATTAGCCCTTCCCTTTGATGGTGAACATCTTTTTGGGCCACAGATCGATACCCTCTCAGAGAAAACAAAAAAAAGATAACGAGACTGCAAAAGCAATGGGATCACTGCAAACACAATCACAACATGGTTCCTTTAGCTGCTCCACTTATCATGGAGGATCCAAAATAACTTCCCCTGAGACATCCATCTCTAACAAAAAGACACAAAGTCAAACATCCTCTCCTAGAGGATACTATAGGGGCTCCTATAGAGGAAACAATCATAGAGGTAGAGGAAGTTTTACCAAGCCCTCCACCACCACCAAGCCTTGACTTGCCCACCATTTACCCCGATCACATAACTCCTGTGGGGGAAAGACTATAGCAGTTTCTTCTTGCATGCATAAATATTACATATGACCAATGGGTGTTGAATATTATCCAGCATGTTTATTGTCTGGAGTTCACTTCAACCTTGCACCCACAGATGTCAACAGACCATCAAACTGTTGAAAGAAGATTTGAAGCTCTTCTAGGCAAAAATAAAATGATTTGTGCAGTCTGTTAACTGGGCGGGGCTAACCAGAGCGGGGGGGGGGGGGGGAGTGGTTTGCACTCCTCAAGTGTGCATGTTCCCCACCAGTCTGCATTACACAGGCTTGTGAAGAACATGCACAGGCTTCCACAGGATTGCCGTTTTTTTCTTTTTTCAACCTCCTACCATCCCCTGTCCCGTAGCAGCCACTACTGGATAGAACTGATGCCATTACACCAACAGGGCACATGGTTCTATTCCCTTTACTTCCATATACCCAGAAAGGAGGGGCTCTGCGACCCATTCTAGACCTCAGACCTCTAAACGGGTACATTCTTTCAGAACATTTTAATGTGGTCACTCTTCAAGATGTCATGCCACTTCTAGAACAGGGAGACTTTATGGCTGCATTGGATTTAAAAGATGCAAACTTTCACATTCCAGTTCACCCAGCACATAGGCAATACCTCCGGTTTGCTTTCAACGAACAACACTTTCAGTTCAAACTGCTTCTGTTTGGGATCTCCACAGCCCCTTGGGTATTTACGAAATGCTTAGCAGTAGTAGCAGCCCACTTACGAATGCAAAACATACATGTTTTCTCTTATTGGGACAACTGGTTTATCAAAAGCAAAACATACTGCAAATGTTTGCAACACATACAAACAACCATAATCCTATTTAACCATATAGGTTTCACAGTCAATGCGGTCAAATCACACCTGCAACCTCTTGAGATACAGCCTTACTTGAGAGCCATCCTAAATTGTCACAAGGTGGAGCTTAGCCAAATGCAGCTCAGCTACAGACTTTCAAAACACTTGTTCCACAATTTCAGCCTCATAAGCAAATAACAGTAAGAACTGTTATGCGCCTGCTAACAACCATGGCATCATACATAGCCATAGTACTTCATGCCAGAATCAATATGTGCCTGTTACAACAATGCTTGGCACATCAGTGGTCTCAAGCTGAGGGTCAGTTAGAGGATCTAGTGTTGATCAGCCACCAAGCTTGCCACTCTCTACAATGGTGTAACTCCAAAAATCTACTACAGGGACAGGCTTTCATAGACTCAATTCCGCAAACGACCATAACAGACTCATCAGTGACTGAATGGGGAGCGCACACAAAGGAGTTAACTGTACATGGGCATTGGACACACAGTCCGTCTCTTCTGCATATCAATCACTTAGAGTTGCTAGCTGTTCACCTAGCGATGAAAGCATTCCTTCCTCACCTTATCAGCAAAACAGTCCTAATCAAAACAGAAAGTTACTACCATGTACACTCTGCAAATTAAAGGCAGGGACCAGATCTCCACATCTGTCTCTTCTAGAATAAAGCATCTGGAAGTACGCTCTCCAACACAACATTCAGTTGTTAGCAGAGTACATATCCGGGGTGGACAACAACTTGACAGATCTCCTCAGCAGGACATGCCAACAAGTCCATGAGTGGGAACTCAATACACAAGTGCTATACCCATTCTTACAGCAATGGGGGCAACTGGAAATAGACCTAATGGCAACACACAGCATGCAAAATGCTTAAACGCTGCCTCCAGGTTCCAACACCCAAGGGCAATGCACTATGGTTCTCTCTCCCTGCTTCCATTTGTAATACGCAAACCGCTGCAGACATCTGACACTCATCCTAGTTACTCCCACATGGGCCAGTCAACCATTTTTAGAACACTACTATAACTATCAGTAGTCTCACAACAAGTACTACCCAACAAGCAGGACCTTCTCACTCAAAACTAAGGAGCAGTAAGTCACCCAAACCCCAGATCTTTCCTTCTTCCAGTCTGGTTCATGAGGTCCTAGAATTTGGATATCCTAATTTACCTCAAGAATGTATGGATATTCTAAAAGAAGCAAGAAGGCCCACAACATGTGCCTGTTATGCTGCAAAGTGGAAACGCCTTGTTCACTATTGCCACTAAAAGGATATTAACTCATTAAATGCATCAGCTCAAAACATTATTTGCTACCTTCTTCACTTTCAAACTGTAGGGTTAGCTTTCACTTCTATAAAAATATATATCCTACAGCATTAACTGCATATCTTCAAAATAGGGAACACATATCTATATTCAAAGTTCCTGTAATCAAAGCCTTCCTAGAAGGTCTCAAAAGAGTTATTCCACTGAGAGCTGTACCCATACCAGCGTGGAATCGTAATATTGTGCTATCATGGTTCATGGATTCACCATTGGAACCTCTTTGCATGTGCCCTTTACAATTTCTATCATGGAAACTTTAATTTCTCACCGCAGTCACTTCCCTCAGACGGGTTGGTGAGATGCAATCATTAACTTTGGAAGAACCATTCTTCCAAATACACAAAGACAAAGTAGTACTATGAACTAATCCTAAATTTCTACCAGAAGTAGTCTCACAGTTCCACATGAATCAATCTATTGAGTTGCCTGTGTTCTTTCCTCAGCCAGACTCTGAAAGAGCATAACACACAAATGTTAAAAGGGCACTAATGTACTACATTGATAGAACACAATCATTTTGCAAAACTCAAAAATGTATTTGTAGCTTTCTCCATACCACATAACAGTAAAGCAATTTCCTAATCCAGTATCTCACGTTGGATAATAAAAATGTATCCTGTCCCACCAAAAGCTCACTCTACATGTAAAAAAGGAGCTCCTATGGCATTTCTGGGGAATATACCAATAGCGGACATATGCATAGCAGCTACATGGACTACGCCTCACCAATTTTCAAAACATTACTGTGAAGATGTCATGGCACAACAACAATCCAATGTTGATCAAGCAGTACTACACACTTTATTTTAAACAAATATACCTAGCAGAGGTTAGCCACTGCTTAGAAGAACTGCTTTTTAGTCTATGCTAAGCATGTGCATCTACAGTCATACATGCTGACAAATGGTGAATGTTACTTACCCTGTAAGCATCTGTTTGTGGCATGTAGTGCTGTAGATTCACAAGCACCCACCTTCCTTGCCGGTGACATATGTTGATTGCATTTCTCCACCTCCTACATTACATTATTTTTGCATGGTCCTTTCCATAGAATACATTATCCTTACACTCCATCCTCACATACGAAATGGAAAACAATGTAACAATGGAGTCGAGGACATGCGAGCATGCGCATTGCAAGCAAGAGGAGGGCGGAGTCACTACACCTTGTGACTCGAAAGACTTATTTGAAGAAAGCCAACTTGCACACTTCCGAACCCAACACAAGATGGCAGACTTAAGCTATGTGTGTGAATCTACAGTACTACATGCCACAAACAGGTACTTATAGGGTAAGTAACTTTCACCGTGTGTGTGTGTGTGTGTGTGTGTGTGTGTGTATATATATATATATATATATATATATATATATATACTGTATTTTCTGGCGTATAAGACGACTTTTTAACCCTTGAAAATCTTTTCAAATGTTGGGGGTCGTCTTATACGCCGGGGTCATTTTATGAGCAAGCGAATATAGCCCAAACCCTATATTTTAAAGGAAAAGTAGGGGGTCGTCTTATACGCCCAGTCACCTTATACGCCAGAAAATACGTTATATATTCTTTTTTCTCCATTGAAGTTCTTGTGCGTCTAATGGAGGGTGAATTTCCTTGTCCTGCTGTAACACATGCTGTTTTTTTCTCCAGATGCGGGTGCCCTTGCAGGATGGCCGCAGAAGCAAATCAATAGAAGAGAGAGAAGAGGAGTATCAGCGAGTCAGGGAGCGAATATTTGCACGAGAAGTACGTACACAGAGCCAAAACCATTGTGCAGCAACTTAATTGTGGTAGCTGTCTTTTCACCTCTGACATCACACGAAGCAGCATGTTCCCCAGGGATTATCACAAATAAAAGCTTCCTTTACCAGTATGCCATTAGACTAGAAGCAGCCATAACCACATTGACGTAAAACCAAGAGCTCCCCCTATGGTATTGACATAAAACAATGAAAAGTACACAACGTTGATACTGGATGGTTTTATTTACTCAGCTGACCTGTTTACTCTTAGGAAACCAAGTATACCAGATGCCCCTTTATTGTATGCATTTTCTTGGGACGTTAGTAACTGTTATAATGCCAGTTTGTTTGCAGTGATACTGTGGTGGCCATAAGGCAACAAATAAAATTGGGAAAGGTGATGAAGGGTTTTTAAAAGACCCTGGAAGAGACTGGGGTTTTGAAGTGTATAAATACTAGTGTATTCAGTTCGAATATGCCTCTTCACTCCGCATGTAATGAATCCGCATGCTGTCACAACGCGGTCGTAATAACGACCGTGTTGTGACAATGCATTACATTACTCTGCAAGTCGTTACGACGACTTGCGGAGGTGGGGCGCTGGATGTTGCAATAGTAAAATTTACTATTCCAACTCCAGTCTGTGCAGACTTTAGATACATTTCTCAGGAAATTGTTTTCGGTCACCTGAATAGTCAGTATTCGCATACCCAAAGTTTCACTGCCGAAGGTGGCCATTGTAACACATTTGGCCTTACAAGCATCAAGTAATAATTTCGGGGACTTCTGCCCAGTGTCCCTTGTAAAATCTTGAAGCCTGGAAATTGCACGTTGAAGGGCCCCTCTATATGTAGATAAGAGGTTTCCAGCTGGGGCCTGAATTGAGGAGCAAACCCACGTAGAACAAATGGTACACCCTGGATAAAACCCAACCATTAGCTGAGGGGTTACGACATTTGACATTCCTGGGACCCACAACCATAGAGTGCAATTATAACCTTAGATACAGCCTATAATAAAACTGGTATGGCTCTTTACCCTGCTTTAGGGATGTCAGTTTCAACTTCAGTTAAGACCTCCTCTAAGCGATTAATATACATAATAAATAAGAGGGGGGTAAGAATACAGCCCTGACAAGCACCTTTAGTTATCTCAAAGTGCTTAGTACATTCTCCATCAAATCTAACCACCCCTGTGAGATCTATGTAAATCTCTCATGAAATTGAGTGGGGTCCACCCCCAGTGAACCAAGCTCATCCCACAGCATTTCTCTATTGATACAGTCAAATGCTGATTCGAGATCCATGAATGCTAGATGGACTGAGGCCTTGTGAATGTATGGGTCAAATGTACAGATTTAGATTTTGTTCTACTTGCCATGCCCTGATCAAAAACCATATTGCAAGTCAGAGAAGATCCCTTTGTCATTGGCCCAGTTGGAAAGCCACTCCAATATAACGCTCCCTTTTACCTTCACCTTCATATTGATTAATGATATTGGTCTATGACATGTGTGGTCCCGCCTGCCCCTTTTTTTAAAAATCCGGATTATAACTGAACGCTTCCAGGCCTCTGAGTGTGGACCTATAATGGTCGCATTTATGCATAGTGTTAAAACAGGGGCCCATAGAGCCACCAACTGTTTCAACAGGTCACCCGGCACACCATTCGCGCCAGGAGCATTGCCTTGAGTGACACCAGTATGGGTTCTTTGACTTCTGACCACTGAAGAGTAAGTGTATCAGGAGTGGGGTTTGGGCCAGATGCTAAAGTGTTGCATTCATAAAGAGATGAAAAGTGATTTATCCAAGCGTGTGCCGGTGCTGAAACGGCCTGGTCTGAGAGCTGAAGTCCCTTAATGAAGGGTTAGTTTATGATCCCCAAAAACTTAGTGCTATCCTTAGAGGCACAAGCCTCTACTAGGTGTGACCATAGCGCCTCCTTAAGTTGCAGTTTCCTAGTAGTAACTGCTGATTTATAGACTGATCTGCACCTTTTGATTTCATTCCTAGCTCTGGGGGCACATTTAAGAGAGGACAACAGTTCTCTCTTTGCCCTTGTACAATTTTTATTGAACCCCCTACAGGGCTTAGGTGGACCTATGGGTCCTGGACAAGTAAGGGCCTGCTTGGCTTACTCACAAATAAAGTTATAAGTGCTTAGTATATCCGAATCTGGGTTTGTGTCATCAAGACAGAGCATAGACTATTCCTGACAGAACCTTAACATATTTGCATTAAATTCCCTGGGGATAATGTCTCCCCATTTTATTTTATGCTCTTAATTCTTGGTATTTCATAATAAACTGTACAGAGCACTTATACCCCCAGGCTTTTACCCCACATAAAAGAAGCAGTCAAGGGGTTGTGATCACTATGGAAATTACATTTAGGAGCAATATCCATCAGGGAGGAAAAGAGACCCCTAGATACAAAGATGTAATCAATAAAGAATCTAGCTCTCTGACACTTAAAGGTAGGGATGCCATCCGGCTGTCACAGTGCTTGCAAGGAGAGTAAGTTACATAAATTAAAATTTGCAACCAGATTATTTAGGGTAGTCCCTTGGGGGGAGTGTCTAACATGCACATGGTGAACTAGGGGCCTTTTAGAATCCTTAGGATCATATAAAAAACAATCCATAAATGGGGGTAAATTAAAATCTTTAGTTAAAATCAAATCAATGTTTTTAATGGAGGAAGAGGAGAGAAAAGCATCAAGAAACCTCTCAACCTCCGCTAGAATGTCTGCGTCATTGCCATGCAGGGGGTTATATATATTGATAAGTAGGATATTTTGCGAGTTGTCAAATATTAATAGAACCGCCAAAAATTGTCGATAGTCAGTAGGGATCATTTTAACATTGCGGACTAGGTCCACCCTCGCAAGAGTGACTAGGCCCCCTCTGGCTTGACCACTTGGAGAGTGGAAAGCCCTTGATACTAAAGGACACTAAGCCTTCCATGAAGAATTCCCCTTTTGAGTCCCATATCTCCTGCAAATTGATAATATCATGGGCTTCCAAGAAAACTACAAATTTGGAACCCCCTGCTTTACCCTGAATGCCTGCAATATTCCAACTCATAATACTCAGGTAATTGGTGGGCTCACTGGAGTTTGCACAAAGCTAGGTAGTATCAGTCTTGGTCTGAACCAGTCAGTCCAACTCATTCATTCCTGTTAGTGCTTCAAATCGATTTTCCAATAAAATAGGAGCACTTGTGAACCAAGTCGGGTGAGTATTATGTATTTTTGCCCCCTCCCTGGAAAATACGGTCCCTCTTTGGTCCACTCCCTCTCTCGAAATGGGCTTATAAAAAACACCTAGGGAAGAGCCAAGATTGATCCCGATGGAAAAGGAAGGGATGCAAATTTGCTCAGGATAAAACCTGATCTCCACAATTATGCAAAGTTAACCACTCTGCAGCTTTGGGGCTGTTCCCGATCCATCCTGTTCGCCTAATCATAATGATTTCCTCAAATGACCACTGGGATTGGTGAGTAGAACGTTTTTCAGAAAACCAGTGTACCACCTTATTTTTTACTTGGTCATATGCCTCGGTTGCAGCCTTTTTTAGTGGGGGTACATTCAGTAGAACTAAAACGTAAGGTGTACATGTTGGTGGGAGTTGCAAGTTTGCTTCATTAAACGCAGGGGACTCAGACGTTCTACCTTCAACCACATCAGGATGGTGAATAACACCCCAGACTTAATGGTCACCGTGTTCCTTAGAGGGTTGGGTACTCATTCCTACCCCCAGAGGGTAAGAAGAAAGCAAAGCCCACTGACCAGAACTCCACCCTGAGCACCTATTCCTGAGCGGAGTTGGCCAAATGATTGGGGATAACCCAGGTGTCCACACTAGTAGGTACGATGGGGCCCAAGGAGGGGGTTGGCAGTGGCTGACCTTTGGGTATGGTGTGCATGAGCCCAACCTCTTTACTAAGGGAGTCTGCGACTCCTTCCAATCTCGAGACCTTCTGTATAAGTTTGTTTAGGACCCCGCTACATTCTATCCAGTCTATTTTGGGGAATCTAGCGAGTTTCATGATCCAGGCACTGATGGCAATGCCCACTACTCCCAACTCTCCCTGTGGTATTGTGCTTCAGCGCCCCTCTTCCCCACCCCTTTTCTAGTATGTGCAGAGTTGTGTGCACTGGTTGTCCATCTGGGCAATGGCGGAAGAAGCATTTGTCTGGGCCTCTGCGACTAGAGGGGGTTGTCCAGCAGATATGGGGTGTGTCTGGATCTGCGTACTATAAGCATCTAACAAATATGTGGGAGTAGGGGGGGGGGGGGAGGACTGTTGGCCCATTTGTTTGGCCCAATTGTACCTCTACATTGGATGTCTCTTTTGAGAGGACTCCTATTGCATTATTAAAAAAAATACAAAATGGTGCTGTTTGACCTGAGGGGCTTATCTTTCACATTAACAGTTTCAGCTTACCTTTTTCCCACGATTCATGTGATAACCACACAAGCAAGAATCAAAGCACTCAATATAAGGAATAAGAAAGAATAATCAGAAGTCCCCTGGTTGATGGTATGTATGCCTATCAGGATTAGTGGAACTATGCACCCTGGGTCAAAAAAATCCCAGCATGGAGGTAGAACAGCCGAAGCAGCCCCCATCCAGCAGGGCACAGGCAAGAAAAGGTCCGAACAGTGGAGATGACACATGGGTGCTTGATCACTTGGGCAACAAAGTCCAACAAACAAGGTTCACAGAGCAGTACTGTACCAACAGTAGCAGTGGCAATAACGTTGCCCTCATACCTCTTCCCCCGTTTCCTTCTGACCCCCGCCTCCACCCACACACCCATGTACACCAAGGTCGCAGGAGTGGGAATGATGACAGTAGCAGGACTGTAGGATCACTCCTTGACTACTTTGGACCATTCAATTCAATTATTGGCCTTCTTGCTTGCCTGCCTGCTTGGTTGCTTGCTCTGACGGTAGGATTAGGATGATGACGATGATGATGATGATGATGATGGAGTGATGGTGGAGTGATGGTCAGGCCTTGGTTATAGTCTGACTTCCCTAGTCTAAACAGAATTCCCAATGGCTCCCAGTAGCCGAAGCCAGTAACTGCACAACAGGGCGTAGCAACCGCCCTCTCCTCTCACGACTGCGGAGGGTTTTCATTTGAGCATAGAAATGCCACTTCAGCAAGACTGGAAAAGAGATCAAGGCAAAAAGGAACTAAATCTCAGTCAGGGCACTGTATGCACTATTTGCCCCTCTGAGGCTGTATGCCAATTTTTGCTAGTATCGCGAAATCTGTAGAAACAGAACCTCATTTGTTTTTGTAAGTGAGTTATTATTTAATTTGAGTGCCCAAATAGGTTTGACTCCATATAGTTACAAGCTGATATAATAACAATATAATATCCATATAATACTAGTGACAGCACTAGTGTGCTAGTATCTAAGTAAAACATCTTTGAGGGTATCATTCAGCAACTACCCAGCATGATTGTATCATGACCATGGTGCATGTGGCTACTTGATGCCTCTTAGGACGATAGGTTGGGCATCTGATGGAGACTTTTAGCAGCAGATTCCTTACCATAGAATTATCCCTGGGCATTAGACTGGGTTCGGACATTTTTCATGAGCAGTTCACCTGCAGGCCGTTAGGTGGCGTTGTTCACTCCGTGTGGCTTTGTCAGCGCTGGAAGTGATGTGCGCGGTACGTATATAGGTGCCACCCCTTTGCGCTGAAGTCAGATCTGTTCTTTCTGCACCAGTCAGCGCAGATCTGGAGAGAGCTACCCCCTGTTTTTTTTTTTACTGACCTTTGTTCTACTTTTGTTGAAGTGATTTTTAAAGACTTATCTCCTGTGATGGCAGTGATGTGCACGAGGAAGGCTGGCTTCAAGCCCTGCGCTGCCTGTCCCTGGCAAATATGAGTGATGGAACGGTACCTTGTCTGCTTCTGGTGCGACGACGATGCCAAGACCTGTGTCGATTGTTGCACCAAGCACCCGAAGGCCTTGAGGGAGAGATCCCTCAAGCGCTTTGCTGCTCAATGTGCGGCACCACAGAGTCAAGAGGAAGGTCCCGGAGCAATTGATCTTCAGGGCAGACGTCAGACGAGAGGAGGAAGCGTTGTCATTCGAGGCATGGCTCCACGATTAGGCCTGGGAGTTTCAGGGTGCCGGAGCGATCCCTGCCGACTTTGCGAGTTCTAGAAGGCCATGCACCTCGTATTTGGACGGTCCATTCTTGCTTCCTTTCCTTCAGGCCCCACGTGTTAGGAAGGAGACCCCACTGGTTCTTCTCCAGCGCTTCCACCCCCGGCTTCAGTCTTACCCCTTGCATCCACGGATGGCTCTGGACTGGCATCGGCAGTACCGCCTTGACCTTCCCAAGCACCAATGCCAATGCTCTCGCCGCCATCTCCATTCTCATTTCTGACATGGAGCCAAAAGGGCATCATCCAGCCGGGAGTGACTACTTCAGAACCGCTTCGCCCGTGTAATAAAGCCCTCACTCCCGTCCTACTGGGGACTTTGTCCAAACTCTGCACAGGGGCTCCTGTGACGACCACCACCGCCCACTCTGAACCCAACTTCCTTAAGCAACACAATACACTCTAGAGCTTGATAGTTTAAGCCTCCACCTCCTGTGTAAATCCTGGCATGTTCCCTACCACCCCACCATATAGGGAATCCAAGAGGCTGGACACCTTAGGAAAGAAAATGCTTTCTTCCATCAGCCTGGCACTGTGGACTGTGAACACTGCGTGACTTTTGGGCCGTTAACCCCATGCTCTGTGGAATTAGGTTGCTCAGGTGCTGCCTATGGTCCTGCAGGAGGCCTGAGCCTTACTCCCAAGCTATGTCCAACAGAGAGATTCTGTGAAGTTCAAGATTCGATGTGGGCTGCACAAGACCAACATGCTGGGCATAGATTTTTATTCTACGGTGGGCTAATGGCTGCACGCCGGACTAAGAACTATTGGCTTTTCCAGGGATGTCCAAATGTCGCTTATGGACATGCCCTTTTGATAGCTCCTGTCTCTTTGGAAACAAGGCAGGCTCAGTGTTGGAGCACGTCAATTATAGCAGAGCTACGGCCAGGTCCTCGGACCTTTCCATGGCCCCTTGCCAACCCCAGTCTGCTTTTCACGGCCACAGAAGGAGCTTCCAGCTGCATGCAGCCCCCACTGCGCTCACGGCCACAGAAGGAGCTTCCAGCTGCATGCAGCCCCCACTGCGCTCATTTTTCCCAGTCTCTGTGGCCGGGGGTGCTGTACCCACAGACCCTGTGGGCCGGGCAGCCAGAGGTCAGGCCAGTCCACCACTCCTCCGGCAAACAAAGCCTCCAAACCTTGATCGTTTGCAATCTTACCATAATGGGATACTCCATCATCTGCCCCGCTGGAGATCTAAAACATCAGACCACTGGGTGTTTAAGATTGTCCAAATGGGCTACTCCTTCCCCTCTGTGACTCCCCACCACCCACTTGAGACAGGCTGATGCAGGACCATCTCTGCTAAGAAGTGCCTCTCTCTTGGCCGAGGGAGCAATATAGAGGGTGCCAATGCCAGAAGTAGGTTTTGGAGCTAGTGCAGATCGGATGTATATGCCTTCCAGCAGGCAGATTTGACAATGTTTAGGTACACGCTCTTTGAAGCTACTAAGATTGAAAGAGCACTCAAAGCCGAGCCACAAGCCCCTCCAAGAAATGCCTCTATGATTGCTGGAAACTGGGGTGAGTTTGTAACCTAGTGGGTGCCTGGGACACTGGCCAGTTACAGGTGAACTTTTCCGATATCCCTATGTTTTTGTCTTTAACCCAGCAAAGCTTTGCAGTGAATTCTTCAAAAAGGTTATTTGACAGTTTTACTTTTTCTGTCTTTGCCGGACTAACTGTGATAGTTTAAATACCCATTGTGATGGGTTTTTCTTACATGTTTGTCATGCAATATCCCTCCTAACCAGTTTGTCATGTCCCCATTAAGACCATAACTTAGTCTTGACATACTGAACATGTCTGCTTTTCAAACCTATGCATAGTTGTTTGGTGCGTCTCCTGACTCTAAAAGTTATCTCCCTCGTTCCAATTACATCATATAATTGTTTGAGTGAACTGTAGGCTGCTTCTGTGCTGCCATTCTGCACAATATTCTTTCCAGATAAATTGATAGTGTGGAATCGAAAATTTTGAACACCATCCATGTTGGGTGGTTGATCATTCTTTCAGTGTTTTTTGCTCCTTCTTACCCTTCAAAAGAGGGGGAGAAGCTACATCAATTGGACCCTCTAAAAAAGGTTTGAGTTTTTATATTTATCATACCAAGGCCCGTCTAGTGGACAAATCAGCTCTGTGTGGGTTTTCTGGTGCAAAATAAAAAGGTGGTACAGAAGAGGACGTTAAGGTTCATAACTCTTTGGATCAAAATGTGCTGTGCACTGAACAATAAAGGGGCCCCTGAGGTTTGTAGAGCTCATTTCACCAGGGCCAACCCCATTTTGATTGCATGGGCATATGGGTACCTGTCCTTAATATCCGTCACACTACTACATGGGCATCGATGCATACATTTGGAAAGAACTACTCCCTTGGTAGCCTGGTGTGACAGAAAGGGCAATTTGCCTGCTTGGTTCTGCATGACTTTTTGATTTGAGTCCATTCTCCATACCCTCCTCTTTTGGGGAGCTACTGCTTTAGTATCTATTCTAAGGTGAGGAATCGACAGTTGGAAATATCCATCAAATAACATGTTACTTACCTTTGGTAACATTCTTTCTGGCGCATACTCTAACTGCAGATTCCTCACTTACCTTCCAACTCCCCTTTCTGTAGACTGACCTCTTTATAACATCTGAACAGGTCCCAAGTTAGTGAGCAGCACAGTTACCTACAAATCTTTACTTCCGCATCAGAGAGTGCAAAAAGAAATGAGAAAAAACATGACATCAATCAATCAATCAATCATGCCATTTGTATAGCGCACTACTCACCCAGGAGGGTCTCAAGGCGCTTGGGGGGGAGGGGTATCCTACTGCTCGAACTGCCAGGTCTTGAGTTGTTTCCTGAAGGCGAGATGGTCCTGGGTCAGCCGAAGGTGGATGGGGAGGGAGTGCCAAGTCTTGGCAGCCAGGTAAGAGAAGGATCTTCCTCCGGCGGTGGCTCTTCAGATGCGTGGTACGGCTGCGAGGGCGAGGCTGGTGGACCGTAGCTGGCGGGTGGGCGTGTAGAAGGTCAGGCGGTCGTTGAGGTACTTGGGGCCCAGGTCGTGGAGAGACTTGTGTGCGTGGGTGAGGAGCCGGAACGTGATCCTCTTGTCGATGGGGAGCCAGTGCAGGTTCCTCAGGTGGCTGGAGATGTGGCTGCGTCGGGGGACATCCAGGATGAGTCGGGCGGAGGCGTTCTGGATGCGCTGGAGTCTTTTCTGTAGCTTGGCTGTGGTTCCGGCGTAGAGGGCATTTCCGTAGTCCAGTCGGCTGGTGACGAGTGCCTGGGTGACAGTCTTCCTGGTCTCGGTCGGGATCCAGCGGAAGATCTTGCGAAGCATACGCAGGGTGTTGAAGCACGATGAGGAGACGGCGTTGACTTGTCTGGTCATCGAGAGGGAGGGGTCCAGGATGAAGCCCAGGTTGCGTGCGTGGTCGGTTGGCTTGGGTGCGGTGCCTAGGGCTGGGGGCCACCAGGAGTCGTCCCAGGCGGAGGGCGAAGATCCCAGGATGAGGACTTCCGTCTTGTCCGAGTTCAATTTCAGGCGGCTGTCCTTCATCCACTCGGCGACGTCTTTCATCCCTTCGTGTAGGTAGGTTCTGGCGGTGTCGGGGTCTCTGGTGAGGGAGAGGATCAGCTGGGTGTCGTCGGCGTAAGAGATGATGTTGAGGTTGTGCTGGCGTGCGATGGTTGCGAGAGGTTTCATGTAGATGTTGAAGAGGGTGGGGCTGAGTGAAGATCCTTGCGGGACGCCGCAGATGACTTCGGTGGCCTCGGAGCGAAACGGGGGGAGGCGGACTCTTTGTGTTCTTCCGGCGAGGAACGAGATGATCAACTCCAGTGCCTTCTCTTGGATACCGATGTTGCTGAGGCGCTAGACTTGGGTGAGGTGACAGACCGTGTCGAACCCAGCGGAGAGGTCCAGGAGGATGAGGGCCACTGTTTCCCCCTTGTCGAGCAGGGTCCGGATGTCGTCGGTGGCTGCGATGAGGGCGGTGTCGGCCATCAGTGTGCAGGATGACTCTTACATGCTGCTCCTCTTTGTGACTAGTTGGAAAGTGTGGAATCGGCGAGGAGCCACAAAACACCACTTATAGGCACACAGATGCACTGCTGCAAAATTATGTAGATCCAGTTTGATGCCTGAGAAATATTCTAATGTAAGGAAACTTGGATTAGAGTATACATCAGAAAGAGTGTCATTGAAGATAAGTAGCTTGTTTGTTTCTCCGCTGCAGAGATGCTACTGAAAAATCAGCGAGCACGAAAACATAGTTTGGCATCAAAGCAGATTTTGCAGCAAGGTTATGCGTAAACAGCGTTTTTTTCTATTTAGACACTTCCCGGACGTTGACTCTGACACTGGGGATTCACATCCCTTATCAAAGGGGCTTCTTGTATATCATATGTTCACTTGTGTAATTTACTCTGCGCTGCGTGGATGCTTGTTACTTGGCATTGCATGGACGCAGGTGTTTTTGATTACATACCATAATTGTCTACATTATCTGACCAGTACTATGGTTACACGTATAAAGATACAGGTCTCTAAATATACTTCAGTAGCCCTGATGAAGTATTCCATTAAGACTAAACACATGTTGGCTGTGCTTGGATTAAACAACATATTGTTAAGGCTGTGCCTGGACTGAATAACTCAGTTAACATCTGTATTTCCTTTATGTAGAATGCACTGGATATTGCTATGATTGTACTTGTACTTCAAAACTGGATACTTCACACACATATATATATATATATATATATATATATATATATATATATATATATATATATATATATATATATATATATATATATATACACACATGCACATGCGCACACGCACACACACCTGTATTTCCAAATAAAATAGTGTTTCCAGTAGAAATTTTGACTACCAAAAGTTAGGATTCTGTGATTTAATTATTTTAAGCTCCAAACTTGTGTTATATGTTTTGTATGACACTGTCCTTGGACAGTGGCCGTGATTTTACTTCTTTGCTGCAGGAGTGTTGTCTGCTGTAGCACATGAGTAGTTCACTTACTGACCACAATTTGTGGGGGGTTTCAGTGCTAGTTGCATTGTTCCACTGCTTCTACTTGTAATATTTATGGTTATGCTCAAAGATAACTTTTAGCATCTGAACCGCTTTTGGCCACCATAAGTGTGGCAGGGTATGCTCAGACGTGAGTCCCTTGCTCACTTTGCCACTGGATTCAAGCAAGCCGGGCTGAAGACGGCTGGAATGCCAGAAACCGGTCCTCGGAAGCTTGTTTCCGGTCCAGGGAAGACATGGCTTGGCAGTTCGGGCTGGACTGTTCCCATGAGGCACAGGGTCAGACTGATTTGCATATAGCCATGTCTGAACTGGGGTGGCAGAGTGGGCTAAAGAACGGTGATGGATTCAACCCAGATCTTTTGACTGGGTGTGAGTGTTTGATTGATTCAGACGCCCCGTCCATCACCACCCCCCTTTGTACCGCTTTTGGCCACCATAAGTGTGGCAGGGTATGCTCAGACGTGAGTCCCTTGCTCACTTTGCCACTGGATTCAAGCAAGCCGGGCTGAAGACGGCTGGAATGCCAGAAACCGGTCCTCGGAAGCTTGTTTCCGGTCCAGGGAAGACATGGCTTGGCAGTTCGGGCTGGACTGTTCCCATGAGGCACAGGGTCAGACTGATTTGCATATAGCCATGTCTGAACTGGGGTGGCAGAGTGGGCTAAAGAACGGTGATGGATTCAACCCAGATCTTTTGACTGGGTGTGAGTGTTTGATTGATTCAGACGCTCCGTCCATCACCACCCCCCTTTGTACCGCTTTTGGCCACCATAAGTGTGGCAGGGTATGCTCAGACGTGAGTCCCTTGCTCACTTTGCCACTGGATTCAAGCAAGCCGGGCTGAAGACGGCTGGAATGCCAGAAACCGGTCCTCGGAAGCTTGTTTCCGGTCCAGGGAAGACATGGCTTGGCAGTTCGGGCTGGACTGTTCCCATGAGGCACAGGGTCAGACTGATTTGCATATAGCCATGTCTGAACTGGGGTGGCAGAGTGGGCTAAAGAACGGTGATGGATTCAACCCAGATCTTTTGACTGGGTGTGAGTGTTTGATTGATTCAGACGCTCCGTCCATCACCACCCCCCTTTGTACCGTTTTTGATTACATACCATAATTGTCTACATTATCTGACCAGTACTATGGTTACACGTATAAAGATACAGGTCTCTAAATATACTTCAGTAGCCCTGATGAAGTATTCCATTAAGACTAAACACATGTTGGCTGTGCTTGGATTAAACAACATATTGTTAAGGCTGTGCCTGGACTGAATAACTCAGTTAACATCTGTATTTCCTTTATGTAGAATGCACTGGATATTGCTATGATTGTACTTGTACTTCAAAACTGGATACTTCACATATATATATATATATATATATATATATATATACATATACACGCACACGCACACACACCTGTATTTCCAAATAAAATAGTGTTTCCAGTAGAAATTTTGACTACCAAAAGTTAGGATTCTGTGATTTAATTATTTTAAGCTCCAAACTTGTGTTATATGTTTTGTATGACACTGTCCTTGGACAGTGGCCGTGATTTTACTTCTTTGCTGCAGGAGTGTTGTCTGCTGTAGCACATGAGTAGTTCACTTACTGACCACAATTTGTGGGGGGTTTCAGTGCTAGTTGCATTGTTCCACTGCTTCTACTTGTAATATTTATGGTTATGCTCAAAGATAACTTTTAGCATCTGAAAGGACTTTGATCATGAAAAGCCAATCACTGTTACAGATTCTAGACCCGATGTCTGCACTTTACTTGGTCACAGTCATAAAAAATCTTTATTTCGATGTGTATATCATAAAAGACAAACATATTAAAATGGGAGACATAACATTCCAAATAGTCAATTCTATAGCAGAGTAATACAACAGGGGATTTGATTGCTAAGTTAGTCCAACCATTAAAAAAAAAAAAATTAGCTTAAAACATCCATAATATCACTAATACAAAAAGATAAAAAGAGAGTCCAGGGTCAAAGTACATTTAGCATCACAGAATAGATTCATAGCTACAATAAATTAAAATATTTCTAAAACACGGGATCTTAATGTAGGCTTAGTTTGCGTGCACGTATTACCCACATCCAATGTAAAAATGTGGCGACAGCAATAGCCAAGGGCTCAGAGCAATTGCTTTTTAAAATTCTTAGGGCCTCAGAGACAGTGGTGATGCCCATCTGGAGACAGATTGGCTTCAACCACGTGTGCCTCGGGAACTTATACTCTGGGCAGATAAACAAAATATGAGCTATGCTTTCCCGTTGGGAAGGGCAAAATGGGTAGCTTGGATTGTAATTAGCATGCCATTTGGCAATAAAAGAATTTACAGGAAGCGTTCCCACCCAAAATTGGTGGTACCGCTTCCTGTCTCCGGGAAACGTGATAAAGTCCCAGTATCCCTTGTAGACCGCTTCATGTTTAAGCTCCAAGAAGTCTCTTGAGAGTGACGGGCCAGTACAATTCCTGAACCTTCTCAATGAGACCATACTCCAGTAGAACTCTCTAAAAACCTTCATAGACGGGAAAGAATTAGCAGTAGGATTTTCCCACAAGGAACTCAAGCCCATGGCAATGTACACCGCCCTTGCCTCCTTCATCCAGGGTATTTTGCGGGCACTATCAGCATCTCTGACTTCGAGGAATGCCAGAGCATACTGGGAGATCTCTGGGGTTACCCACAGTCTCCTCCAGTATGCCACTAGTCTGTATCGAGCTAGATCCTCAAGTCGTTGGCATCCCAAGTCGTAAAAAAGGGGCATTAGAGGAGCTGGGAGGCCAGTTATATCCCTTAAGAACTTATTTTGGGCGTTCGTTAATAAGACAAAATTGCTGAACCCTCACAACTCTGCCCCATAAAGAACTGCCGCGCTAATTTTAGTGCCATAGATTTTCAACGCTGGGGCAATTGGTTGTGTGGATGAAAGGTGGAGCTCCTTAATTAGGGCACCTGCTAGTTGTGCATGTTTGGTAACCAGCTGGTTGGTGTGGGGTTTCCAGTCAAGTTTCGAGCCCAAAGTTATGCCAAGGTGAGAAAAAACTTGGGTCTGTTCTAACAGGGCACCATTCATAACCACCCTCTCTCTTACATACTTGTGCTTATGAAGCACCATAAACTTAGTCTTACTCACATTAATGGAGAGGCCATAGTCCCTGCAGAATACCTCGAACCGTTCTATGGCCTTCTGAAGGCCTTGCTGTGTTTTAGAGATTAACAAGGTATCATCCGCAAATATTAGCAGAGGGATCAGTTTGCCATCCAACTTTGGGGCATCTGTGGGATGGTTCTCAAAATACTGAATCACCCTGTTAATGTACAGCGAGAAGAGAGTTGATGCTGGTACACATCCTTGGCGTACCCCTCTTAAAATGGGAAACCTGTATGTTACTTTCCCTAGCTGACTCCACCGAACTTGGGCAAAATTGTCGTCATGAAGTTTGATTAAGAAGGCCAGTATATCTAATGGCATACCCTGACCTGCGAAGACATTCCACATTTTGGCTCGTGGCACTAAATCAAAAGCCGACTTAAGGTTGACAAATGCCGCGAAAAGCGTGCCTCCACTGAGTATTACCACCCACCAGTAAATGAATACAAATCTAAAAACTTGATCTATTGTACTCCTGTGAGTACGGAACCCTGCCTGGAGGGGTGACAATATTCCTTCCTCCTCAATCCAGCCTTGGATTCTCTGCAGAACGAGCCTAGCTATCACCTCCTGGATGCAATCTATTAAACTTATCGGCCTATAATATCCTGGGTCAGAGCGCTCACCCTTCTTAAAGATCGGAATGATCTCAGCGCCCTTCCAGGTATCGGGTATGGGAGAGCCATTGGCAATGTGCATTGGCAAGGTACTGAATGTAAGGCACCCACACTCCCTTATCGTGCAAAAACAAATCGGCTGGTACTTGATCCAACCCGGGCGCTCTGCCCTTTGGGATAATATTCAGTGTTCTGTCAACCTCGTTTTTACTGAAGTGTAACGGAGTAATATCATTAGAAATAATCAAAGGGTCTGGGTCCGACTCGATATCGGAACCCGGGAGGGCAAAATGTGTCGCAAAATGCGAGACCCAGAGATCGGGTGAAATGTGGTTGCAGGGTTCTCCCCTGGGAATCACCCTACCCCATTTGACCAGATCCCAGAATGTACCCATGATCCTTTCTCTACTGGCACAGTACAGCTCCCTCCAGTGCTCTTCATGCCAGGCCCATTTGGCGTTCTGTTGCGCTATCTTATACGCCAACCGAGCATTCTTAATGCCGTCCCTGTTTTTTGATTTTATAGCCTTTGCCAAGGCTTTATACATGTCCCTACATGTTTTACCATACCAGGTTTCTTCCCTATTTTTGGGCCTCTTCTGCAAGTTTGAAACTTTCTTAGTAAATAAAACCCTGAGTTGATTAACCCCTTCATGCTCATGACGCGCTCAGCTCGTCATGGCATATACCTCTCAGGTGCTCATGACTAGCTGAGCTCGTCATGACCACACCCCTTTTCGTTGCTGTCCAGCACATCAGGGGAAACTCTTAAGCAGCGATGTGGTTAAAAAGATTTGTATGGATAGGAATAACATTAGCTACCATATCCTCCTGTGTAATACATTTCTGGAGATTAATTGTCGCCTCTGCTGTCAGCTCCCTCATTATAGCTAAATTGTCCTCTTTCAAAAGGCAGTCTGCCCATTTTACTCTCCTTGTGTCATTGGAGAGAAAGGTGTCAGCCCCTTCTAGGCAAGCCTCTGGGTAATCACATACAGACAACTGGAATGTTAGTACTAACGGATCATGGTCACTTTCCACTCTTTCTACTACGGCCATGTCCTTGATGGAAGACCAATTATCTTTGTTAATGAAGATATAATCTATGCGACTCCTATGCAGTCCATTGTTAAAGGTAGGAGCGCCCTGTTTATCAGATTCCGTTCTACCATTCACTGCCCTAAAACCTTGTTCAAGGCATAGCACTTGAGCTGAAGTGGAGCTTCTGTCCACTTTTTGATTGGGGGTAGGGAAAGCTGTGGAATATTCCAAGAACGGTCTTCTTCCAGGTTAAGGTCTATATCATTACTATCAAGAGGTTCAAAGCAACAGTTAAAGTCTCCAGCTACTAAAATGTTCCCCTTCCCATTATAAGAAACAAGGTGCGATTCTAGCAGGGCAATGATAACCGAGGCTTTACCCCCCGGCTTGCCCCTTGCATAGATGTTAAAGATAAAAAGGTCCTTGGACTCAGGATTCTGAATTTGTATTAGTAATATATCATTACTTTTGGAGTCCAACTGTTTAACTGTGTATCTATTATCCTGTCTAACCCATATTGTTAGGCCCCCTCTTTGATCTGCCCTGCAAACTAGGAGTAGCTGGCATAAAGAAATTTAAGTAGCCTAGCCTATACTCCGGATCAATCAACCACGTCTCCTAAAACAATACAAGGTCATTACTATCTATAAAAGTAAGCCAATCTTGGGATGTTAGCTTACTTCTTAGCCCAGCAATGTTCCATGAGACCAGAGATAATACACTAGAACCGGGGCTAATAGGAGTGCATCCCAAATGCCTACTATCACCCGGCACCCAATTAGAAACAATTCTCCCTGATTCAAGGGGTGCAAAAAGAGGACTTGGAACTATATTTGGGCTATATTCCGCCCCTGGGCGGTCATCCATGTTGTTGGTATTGTTACTGCCTAGTGGGGCATCCTTTATCAAGGTTGTAACCTCCTTAAAATTAGTATTGAGTCTTGAGGCTGTATCCTCCCAGTAACCTTGAGATAACCTTGCCCTTAGACGTTTCCGATCTATTCTAGGGGGTAGTCAGTCTTTAACATCCAGCTTGCTCAATGCCTCAAATCTATTGCTCAAAAAGATTGGACTGTTTGTAAATCCTTGCTGGCTCCAGTGTTGCCTTCCTTCATTGCCCCTTTGGAGCATGCCTGGTCGGTAAAAGTATCCCAGCGGTAAAACATTTATGCCCTCAGTACTAGTCATGAGCGCACCCGCCTTCTCCAAAATACAGCCCACCATTTCCGGGGACCTAAAACTTAACACAACACAGTCTCCAGCCATACCTTTTCGAGGTTGTCCAACCCATGCAACCCTTCTCACCATTTTAAACTCCTTAAATAATGATCCCCAAGGCCTGTTTTACCATTCAAGAAGTGTAGTGTCTTATTTTTAAGTGAAGACCAGTGCTCCTCTTCTTGGTCTGGGAGTTTCGGGACATTTGCTAGGCTGATGGTGTAGGGGCTTGCCTCCGGTGGGAGGTGAACAAACACTCCCAGGTGTGTGTAGTTTCCCACTCCCTGCCTCTAGGGTCAGAATGTATTGGAGGGTTCAGATAAGTTGCCGTTGGTATTAGTGGTGGACGCATTGTGTCTATAGGAGATGTTCTAGATACATCAGCACTCCACTTACTGACAACTTGCTCATCGACAGGTCGAGTCCCCGAAGGGATGGGATGTTCTTTACATAAATGCTTTTCTAGTTTACTTAGTCTGAGGTCAATTGCTTCCAGTTTCACCAGGACCAGATTGATCAAAACTAAAAGCCTTTCCTCCAACTGTTTAATAAGATCAAAATTATCACTAGGAGAGCTATGGCCTGTCGTGAGTGCAGGATGATTATAACCGCCCTTAACCCTCTTGTCACTTTCGGGGTCCATCAGTGTTTCCGGTTGCGCCCCCAACCCGTGAGCAGGGTTTTTATTCCTAGCCTGTTTGGAGATCTGGTGGCTTGTTTTGGGTGCACTACGCGCTTTCCTTTTCATGGGCTGATCTCTCCCTCTAGGAGCTTATGAAACCCTTGACTGCCTGCTACGTGTGGATGGAGGAGAGGTAGATGGAGATGGGCAGGGTGGATTATCCGTTTGTATAGGTTGTAAAGAACCCTGCTGCGGGATAGATATTATCACACGAGGAGTTAAGGGGCACACTGGCACCACCGTGGTTGACTCCGACGCAGAAACAAGGTTTACATGCAGGTTTATTGGGTCTAGTGAGAGCCTCCTCTTAGTGAGCTCAATCTCGTGTATTAACACGCATTCAGCCCGTAAGAGGAAGGCGTCTAAGGTCCCCACTACCCTTGCCCCAGTACCCCCTTACGTGTGATTTTACTCATGATGTAAGGTGTATGCTTAGGTAAACCGCAAAAGAAGCCCCCAAGCTGAGGCCACTAAACTGTTAGCCATAGACTAAAGTATGCCTCCAACACAAGAGGATTACAGGCCAGCTAGTCAGCTTGTCCCCCCCAGTGTCCAGAAGGCAAAGTAATCGACGGCTTACTTTTAATAAACTTTAGTCCCAGTCCGTTCTAAGTAGTTAGAGGGCTAGCCCAGCCCAGCCTCTGTCAACCACTGACAGGCGCGGACGGGCCCGCCCTTGGCCCGGGCTGCACCGCGGGAGCCCTCCGCTGGATTTAAGGCACCTCCTGGCGCTTCTACGATGATGTGCAGCTTGCGCCAGAGAGGTAGGACGTGGAAGTTGTAGTCCCTGGTATGCGGCAAGTGTTCGGTGCAGTCTCTCCTGAGACTGTTCGAATGGCAGCCCCAAGCAGGAATCACTGGGCGGCTTCAGTAAGAGAAACAAGGGACCTCAGGGCAGTCAAACATGCATGGCAGCTCAGGTGAAGGACGGCAATGGAGTGGCGAGAACTTCCGTGATGCCTGGAGTATCAGGAGAAGCGGGAGGCAGTGACCCCAGCAAAGAGAGGGGTAACCAGATGAAAAGCGGTGATTTAGCGAGGAAAGCGGTGATCTAGCGAGGAAAGCGGTGATCTGGCGAGGAGCAACAGCGTCCTCGCTCTCGTTCTCCGCTCTTACTCTGCTAGGACGTGCAGCCTGGTCAGCAGGTCAGTTGGCAGAATTTGGTCGAAATTGGCCGAATGCCACTGCCCACGCCTCACAGCACGACACCTCCCTGTGCGTTCGTGAGTCTGTGGGTCGGGACGCCGTGAACTACGCTCCACTGCGCTCAACTCAGTCAGGCAAAAATTGTCCTCGGGTGCACGCAGCAAACTTCACCGCTGCCCCCGCTGAGAGGTTGATGGTAGATGGTGACAGGGGGCCGCAGCAACGAGCCAAAGGAACGAGCCGGAGGAGCCCCCTTCCTCTCGGCCGACGGCACAGAACAGCTAGCGGCAACGAGAACGGGATACACTTTACTTGGTCATTACTCTGTCTTCAATTAGAGGACTTGCTGACAAATCTTGAGTTAGCCAGTTGGAAGGGTATGCGTCATTTCATGAGCCCATTTGATGATGCTTTGTCACGGTGCATGATCATGAATATGTGCTTCATCGTTTCTGAATATCCCCTCTATATAAAGAAGGGATTTTCTTCCAAAGGCCATCACCATTTTATGCTTGAATGGCATTTCATTGCCCAGAAGGAAGGCCAAACATTTGACATTGGACTGGAAACATGTTCCACCCAAAGCTATTTTTTAGGTGAAACAGCATACCGTGCACAAGCAACAAACTTGTATATTAGTTGTTGCTAGAATTGATTAGCCAGCTAGGAGTGGATTCCAAATCACTTTTATGTGTCAAAAAAGAAATGCGGACAATGTGGTTGTGGGAACCACAAAAAATGTTGGGCCATCCAGGTTTACAACTAAAGTACCTTTTTACAGTGATGGAAATTTAAAACAATTACAGTTTGTATAGTATGCGTATGAGCACATGTAACAGTTGCTTAATGTAATAATACTAACAACTTGGTATTGACCTGCTAGGATGTGCATTGGTGATCTGTAATTCACTAGGTTTCAAGACGTTAAAGATATTCATTCAAAAACTTGTTTTAGCTTCCCTTAAAACTCAGTCAGATCTACAGTGTTTACTCTTAGAAACACTTTGTGAAAGAAACGTATATGCCAGAGACCTCCGAAAACTAGCGCCAAGTACAACGTTTCAGATCTTCGCCTATAACACCTTGTTTGGGTTACTTGGGTTGCGGTCGTTTCCCTGAAGAAAATATTTAGGATCAGAAATCCAAACTGCTCTATACCATACACTGAGCGATATTTACCTTTCGATTTCAGTAGCAAAAAGTATCTGCTTTTTCTCAAGCCTTTTGTTAACCAAGCATGAAAACGGTAGAACCTTTTATTTTTGCCTCTTATTAAATATAGGGAAGGAACTATATAACCTTACAAGCTAGTAAAATAAAGTGTTATAATGAAGGAATTGTTTTATTGGATTGACAATTGTTTTTGCTCTTTTTTTGTCTGGACATACTGGCAGTGCCCTTAAGACAATTGCATTAAATTCATCACATTGGCTACATACATTTTCTAACACTCAATCCTACTTATAAATTCTTCCATTTCTGTTTCCAAAAGTGAGTTTTAACAAAATCTACCATGCCTTTTTTGATCTTCAACCATATTGGTTAGTTACCAATTTTTAGGCCTCATTTAAAGTTAAATTTGTGTGTATTCCAAGTCCTAACAAAACGTTTAAAATTGTATTCCCGTAAAGGGCTCGCAATAATCAAAAATATTCGTGTTTCTAATACGGTGGGTCACAATAACATTGCCTATAGTCGCATTAGCCCACATACCGAAAGGAGATTTTGGTTTTAACAGTCCCTTATGCAGCTATATAAATTTACGGCCTTTGATAACCTTTTTGGGATTATTTACTGATTCTGTTAGTCCCCCTCTCACCAGCCAAGTAGATGATGAGAATTAATTCTTAAAATTTATTGTAGGTGTTCTAAAACAAGATCAATTATTATTTGCATTCTCCTTTTCCTTTGCTCATATTTGGACCATGTATCCACTACCCCCTTCTGTAATGAATGTAGGTAAATTCTGTAGTGAAGTACAATGCATGACTGCAAACTCATCCAGAGTTTTATTCCATTTCTTGTATGATGTTGAACAATCTAGGATGCTGGTCTTCTCTCTGTATCTTAATTTAAAAAAAAGCACTCTGCAAAAATAAAATGTAGTTTAGTTCCAGATATAGGTTAAAGAAATTTAATGTTTTTCATATATACATGAAGTACTTCTCATTGGTAAGCACTGCACTTTGGAAAGACTGTTACAGACTATTTTAAATCACAATTTAACATTTGTCTGGCTTTTTTGATTCATTGCACTGCTGTACTTTTTACTTGGGCTCCACTCCTTGGTTCAGTTGTATTATGTTGTACATTCTCCTTTGACAGGTATCTGAGGCCGTTGTTTATCACTTCTCTCTGCCTTGCGTTAAAGAGGTCTCTTTTCTGTTTACCTTCACTTGTGACAGGATCGCATACACTAGCTTTCTCTTATGTCATATGCCCTAGCTACAGGTAGTATCTAGTCTCCCCTTGTGCATCCATACAGCAGATGTGCCAAAGCCAGTCTGTTCCCGCACAGGCTAAGGTAAGACTCTTGAAATGGGATGCTGCCTCATGGTTTCTAAACGGGCATGGTAAGATTGATCTTGAGACCTCTCCTGAGTCTGGACTCCCCTCAAACCCTGCCAGTGAGGACAGTGCTTCTTACACCATGGTTATGCGTAGTGCGGCTGAAGTCTTTGACCTTCCTCACCCCACCTGGGAGATCAAGGCCGATGTATTTATTGAGGTTCTTCAGCTGGGGCAGATATCTACTGAGGACCTCTAACAAAGCCCTTACGGATACCTTATTGAGGTCCGGCCCCCTGATGAACCTCCAAATTGCAATGCGCCACCACTGTAGGTGATCCTATGTTTTTCTCTCAGCACTCCTCACCCGAATACTTGGTGATGCAGGTGTCTGCGAGCAAAACAAATCCCAACACATTCCCAACTACTCCTCCCTGATAAGTTGAAACATTCACCAGTTTGGTGCTCAAGTCAGTGAATGCCAGCTACCTGGTAGAGCGCTCTTTTTTAGCCTTTTGGGGCTTGGTGCATCAAGTCCTCCCAGGTATCCCTGACTATCTCCAACTGGCCCTTACCCAGGCCATATAGGACGGTTGTGACCCAGCCAAGTTCACAATATGTTATGGCTTGGACACTGCCAATTCCATGGGCAGGCCATTGGTACCAGTGTCTCCATTCGCTGTTGTGCTTGGCTGGTGTCCCTAATGAACATGTTTTTTGACCTGACTCGCCTATTTAGGGATCAAGCAAGCCCCACTCATGAGTTGTTCTAGGAGAGCAGGGCCTCGTCGCACTCCCTGGTCTTATCTTCCCCATCTTGTCAGCTGTATCAGCCCTACCGTTCCTTTTGGGACTTCGGTAGAAGTACCCCATACCTTCAGCCAATTCAGGCTCAGCGCCCAGTAGTGCTGCGGCCCTGGTGCCCATCAACCTGCGACAGTCAATGGGCTTCCCAGTCCACTATCCACCTGCAGCCCACATGTCAAACCCCTGTGGGTGCCGTTAGTGAAGCACAGCCACTTGGTGGGAGGCAGAATCAGACGAAACGTACTGAGTTGGCAGGTCATATTATCAGACTGGTGGGTGCTGCATGTTGTTTGGAAGGCTATGTCCTACGCTTCCTTTCTGCGCTGCTTCAACTTCCGCCTCCCTGCCCAGTGACTGACCGACAGCCATATTGTGTTTTGCATCAAAGTGCAAGACCTGTTGGCCAAAGAGACTATCATGAGTGCCCTCACACCAGAAATAGGACCTGGTTGTTATTGCTGCTACTTTCTGGTGCCCAGGAAGCATGGATGCCGAAGTCTGATTTTTGACCTGCACCCTCTCAAATACTTAGTCCGAAAGGATACATCAAAAATTGTTCACACTGGCCAAGGGTCTTGTCTGCTCTCGACCCTTGGGACTGTATGGTGGCTTTGGACCTGCAGGACACCTATTACCATATGTTCATTGGCGCTAACTGCAGGTCATGGTGGGGCATGAGCACTTTCAGTTTTTTGTGCTCCCCCTTGGCTTTACCAGTGTCCCATAGGTGTTCAGATCAGTGATGGCGGTGGTAGCAGTGAATCTTCAGAGGTCAGGGGACCTCGACTGTTGAAGGCGGGTTCGCCCCACGCAGTCATCAACCACCTTCAGACCACGGTGAACTTCCTGTAATCTTCGGGGTTCACCTTTAATGTGCCAAAGTCACACTGACTCCTCTCCAGGCACTCCCCTTCATCAATGCCAGTCTGGATACGGTTTGGTTGTCCCCAGGAAAGAGAGTCCACGACATCCAGGCTATGATCCTGATCTTTCAGCCTCGGTCCGAGTTTTCAGTGACATCAACTCGGAGGCTGCCGGGAGAGATGGCCTCTGGCATCCTGCTGGTCAATCACGCCTGTTTGCCTATTTGGGCTGAACAATGGGATCGGAAGTCTCAGTAGACCCAAAATTAAGGGGATCTCTCCAATCACATTCAGATTTCAGAGGAGACTGCAAAAGATCTGCAGTGGTGGTTAGCGATTAGGTCAGTGGCAGACCCCCCTCTCTCTTCCAGACCCAGAGCTGTTTGTGGTGACGATGCACCCCTTCTGGTTTGGGGTGGCTGTACGAAGCTGGCTCTTTATATAGTGGGCCAAATGGAGGTATAGTGTATAGTGTGTAAAGAATCCAAGCAAACCCCAACTGATTTACAGAGGCACAAATGACACCCAAATGCTCTTTTGTGGTAGGGTCGGCAGGCAGTTATTCATATCAGAGTGTGATGCTAAGCATTTATTGCACACACAAAGGTAGTACATGAGACACACTCAAAGAAATCCGACACCAATTTATAAAAATGAACCATACTTTTATTTAAATTTAGATACAAAGATCATTGGAATCGGGGAACTACTTTGTGAGTTATGAATTTTTTCAGTTTTCAAAAGTTGACTGAGCAATTTTTGGGAGCGGTAATGTTATCCTATCGTGGAAAAACATGTACTGCCTTCGGGGACTTAACAGTGACTTAGGGGACTATTTGTCTGGACTTATGGTGAGTATGGGGCAAGGTCCAAGGCCACACCAACAGGTCACTTCAGGAGGCTCTGGAGCATCTGGGTGCAGAGGTGTTTTCAGCATCGGGTGCCCCATTCACTTCAAAGGGGAACGGTCTGGTCAGAAAGAAGGTGCAAGCATCCCAGGAGGGCTCTACCTTTGAGATGCTCAGGCACATAAGGACACCATTGGTCCACTTCTCCTTGGGATGTGTGGCTTGGATGCAGTGGAGTCTTTTGACATTGGGTTTGGAACTGGAGTCCCTCGCGGTCGAAAGGCGGCCTACAGAAAGAGGCTGCAGGCAGAGACATAGTCCAATCTGGCCAGCCCAAGGATGAGCTTGACTCTTGTGGTCTCAGGACTCCGTGGGCACTGTCACCTTCCTCTGACTTGGGCTTTGGTACGCAGAAGCAGAGGCACTTTGAGGTGTCTGCAGTCAGAGATTCACTTCTTTGTCTTTGGTACTGCGCGAGGGGGCAAACAGGGCAGCTAAGCCACGCTTTGTGTGGGTCGAACTGCCCCTGAAGTCTTTAGGCGTGCAGGTTGGTTTTCCTCTGCGTTTGGGTCTGGACTTGACACAACAACCCTTGATTTCTGCAAGGGGTCTAGTACCCCAAGTATTGGTACTGTGCAGCTCCAATCGGTCCTTGTATCTCCACACATGGAGGGAGGATGAATCAGACCTGTAGGAGCACAGCACATTAATCTCTTCCTGAGCTACTGCAAAATCTGTAGTCCCGATAGGCGGCAAGAATGTAAATGGGCCTTGCTTCTTTTTTTTTTACCTGCGGCTGCAGCGGAGTTGCCCCTCCTCTCCAAATGAGTTTCTTTGGCAATCAAGGAAGCACTGGCTGCCCTCCGGGTTTCTTGGAGTCTGCACAGCGGCAGGATGAGTCAGTTGCTCCACAAGTGTCTGGTGCAGCTGGCAGGATTGGTGCCAAATCAGTCGTGCGCCTCTGTTCTCGGGTCAGCAGTCTTCCTGGTCCACTCCTCCTTAGTGTCCATCGAAATCTGAGGTCCTGGTATCAGGGGTGCCACCTAAATTCTGTTTTTAGGGAAGTTACAGGGAGTGTCGGGTAGTAGCCAATGGGCTTACCTGCTTTTGGGGTGACTACACACTCTATAGGGCCACTTCCTGTGGGAAGTGGGCATAACCCTGACCCTGAGAACCTAAGTCAGCCAAAAACCAAGATGGTGGAATTTTCCCAGTCATGCTCACTTCAGATAGCCCACCTTTGAGGTGGAACTAGCTTGACGGTGAACTCTCCTCCTAACTATTGGATTTTCCCACCTGGCCTGTTGTTAAATGAGCCCTGGCCATGGAATGACATTTCCCCTGTCTGGGGGATGCCAAAGTTTGCATATCACAGGCAGTGGAAGCCTTTGAAGCCTCCTGACTTGATTTGCAGATTACTAATCATCCTGCTTGGAGGAGCTGCCAGCACCTCCTGTCAGAGCAGGCTTTATCCTAGTTCGTCCTTTAAGATGGCTTCCCTGTTCACTTGTACTGTCGCTAATTTAAGTGCCAGTACAGTGGCATGGCTGTTCCTGCAGATATGCCCTTGCATGTATTAGAATGCACCCTGCCTTATGGCGGTAATGCCACGCTGTAGGCATGACTTTTAAATATTGAAATATTGCATGCAGTGTTCAGCGACATTGTGTGTAGCATGCTGTGTTTTTACATTTTAGAGCACCTTGTCACGCAGCCTGCAGTGGCAGTCTGCTTGAGTGGCGCTGGGCCCCTTAGAGTGGCACACTATATGTTTCAGCTCTTAGGGACCATCTTTAGTACCTATGCCCTAGGTACCAGGGGTACCGTTTACTAGGGACTTAGAGGTGTTAATGTTCTGGTCAACTAGGGATCAGTTAACCAATCTACTCTTTTTGGGGAAAGAAAACCGGCACCGGGAGGCCTGGTTAGCACAAACCCAGTACACGTCTGTCAAAGTTGCATAAAAAACAAGCAAAAAGTGTTTGGGGGTGGTGACTACTGCAATAGAAGCCCAGTTTCCTACAATTGCCATCTGGGAGAGGTGGAGATCTGAAGCCTGTGGTCTCCTGCAGAGTCCCGGCTTAATACCATCCTTCTGGAGCGGAGGGCCATCCGCTTGGCATTGAAAAATGTCCTTCTATCCTTCAAGGAGAGGCTGGTACAGGTGCTGACGGACAATACCCACTGCCATGTGGGACTGCAACAAATCAGGCAGGCTGGGGTCCTGGACTCTGTGCTGTGCCAGGAGTCCCTGTGCCTCTGGAAATGGCTGGGTCACCAAGGAATTTTTCAGATGATGAACCACTTGGCAGGTTCTTTGAATGTCAGCTCAGACAAGCTCAGTAGTTGGTGCCTAGCGAATGATGAGTAGCATACCTAGAGGTGGCCTGGGTCTCTTATGTGATTGGGGAGAACCTTTGTGTCTATCTGTTAGCCACAGATAAGAACGTGCAATGTCTGCACTTCTGTGCATTTGAGTTTCCAAGGTGCCTCCCGCTCTGAGATGCGTTTCGCCTCAGATGGAACATAGGAAACCAGTATGCCTTTCTACTGATTCCACTTGGTCCCAGAATTCTGAAGATCAGGACAGCCTGGGCTCATAGCATCCTAAGGCCCCGGACTGGACACAGAGTATGGTATCCAGAACTCCTTGGCTTGAGCATCTGTTCACCGGTCAGGCTGTCCATGCAGGATTCTCCACCTGGACCTTTTTGCTTTCCACCTTCATGCCCTCAACAAAACCTGTATGCGGCAAATGTGTGGCTTGGTGCGGTACTCTCAATACAGACCGCCTACAGTCTCTTAGCACATTTAAAGGGTTCATTTTGTCTCTATCAATATTTCTGTGGTTTCTTGATCAGCCCTCTTCTTTAAAGTCTCCAGTTGTTATGCACTTTTTAAAAGGTTTACTGCATTTCTGATGTGCGTTCCATTTGAGCCACTTCATAGCTTTCATCCCCAAGACAGTGTTCCTCGTCGCCATAACATTGGTACAGCGTGTGAGCAAGCTTCAAGATGTATCAACTCACCATACAACACCACCTTCCCAGACAAGCTGGTTTTGCGGATGTGGGCATCTTAATTGCCTATAGTTGCGAAACCGTTACATGTCTGTCAAAATAACACTCTGTTGGTGTTCTGTGTTCTGCCTCACACCTCCAAAGAGGAAGAGAAATTCCATTGCTTGAAGCCTAAAAGAGTGCTGGACCTTTAAATAGATTGTACCAAAGAACACCAAGTGAATGATCCCCTCTTTGTGGGGTTCTTTGGGCCTAAAAAAGATCAGGCTGTGCAGAAGAGAACCATCACCTGCTAGGTTTCCGCATTAAAATATGCTACGCATAGGCTAAAAACTGCCTTTGAAGGACTGCGTCCTTTTTCTACCTGAGCCAAAGCTGCTATCACGAAGTTAGCATACGCAGTCCCTGTCCTAGTCATTTGCAGGCGGTTACAGAGACATCCCTTCATATGTTTACAAAGCACTATTGTTGAATAGTCCGGTTAACCGAGAGGGCATTTTGCTTAATTGGTCCTGCAGGGCTCTCTGATTTGAGTCCATACACATACCCACATCCGATTATGTGCTGCTTTCATATCTATTCAAATGGCAAGGAATCTGCAGCTTGAAAAATCTCTATGAGAAGAACAAGTTACTTACCTTTGATAACCCTCTTTCTGGTTGAAACTCTATCTTCCCACAGATTCCTCCAATCCTTCTGTGTGTGGCATCTAGCCAGTAAAGGTCCCAAGTCTAGGAATCTACACATGGTCACATCAATTTGCTTTTGGGGTTCTGCGTCTGGGGTGGTGGTGTATATGTATACTGACTCAAAAGCAACTGACATCCGAACGTGGGAGTTGCGTCTGTTGTAGGAAGCTGGCTCTCTATATTGTTTCCAAAAGAGGTGCACTGTGCATAGAGTCTAGGTATCCCTTATTAGTGTACAGTGGCTTGCTTTAACAATCTGGTGTGGTCGCTCAGCCTTAGGATTTTCAGAGGGGTGTCTTTAGGCATTTGCTGCTCACACAGTCAAAGGAGACGCACACTAAATAAGGAAATCCGACACGATTTTAGAAAAAGAACATAGATTTTTATATTCATTTAAACACCAAGATATGAGATTCGGGAAGTACTTTTTGAGTTAGTGATTTTCAAAAACACAGGAAATACAGCTGTCAAATTTGAGGGATTGCCCTCGAATGTGGGACTGTTCTATTGGAGAAACATACACTTCATAGGGGTACTTGCAATTGAGTTACATGTTATTCTTCTGGACTTAAGGTAATTTGAGGTCGAGGTCCTGGAACCACCAGCAGGTTTGGTTTACCTGCCCTGGGTGTCCGGGTGCAGAAGTGCTGGTTGCAAAGGTAGCCTTGAACGTGACAGCTGTAGTTTATGGAGAAAACCTGCAACAGAAAAATGCTGCAACTGGGGACTTGGGGACAAGTCAGTCAGAAGCCAAGGTGTTGGGGGGGGGGGGGGCACCTCTGTTCTTGAAGGTCTCTGGTGCAAGGGTGCACCTTGGTTAGGCTCAGACACTGGTTGTGGGGCTCGGGTGCAGAGGTGTGTGTCCTGTGGTGGTCACTTCCATTGGAGGCTCTCACTTATCGTCCTGGAGATGGGGGACAAAACATAACAGCAGGGCCACTATCCATGATGGCCTCTATGGTGCGGATGTCCCATGTGGGTAGGTAGATCTTGGCTGAGTTGGTGCCCAGACTGGACACAGAAAAAGCCTTGGTTGCTGCAAGAGGTCTGGTTCCCTGGGTATTGGTGCAGGGTGGCTCCTGGTGTCTCCAAACTTGGTGGGAGACTGATCTCCTGGAGCATGGTGACCTCCAACTGGGTGACTGCTGCCTCAGTGGCCCCAGTGGTCAGCAGATTGGTAAACTGGACATTGGAGCCCGTGGCTGCAGGGAAGTGGCGCCTCCACTTCAAGGGAGATGCTGGCTGGCTGGCTGGTTCATACAGTGCTAGCATCCCTTCGAGGTTTTGGAGGATGCACAGCTGCAGGACGAGTTGGGTCTTTTCAAATGTCGAGACAGGCGCAGGCAGGAAGGGTTTGGCGCCAAGTCCTCAGCTAGTCCAGAGTTCTTGCATTCTTCAAGTATTCTTTGTCCTTCTCTAGTCCAATTTAATACGAATTCTCTGATTTGTAGAACTAATCACTTGTGAGATTATCCAGGTGCTGTCCCTAGGTATGGGAGATTGTGATTTGCCCCGAATCACAGGATGTTGCGCCGACTCTGAGACTCGAACCTGAATCTCCTGTTCCTAAGTCGGCAGCTCTGGCCGTTACATCACATCCTCTCATTCCTGACCACTTCCTGTGGGGAGTGGGCATAACCCTGCCTCAGAGTTCCTAATTCCACCCAAAACAAAATGGTGGAATCCTTCTTTCGTGGAGCGCTTTGGGCATCCTCCTTAGAGGTGTAACTAGCCTGGTGGTGCAACACTCCTATTAGCATAGTTACTTTCCTGCCAGTCCTGGTGCCAAATGGGCCTCAGGGCAAGGGGTAGCATCTACAAGTTCTTAGGGATGCTAGGGTTGCCTATCAAAGGCGGCATAGAAACTAAGAATTAGTGAACTCCAGACTTTTTGGTGACAAACATTCATTGTCTTTCATAAAAACATAAAGAACATCTGGATTCTTACCAGTTTCCTGATTTTCATAAGTTTTTCATTGACCATAGCAATGTCTCATATTCTACCAAAAATAATTGTATGTCCTTTAGAAGCAAGAAGAATCCTTATTTATGGGTTAACAGCCCAATGACCAATGCGTTGGAAAAGTGGGCATATAAAGAAAATATTGCAGTGTTGAACACTGTTTTCAGTAGGTAACAAATTAAAATGGTACATTCACCTGGGAGCCCTCAATTTGTGAAGCAGCCACATTCTTACTTATTAATGATATTCTGCCACAGGAGACCGGCTCATGTGCATGAATTTATAAAACATTACCTTGGATGCAAGATGCCACAAGCATTTGGGAATAAGTGGTTTTAAGAAACTTATCTTCCTCTATATCCACTTTTGACACACGTCCGTTAAGAATGCTGCTTGCTATTCTGCAAAGTGTGTACATGAAAACAGATGTGTCCTGCAAAAGAAATGCTGAACTTGTCTTTTTCAAAACCTATCCAGCATAGCAGCTATGAGGGATACATTTGTATTTTTCCCATATGCCCTGTGAAGAAATGTTATGAGATTCGAAGATTAATCTGCAGATGGTGCAGAGACTTACCTCAAAACTATTGTTACAGGTAACCGTAAGTTTTTCTTACACACTATAATGACTCTTGCTCTCCTATTCGTAGGCAGTCCTTCCTCCCGACAAGTGATTTACCTGCCTTACCCACTTTGAGTTAATTGTGTTGTACGGACCCATTTATTACTAAGACTGTATTGGTTCTTAAAATATGTTAATCTAACTTCATATAATGCTAATGTGACAATCATGTGCATAACGTTTGCTATCCTTTCTTCTTAAAAGTGCCTTTTCATTTTTTTACCCTCAGCAAACTGCCCAGAATGGATATCTTTCGGACAGCAGGTTAGTACAGATCTGCATTCTCTATAGCTGATCAACGGGACACTGTGAGGAGAAGCAGGCCTTGAAAGACCAATATTGTTAAAGAAAATGAAGAGAGCTAACACTTCTCATACTTTCTCCTTTTAATAACAGACTCTTCCAGGAAGCCTTACCTCTTAGCACACGCAAAAGAAGACAAATGTTTAGGTACCTCTGGGTTTCTTGTCTTCTTTGGTGGTCTTTGTAATTTTGTTATGAGTCTAGCCTGTGTTTGCTCTCAACATGCATGAGCTCTTCTGGAGTTTCACTTTTGTATTTGCATTTACTTTGCTGCCATTGTATTGTTTGGGGTTTCCAACATATTGTTGAGGAGATCTGCCTTTTGCTAAATATCAGCTCTTTTCAGGTTCGCTGAAGTAAAATATCGCCTGGCCACAAACATGCACTGTTAATGTCTTCTTGAGAGCCACCATCCCACTCAATACAATGCAGAATGTAGTTATTTTTTGGTTATTTATAGAGTTTATATCAAAACGAAATCTTTCAGCTCCGTGAAATTCTAGGTTATGGCCTTAACTAACTTTAGTACAGTCAGCATAAAAGATAATATATTTACCAGTTCACTGAGGCTTAGCAATGGAGGACATAGCATTTGTAGCATATGTTTGCCGTAGATTAATATGCTTAGTATTATCTTGCCATCTAGTGTTGGGCTCGGATGATTACAAGTTGTTTTTCTTCGGAGAAGTCTTCGATTGACGAGGCATTGCGAGTCCTCCTCCGGTGTGCATTGCGCATGTTACTTGGCTCCTTTGTTAGATTTTATTTTTCTGTGACAGAAATAATTTGATAGTGGTGTTCCCTAAGAGGGAGTAACCGCACATTCAAATGAGTATAAATAGAAGAGTTGTATAGGGCACATGATTTTAACAATTACTGAAAATACAGTAGGAGTGCTAGGGAGACCACCGTCACTCACTACCAAGGGTGACTAAAGCAGATCTAGGGGACCTGCCGGAGCAGAAATACAAGGAGGGTCTATTAAGCACTATCCTTAAAGTAAAACGATGACTTGTTGGTCACAACAATTATTTCACCTATACAGTCACAATGTATGCATGTTTCAACAAAGATATTCTTCTTTAGGCAAGATGATCAAGATGGTTTTCTTTTTATTCAAAAACGTCAAAGAAACAAACAGCCGACACAGGTTTCGTTGGTACAGAGTCCGTACCCAGACTTTCTCAAGGCTAAACAATGTAGATATCGAACATGACTTATAAGGAAGAGGTGTGATAACCTCAAAGAAAGGGTCAATCCCTGCTGATTGTAAGTATGGAGGTAGGCACGAAAGTATATGAATCGGCTCCAACCCGCTAATTGTGGGAGCAATAGTAACGTGCAGACCAAAACAAAGGCATTAGTGGTCCTATTTGCAGCTTAATGTCCGATCGGCAACTTGAAGGACAGACAGCTCAATAGTAATAGTTGTGGCAGTCCGCATTCTGGAGTGTTTGCATCCTGAACGCTTGATAACGCGACTTGTTTCTTTGACGTTTTTGAATAAAAAGAAAACCATCTTGATCATCTTGTCTAAAGAAGAATATCTTTGTTAAAACACGCATACATTGTGACTGTATTGGTGAAATAATTGTTGTGACCAACAAGTCATCTTTTTACTTTAAGGATAGATTTTATTTTTCCACCATCTGGTTCGAATGTCTATCGCAGCTCCGGGACCGAACCATAATTCCTCACAAAAGCATTTGTGATGCTCCTTTTTTCTCTCCAATCCAACAAATTTCACTTCCAAAGGACATCAGCTGGTGTTAATTGATCATTTCACGGCACCAGCTTGGGCGTCAGACCCCGAACAAGAAACATAAAACATAGTCACCAGATATGCAGATAATGCTGGCTACCAGAGGGGACAGCTCAGACTCAGACCCTGATTCCACACAAGGGCATGTGAGTACCTCTGTGAAACCTGCCCAAACCATATACCACATCGGCACATCTTCAAAGACCTCGGCATTGAAACCGGCACCTAAGCTGTTGCCATCAGAAGCATATACTCAAGACTGCAACTGGTGCAAAAAGCTCTTAGACTATTTCCACATCTTCAACACCGAAAAGCACAGAGTAACACCGAACCACAGCAAAACCAGTTGCAGCCTATTCGTGAGCGCTTGCAAGACAAACTGGACAAAGGACAAAATAGTCTTTTTGTTCACCCGGACACTGGGGAAAGTAGGCACCAAGCCACCATCAACTGTTACTGTTAGACTTCCTAAAAGGAACAACACCTTTGAGGAGGACATTGCTGGGCCTGAACCAACCAATCAACCAAAGAAGGAGGACAGAGGCATACACCCTATTTGTTTCCCTCCTCCTCCTCTAATGCTTTTCCATCTTCACTTACTCTACCTTCAAGGCCAGTACAGACACTTTCTCTGGAACACTTGCCTTCTGATCAGCCACTTTTTTCACCAGATCAGTCACCTACTGGTGGTGATTAACTTGAGGAACACAATATCCCTACTTTCACAGATCCACTGGGAGATTCCAATACTCTCCCAGACCCATGGGATGTTTGTCATCAATCCACTGAATGATACAGATTCTAACATCTATCAATTCAAACCCTCACCGCCAGATAATACTGCATCGTACCATGATCTTAGCAGTAGGGCTGCTGCATACTACAAAGTAACCCTACACACTATCCTGCAAGAGGATTTCTTGTTTGAAACACTGAATGGATCAGAAAAAAGACTGCTCAGTCGTTCCCTATGCTAAAAGGTATTTTAGCTTCCACACAACATATTTAAACAGCCAGTAAAATCTAGAGTAGTCACCCCTCGAATTGAAGAGAAATATAAAGCGTTCCCATTGAACCCTGACTATATTAAGGGCCTAATCACACCAGATTCATTAGTGATGCACACAGGCAGGAAAATAGCAAATTCACAAGGCACAGGGGATGTGCCTCCTATAGATAAAGAGAGTAAGAAATATGATGCTGCCGGTAAACGCGTTGCAGTACAAGCAGTCATTCACATGTTTATTGCTAATTCTGTGTGACTATTTTCCAGATGTAATTGTGCCACATGGGATGAATTGCAGGATCTACTGGAACACCTCCCTGATGAGTACCAAAAACTTGGTACACAGTTGGCGGAAGAAGGCAATGCTATATCTAATGCCACTATACGGTGTGCCCCAGACTCTGCTGACTCAAGCGCCTGTGAGGTTAACACTAGTGTCTTTATCAGATGCCACGCATGGCTCAGAGTCTATAGCTTCAAACTGGATGTACAACAACACCTGCTCATTTTACCATTTGATGAACAAAATCTATTTGGGAAACAGGTGTATAAAATGCTTAAAGTTAAAAAGACACTGAAACCCCTAAACCAATGGGGGCCCTGCAAACATTTCAACACCGTGGTTCCTTTCGTAGGGTTTAGTACAGGGGTGCAACCAGAGGGGGTTCCTCCACTGACTACGGGACTAGGCATAAATTGGGCTCCTATCGCAGTCAATTTACCAGGGGATCTTTCTATAAAACAAATTATAGAAATACAGGTAGAAGCCATGCAACCACTACCAAAACTCCCACCCCTCCAGAACGGTGACCACCTCCACCCAACCACATATATCACCAGTCGGGGGAAAAGTTAAAACATTTCTATTCACAATGGCAGGAGATAGCCCCAGACCAATGGGTACTATCCTTATTCAAAAATGGGTATTGTTTAAAACTCAACCATCACCTACAATACCACCAATGCCACATCATCATCTTGCTCTTTTACAGGATGACATTCTATCTCTCCTTCAAAAAGGGACAATAGAGATTATACCCTTACAACATCGAGGACACAATGCTACATTTATTTTGTCATTCCCAATAAGGACAAATACCTAAGGCCTATCCTAGATCTCAGGCCACTCAACAGTTACATTTCCTCATAACACTTTCACATGGTCACACTGCAAGAGATGAAACCACTGTTACACCAAGGAGATTTCATGACCGCATTAGACCTCAAGGATACGTTCTTCCGTATTCCCATTCATCCAGCACACCTCCGATATTTACATTTCTATCTCAACGGGCAACACTCAGTTCAAGGTGCTACCCTTCGGTATCAATACAGCATCAAGGGTTTTCACAAAATGCCTTGCATTAATGTAAGTAAGTAAATAATCTATTCAGTTAATTAAAACTCACAATGTGAAAACATAACCAATATATTTAAAACCGCACAAAACCCACCCTTTTCAATTTCTGCAGCAAATAATAAGTTGTATCTGAATGTACAGTCTTTGATATAGAGCTCGCTGGTAATACGGCATGAGTGGGGCACCATGCCCAGTTCTCAATCCTGATGTCTAGTTAGGCCCAGAAAATGATGTCAAATTTAAAGTTCTGGTGCTTCAGGATGTAAGCCTGGTCAGTGTAGTTTAGCCAGTCATCGGCATGTCCAGATTATAAACATGCCAATTTAAAGTACCAGTGCGTTTGGATAAACCTTACCAACGCTGTTTTACCAATCACTATTCAGTTTGGGACTTGCAGTTAAGTCTCTCTTCTACTGTATCGAAGAACTTTGTAAGTCAGCAGTTAAGTTGAGTTGCAGCTGGATTGAAGCATAACTTTACTGCCTGCCTGCAAGTCTTGTTCCCGCACTGTTTGAATGTTGGACAGAGTAGAGTGCGTCTGATGCCCAGGGGTCTTGGGAAGATACAGATGACATGCGCAAGGTCCTCGCTTCCCGTTCCATAGAGATGGCAGATTTGCTCTCCTGATGTCCTTTTCCAGGGTGGTAGTTGCGGGAGGTTTGGTAAAATGCTAAAATGTAGTCTTAAGATTTTTTCTTTAGTCTCCATTTTAACTCCTGTGCTTAAATAAGTTTGTGGTTTAAGAACTTTGTAATCATTAAGCACTGGCCAGCCATGTGCCCTTTTGGCCATGATTTCTTTGCCTTCAGTGATAAATGTAGTTCTTGTCGCTTTTGTTACAACCTTTTTGAAGCTCTGATGAGCTGTAGTGGTGACCCAATCATTAGTTAGCCCCAATTTGTTTAGTGAATAGATCAAGTACTTTATGGCGGATGAAGTTTTGCAACACGTCAGTTCACTCCAAATATATACATTTAGAGTTCCTGGCTCAGTGCCTCTGATCTTGTGACATCTTTTTATATATGCGCCCCTCCTTTCCACTGATTGTTTCTGTAAGCCAAATTCTAAGTGTATTTGGGCAGGGGAGACACAGTTTGGAAGGTGAAAAATTGCTCTAAGCGCTGGTGATTATTTTATCCAGGGCAATCGCACCTCTCCCTCGCATTGATTTGCTCTAGGCCTGGGCTTTGAACTTTGCTCCGTTCGCTGAGTTTTCTGCACTCCGCGGAGCTCGCAGAGTGCAGAAAACTCTGCTTCATAATGTGCAGCAGAGTTTTTCCCCTGTTCGCGAGCACGAACGGTAAGTTCCCAAGCTGCTCCTCGGGTAGAATTTCTACTCAAGCAGCAGGAATACCAGCACAAACTGCAGTTCGCACTACACTCATCCACTTGCACAACTTTGCTGAGTTTTTTTGCCACTTCGGGAGTTCTGCGTAGCAAAACTCCGCGAACTACGCCCAGGCCTGATTTGCTCCCATATGATAGCATTGGTTGTCTTTTTACTCAAATTACCTGCAATAAAGGGTCTAGGGTTGGGGGCGTGGCTTGGCCGCAGAGCGGAATGGCTGCTTGAATTTGCAGCTCCGCTGGCCGAGCCTAATATCTGGCAACCCTTGCTAATTGTGGAGGACTGTGTGGACACCTCCCCATCGTCCGGTGTGGCAATCGGGATCGATCTGAGAGATCCGGAGGTGTAGTGACTGTCGCGGACCCTGGCCTGTGGCGCGGCCTATGCGAACGGCCGGAGCCGGGGCCTCGAGTCGTGGCCCTGGTTACGGAGGAGAGAGCGGCGGCTCGGACACTGACTGTGCGGCGCTGCGGAGACAGGTCGGAAACGGGTACCCGCACTGCACAACGAGCGGTTGTCGGGGGAGCCCTGGCTAGATGCTTTCATGGTAAAGGAGGCAGGCGATCGCTGGCGGTACAGTCGAATGACTGAGGATGCCGAGGAGACACGGTGAGCCGGGGACAGACCACGCTTAGAAAGCAAAGAGACTATCGTTATCAGCACCGCACACGGGGGGCTGCAGTGTGGTGGATGGCTGATACCCTGCAGCCCTTGGCACATCATTAATGGTACGTTCGAGGATCCTTTTTGTGGTGTGTAGGATTCAGCAAGTGCGCCAGAGGCGATATATGTAAAGTGGGGCCGCCATTTTGTGGTGTTGAGATTGCCGCGCGATTGGGACCCGCCAGGGCGGCGCAAAAGGAAACAACAGCCGCTTGCAACGCTCGCATGTCTCCCAGCTGAAAATATATGCATCTCCCAGACCTCGATGTATTAAGACTGTCTGGCCCGTATTTTCCCTTGGCGATTAAAGATACACATTTTATTTCGTGGCCGCGCTGTGAGTATCAGCAGCCCGCATAACTGTACATCTGCATAATGTGCGTAATGGACCCATGTGATGAACTACGACGTGCCTAGAGATCCAATAGTAGCTGTGCCCGATATAGGCATTGCGAAACCGCGTTGCGGCCGGGAGCGTTCCCAGTGCTCCTGCCCGTACTGCACATCCCGGGCCCATCCGCAGCCTGCACCCGGTCTCTATCTCTGTTTCTGGTTCCGATTCTATTGAGTGCCACTACATCCGTGTATCAATCTGGGCAGTGCGGCGAACGGTACATACGCACAGAGCGGAGCCGCTGCACTGTGGGTGGCATCCACACCACCGTGGTCTTGTCCACTCTCCCTAAATACGGAGATCCATGCGGCCTAGGGCGGTAACAGGCATATCGCAAGTGGTCGTATAAAGTGACTTGTGTTCGCCTCACTTCGATTTCCAATATACGCTCACTAGGCAGTCGGCTAGGGCCTTTGGGAAAATGATTCCGATGTAATTGTGCTTGCTGGAGACTGTCGACGACAGACTCGCTGGACGACACTAACTAAGGATCTCACTGTGAGTAGATATCGCACTGTGTGGCCTCTTTCTAAGCGGTGAAGTACCTAGTGATCAATTACAATGGGAAAGCCATAGACCAGACAGCCCAAACTAACGTTTGATAAAAAAAACGAGTAAACCGCAAGATGCAGGCGCGCCAGAGCGTGAACCGGCAGAAGACAGCGCTCAGGGCCAACTGCCAGCGGAGGACGTGAGAGCCATGTTTCAAGAGCTGAAGGCGGGCTTGCAGGTTATAGATTCCAAAATGGATACCCTCGCTGATCGTATGGATAGGATTACACAGCGGATGGACAAGCAGGAAGGGAGGGTCAGTGTGCTGGAAACGCGTGTGACCGAAACGGAAGAAGGTCACACTGAAATTGAGAAGAAAGTGGAAGGTATGGACAAGGTTCTGGCCCTGATCCAACAAAAGAACGAGGATTTGGAGGTGAGATCGAGACGTAATAACATACGTATCACAGGCATTGCGGAATCTACAGCCATTCAAAACATGGCACAATATGTGGAAACTATGTTCAGGGATCTGTTTGGGTCTGACTTGTCTCCCATGTTTCTCATTGAAAGGTCACACAGAACACTGGGACCTAGGCCCAAGCAGGGTGCTCCAGCTAGACCCATCCTGGCACGTGTGCTCAACTACAGGGACCGCGACATCATCTTGCATCTCGCCAGGGAGAAGGGGTCAATACAGTATAATGGCAATAACATTGCGCTCTACCCAGACTTCACTTTGCAGGTGCAGGCGGCCCGTGGGGAATTTATCCCGGCCAAAAAAATCTTCCAGCAGATTGGCACAAAGTATGCCCTGATATACCCGGCCAAGTTGCGGGTTCAGGGCCCTGGCAGGCCTACTTTCTTCGTTGACGCCGGCGATGCACTTGCATATGCTAAACAGCAGGCGAAAGAACAACGTAATCAGAAAGCCCCAGAAGAAAAACATCAGATAATAGACTGAGCGACATTGAATGATAAGTCCAACTTGTTACGGTGTGGTAAGATGTTTGATCTATGATGCTCTGTGGGCTAAGGTTGTGCTATGATAAATCATAGAATGGGAACCTGCTGAAACAATAGCCTGAGAAGTGCCCACTTACAACCAGCACTCTAATAACCCACTGAGTTCTGCTTGGTGGCCACACTTGCAAGCGAGGCCCTGAGGTGTATGCGTGGCATAGTCAGCTCGGCCACCCTGTCACAAGTACAGAGGTGGATTGCGGTCACTCAGCACGCCCCAAGGGATGAGTCACGTGTTTTGGAACATGTCCTTGTTGTTTGTATTGACTGGGGCACTGGGGGAGGGCTTACCACAACCTGATTGGGGGGTTGGTGTGGGTGGGGTGGGTGGGGAAGTTGGGGTTTGGAAGGAGTATGGAAAAAAAGGGGGGTCTAGGGTTAAATCTGACAGAACATTTTTTAATGGCTTTAATTGCTAGGAAGCTTGTGGTGCCCTTCTGGCACAGGGCCTCCAGTTGGGGGTTGTACCAGCCTCTGCTGTCCAGTAACACTCCGAGATATTTATATTTGGTTGCCAAGTCTAGGTGGTGTCCATTCAAATACCAGCTCAGCTTTTTCTTCCTGAGATAATTCACTGTCATGATTTTGTTTTGTTTAAGTTGACGTTTAGTGCATTGAATTGCGAAAAATTGTAGTGGTGGTTCATCTAAGAAGAGAAGGAATACATATTTTCCCCTATCTAGATGATTGGCTCATCAAAAGTCCAAGCTGCCAACAGTGTCTAGGTTTACCCTAAACATGCAAACGTCTCATATGCAATGATTGCAAATTCAGCTAGGTGCAACTCCTCACAGTTATCCCCATTTAGTAGCGCATCTGGCACTGGGCAGTATCACAAAATCCACCTCCTAGCAGAATACCTACCTGGGGTGGGCAACAAATTCCCAGATGTGGTCAGTAGGACACACCAGCAGGTACATGAGTGGGATATCAACTTGCCACTACTTCACTCCTACTTCAAAAGGTGAGTGATTCCAGACATAGACCTGTTTGCCACTCGCCTCAATGCCAAAGCTTTACCTGAAGGTTCCCCCACTGTCAAACCAGGGTTAACACCCTGCGTATGAATAGGTCAGGACTATTTGCCTACGCTTTTCCGCCTCTCCCACTAATTTCATATCTGGTTCAGAAGTAAACACCAACATCTCTAATAATATGTTAGAGGCATGTGGGCTGCTGAATTCATACCTTAGCATAGATCGCCGCCTAGTGTTGGGTCCGGATGTTTGCATTCTGTTGTCCTGGAAGAGTCTTCGAAGTATCACGAGATAGGTGACTCATCCCCTGGACTACAGTGCGCATGGGCACCCTCTCCATCCTCTGATTGTTTTTTTCCGCCATTGGGTTCGGATGCTATCCCTCAACTCCAACTTGGGAACCGAAATTTTCAACTTTCTAAAGCCAAAATGCCTCCTACCTCGACGGTTTTGTTCTCGTTCGGTACCCCTTGACTCAATAATACTTTCCATCTCGATCCGGTCGTCGACGCGGGCTGTTGGGCCTTTTCGACGCCACGTGGGCCCGCTGCCGATGGAAAGGACCTCGTTTAAAAGGTGCCCACAATGTCACTCCAAATTCCCACATACTGATAAACATACAGTATGCAACAAGTGCTTATCTCCTGAGCACAACGAGGAAAACTGTCCAGCTTGTGCTCAGTTCCGGTCGAAGAAAACTATCCGGAACCGAAGGGCCGCTAGACAAGAGATGCAGCGGCAGGCACCGGAACCGGAGAACATTTATGGTGACCTAGAAATCATCACCGTAGAGGACCAGTCGGACTCCGAGGACCAGATCACACCGGGGCAAACCGTGAGTACCAGGCCCCCAACCCCGCTTCCACCTCAAGACAAGGCTCCGGTGGAAGCATCGCCTAATGGCCTTAGCCGAGATCGACAAAATCCTTCAGAGGCTCTGGCTCGGCTGCGAAGACCAAATCCAAGCCTTCTGATACCCAAGGAACGAGCAACACTCTTCCCAAAAAGGCCTTCGAACCTAAAAGGGTTGTCGAGCCAAAGAAAGTCGTCGATCCAAAAAAGGGCCTCGAACCAAAGAGGGTCGGTGATCCGAAAAATAAACGTCAACCCAAAAAAGGCCGTTGAGCCTAAAAAGAGTGTCGATCTACAAAAACCTGATCACACTAAAAAGCCTGTCGACCCGAAGAAGGCCGTCGAGTCGACAAAAAACATCGAGCCGAAAGGGGTCGTCGAGCACAAAAAACACGTCGAACCAAAAAAGGTTATGGAACCGAAGAAACCGGTCGATCTGTAAAAGGTCGTCGAACCAAAGAAGGTCGCCGAACCAAAAAAGGCAGTACAGCCAACAAAAGACGTCGAACAAAAAAGTCGTCGAACCGAAAAAGGTCACCGACCCGAAAACAGCAGTCGAGCCGAAAAAAGCTTCACAGCCGAAGGCCCTCGAGCCAAAGACTTACCACAAACAAGTGACTTAGCCAAAACCATCGGCGCCAAAACCACTGACAGTTGAGGAATAACTTTTCCATTCCGATCCAGTGAGCGCAGAACAACCTAAACTGTATATAGCCCCTGAAACAGGACACGTAACAGTTTACCAAAGGAAAAAGAGACCATTGGACACGGACACTTCTTCCCCTGTTCCTCCAAAGAAAAAAGACTTTGGAACATCTCCTTCAAGGCCTTTTACTCCTCCTTTCTTTCTTAACATGCCTTTTGTGGCTTACTCTCCTTCACCTTCAGGTTATGATGAGACAGAAAACATGGGGGATCCTCAGGATAATTTTGTAGAACCCGAGGATCAGGGTGTACAGGATAACACATGGGATGACCAGAATGATCCTTATGATACATATGAGCCACAACCCATCCCTGACACCTCCACATATCCTACAAAGCCGTTGCCTACTGATGACACCATTGATTTTACCAACTAGTGGATAGGGCAGCTAAATACCATGGTGTAGACATGCACACTGACCCAATTGAAGAGGAGTTTCTATTTGACACTTTTCCTACTTCAGAATAAAGTCTACATACACTTCCTATGTTAAAAGGGGTACTAAAACACACGCCAGACATATTCAAAGACTCAGCCAGAGCTTGTGTCCTCAATCCCAGAATTGAGAAAAAGTATAAATCAGCCCCTACAGACCCTTCTTATATTAAGTCCCAGTTGCCATTAGACTCACTGGTTGTAGCAAACGCTCGAAAGAGAGCTAATTCACAAACAGGAGATGCTCCCCCTCCTGACAAGGAGTCAAAGATATTAGAAGCCTCAGGCAAAAGAGTAGCCTCCCAGGCAGCAAATTCCTGGAGGATTGCAAACACAAGCTCTATTAGCACGCTATGATAGAGCACATTATGACCAACTGGAGAGTTTACTACAACACCTGCCAGAACCTTTTAAAGCTAAAGTTAACGACCTGATACAGGAAGGCAAATTTATCACAAACGCTTCCATTAAATGTGCACTTGACGCAGCTGACACAGCAGCCAGGTCCATCAATACTAGCGTTTTACTACGCCGGCATGCGTGGCTACACATTTCCGGCTTTAAGAACGAAGTGCAATCAACCATCCTCAACCAGCCAGTTAACCAAGATTTCTTGTTTGGCCCTGCAGTAGACACCATCTTAGAAAAGATGAAAAAAGATACTGAAACTGCTAAGTCTATGGGCGCACTTCAGTTTCAACAACCCAGAAGTTCCTTTTGTCGCTCCTCCTTCAGAGGCTCAGGGAGAGGCAACATATCACAAACTTCCTCAACATTCAAAAGTAATACCCAGAGCACCTTTAATAAAGGCTCAAACCGAGAAGGTTATAGAGGCAGTAATAACAAAGGCAGAGGACGTGGCGGCAACAACACCAGAGCCTCCACCGCCACCAAACAGTGACCTGTTCACACTCCCACCAGACCACTCAACACCGGTCGGAGGCAGACTAAAACAATTCCTACCAGTCTGGAACGCCATTACCACAGACAGGTGAGTGAGACAAATTATCCAGTATGGTTACTGCCTGGAACTTACTTCTACTCCACCCAACATGCCACCCAAACAAGGTCCAATGTCCAAAGAACACATCACGCTGTTACAAGAGGTCACATCCATGCTAGAAAAGGGAGCCATAGAGCCAGTCCCTTTTCAACACCAGGGAACAGGAGTATACTCTCTATACTTCCTAATTCCCCAAAAAGACGGATCCCTCAGACCCATACTGGACCTCAGACCTCTGACCTAATACATACTCTCAGAGCATTTCCATATGATCACTCTACAACAAGTACTCCAGTTACTCCAGCAAGGCGACTTCCTTGCTACATTAAACCTCAAAGATGCATATTTTCACATACCTATACATCCAGCTCACAGGAAATATCTCAGGTTCACAATAGAAGGTCAACATTACCAATTCAAAGTTCTCCCCTTCGGGGTAACTACAGCACCAAGAGTTTTTACAAAATGCCTAGTAGTAGTCCTAGTAGTAGTAGCAGGACACCTCAGCAGGCAACACATCCACGTGGTTCCATACCTGGACGATTGGCTCATAAAGGCCAAATCATACACACAGTGTGCAAGCCATACGTCTCAGACAATCCAGCTGCTGCACAGTCTGGGATTATCCATAAATTACCCAAAATCACATCTGCAGCCCTCCCACATACAACAATATCTGGGAGCAATAATAGATACCTTAGTGGCAAAGGCATATCCAAATCCAGCCAGGATAGCCAACATACAGACTCTCATTCAAAGATTTCGTCCACAACCCTCCTTGCCAGCTCGAGTCTTCATGCAGCTTATAGGCACGATGGCCTCCTGCATATTCATTGTCCCTCATACCAGACTTCAAATGCGTCCATTGCAGGAATGCTTAGCACGGCAGTGGAACCAAGCTCAAGGACAACTAAAAGACCTAGTGTTGGTAGACAGTCGCACTTACAACTCTCTGCAGTGGTGGAACCCACAAAACCTTTCCAAGGGGCGACTGTTCCAAGAGCCAGTTACACAAGTAGTATTCACAGCGGACGCATCACTGACAGGTTGGGGAGCCCACCTACTTCAATACACAGTCCAAGGGCTCTGGACAGTCAAGCAACATACACTGCATATCAACCACTTAGAGTTGCTAGCAGTATTTCTAGCAATGAAAGCCTTCCAGAAATACTTGTACAACAAGGCTGTGTTAATCCAGACGAACAACATGACAGCCATGTACTACATCCAGAAACAAGGAGGAACACACTCTCCGCAGCTGTCTCACCTAGCACAGAGCATATGGAGGTGGGCAATTCCCAGAAACATTTTTCTCCTCGCAGAACACCTACCAGGGAAAGACAATCAAATAGCAGATCTACTAAGCAGATACAGCCAACAGATACACAAATGGGAGATTCACCCTCAAGTTCTCCAACCATTCTTCCAAGAGTGGGGGCATCCAGAGATAGATCTGTTTGCCACAAAAGAAAACTCAAAATGCCAGTACTTTGCCGCCAGGTTCCCACACCTGTTGTCACAAGGCAATGCGATATGGATGAACTGGTCAGGCAGATTTGCGTACGCTTTTCCACCAACCCCACTGATTCCGTTAGTGGCACGCAAACTAAGGCAACTGTCACTTACAATGATCCTGGTTGCTCCCACATGGGCAAGACAGCCATGGTACACCATGCTCCTAGAACTCTCAGTAGTTCCCCATCAAAGACTGCGCCTGTCGCCACAACTATTAACTCAGAACCATGGAGAATTCAGGCACCCAGATCCCAATCAGATGAACCTAGCGATCTGGCTCCTGAAGTCTTAGAGTTCGGATACCTTAACTTGCCTCCAGACTGCATGAACATTATCAAGGAAGCAAGGCGCCCAACTACTAGAGCATGCTACGCAGCTAAATGGAAAAGATTTGTCATTTATTGCAATAATAACCAAATCAATCCATTAGATGCCTCCATCCAAAACATAATCTGTTACCTGTTACATCTTCAAATATGTAATCTGGCATACTCTTCCATAAGGCTACATCTTGCTGCTATAGCAGCATATCTCCAAAACAGACATGTGTCCCTGTTCAGAATACCACTTATCAAAGCTTTTATGGAAGGACTTAAAAGAACCATCCCTCCAAAGCATCTACCTTCCCCAGTCTGGAACTTAAACGTAGTACTTGCCAGACTTATGGGACCTCCCTTCGAACCACTCTATACATGTGAATTACAATTCTTAACATGGAAGGTGGCATTTTTGATTGCCATTACCTCCCTCAGGCGAGTGAGTGAGCTACAGGCACTAACCATTCAGGAACCTTTCATGCAAATACACAGCAATAAGGTAGTGCTTCATACTAACCCTAAATTCATGCCAAAAGTTATATCCACTTTCCATTTCAATCAGTCAATAGAATTGCCAGTTTTCTTCCAAAACTCGCAGTCAGTGGCTGAAAGAGCCCTACACACACTAGATGTAAGAAGGGCTCTGCTATATTACGTTGACAGGACTAAGTCATTCAGGAAAACAAAGCAACTATTTGTTGGTTTGTCTCCACAACATAATGGTAATCCCATTTCAAAATCAGGAATAGCCAGATGGATAGTTAAATGCATTCAAATATGCTATCAAAAGGCTAAGCGCACTCTAACAGTCCCCCCAAAATCCCACTCAATGCGCAAAATGGGGGCATCCATGGCTTTCCTAGGAAATATTCCCCTAGAAGACATATGTAGGGTGTCTACATGGTCTACCATACACACTTTCACTAAACACTACTGTGTGGACGTACAAGCAAAGCAGCAAGCTACTGTAGACCAGGCGGTCCTTAAAACTCTTTTTCAAACTGCTGCAGCTGGTGCAGGTGACCACCGCTAGAGGAGATACTGCTATACAGTCTATGCTAAGATATGAATTCAGCAGCCCACATGCCTCGAACGGAAAATGCTACTTACCAGTATGCATCTGTTCTTGGCATGTAGGGCTGCTGACATTGTCAACAAACTTTTCATGCCTGTCTTATTAACATTTTTAAAGTAAAAAGTTTCTGGATTTGTGACATTAAAACCTGTAAAGTATGGAAATTTATCATAAAATGTTTTTGAGCTACCTTTTGGTGGCGTTGGACAATGTTCCCATTGATTATAAGTTAGAACATTTCTGGGGGTTGCAGATTTGTGCAAATAATGATGACCAAAATGATTAAAACAATTCATTTCTTAATAATTTGATGAACCATCTAAGTATTCATATTTTTCAAATTGTGCTGACATTTCTAAGTCTGCCATCATGTTATTAACAGTCTCAAAGCCCCAATCATCAGAAAATGTACTCGGTGACACAAAATCACTCAAGGAAACCTTAAATTGGTGTGGAATCTTCAGCAGCTCGACAGGGCCATAAATCTCATGATACGTTCTATTCCAAGCTATGCCACCAGGTAGTGGAACAGCTGCGATGTTCACTGATGATAGGTCTCTTTGTTCACTATGAGATGATTTGTATGGCTTCAGGAGCAAGCTGATGTTCTTTCTTGCTGTGTCCATTGTACTATATTTTCCATCTATCAGCTTTCCCATACTTAAAACAAGAATGAGCCAAAGTAGGAGAAAACGTACACCTAACACAATCCAAAATTCAACCCATGGTGAAACCAGATATGTATTTGTAAGCTGGTGAAAAAGTTCTGTTACTTGTTCCTTGAATGTTTTGTTTGTTGGCGTTGTTTGAGGCTCACTGGGATCCTCAGAAAAGGCATCGAAGTTGATGATATAGCCAGAGGCAGTTCTGTCAATGGTTGGTATTGCATCCGGATTATTTGAAATCGCTGGAGCTGCTTGTTCCCTTGACATGTTAGTATAGTCAGATGCTACATCATTGTAGACAGAAGTTTCTTGACCAACTGTTATTTGGGTTTCAAGAGGAACAAGTTCCATGGCTTTCTTGCACAGTCCTTTTCTCACTGCAGATTCTTCAAAGGTGATGAGTCTTTCAGTTTGAATCTCTTGGATGGTAGCAAGATTTGGTAGTCTGCTACATCTTTGAGTCCACTGGGCCTACTACTTATTATCGGCCACATAGTGTGGTTTTATCAGGTCAATTGATACGGACCGTTTCTCCTTTTTTCCAGCAAGGGGCGGCAGTAACACTGTTCTTGATCTGTGGATTGCTAGCACAGGTACTGGTTTTCTGTAAGCAGGCCCAAATTCCTTCTTATCCGCTATTTTCTCTCTGACAAGATCCCCAATCTTTGGAATCCAGACAGCTCTTGCTGGGACAGGTGGTTTTTATTCAGTGGTCGTTGGCTTTTGTATGGTGTTGCTTAGACTTCTTCTGGTTTCATTTAAGTCCTGTTAAACAGCCAAACGATCTTTGATATCAAAGGGTTTTTGTTCTACAACTGAAGTATGACGATGGAGGTCTTCGACCATCATTCTAGTACCAAAAAGGATTTCATATGGAGTGATTCCACCCAGAGAATTTCTTTGCAGGATATTAAGACTACGTTGGACACTTGACCCACCCGAACCTAATACCCTGGCTGTTATAGATTGCTTTATGTCACGGTTCTTTCTTTCCACAACCAAATTTCCCTCAGGATGGAATGGACTTGAGTACCGCAATGCAACGCCCAAGCTGGCCATGGCCTCCTTGTAAGCCCGGGAGCTAAAAGCAGGACCCTGGTCAGAATGTAGCGTGCCGATTGCGTATGTGCCGAGAAAGACTCACACATTTTTTATAACAGTTCGGGCGTCAGCCGAGCGCTGAGGTCACATCCAAATGAATCTTGAGCATGAATCCACTGCGACCATGATGTATTTATAGTTGCCATCCCTTTGTGAGTGACAGCAGTGGTCCAGGTAAACACATGCTAATGGATTATCTGAAATTAAAAGGGGCGTCTTTGCAGGACGTTTCACTGTAGAAACTTTCATTTTCTGGCAGATTTCACATTCCAAAACCTAGTTTCTGGTCTGTTTCCTCATGCGTGGCCACTAGTATCTTTGCTTTAATAATGACACTGTGGCGGAAACACCTGTGTGTGCAGAGGCAAGCCCTTTGTGTGCTGCTAAGATTAGTCCTAACCTGTGTTCCATGTTTGGGATTACTCTATACCCCACTCCAGGGATTCGAGCAAACAGAACATTATTTGCATCAGTTCTATATGAGTACTTGAGTGGAAAGCCTTTAGGAAGTGTTTTACCACTGTCTTTCATTGAAACAGTGACAGCTTACATTATTTCGCTGTCTATTTTTGTTTTTGAACGAGTGATTGCAGCTACGGAAGCCGTTTGCACAGCTGCCTTCGTGGTTTCATCAGCCAATGAGTTCCCTTCAACGTGAACGCCATCACGCTGATGACTCAGTGTATGGATCACGTGCGTCTTTTGTAGTTCTTTCTGTAAAATAACTACTTGTTCCCAAAGCATTTTATGCTTGATTGTGCCACCTTTTGCGTCTTTGAAACCATTTTGAACCCAGTTCTGAAAATATTCATTGTAAGACTGGACGCAGTAATACGAATCGCACACTATTAGTGTTAGGAATTCGCGATCGGTATTTTCAAGCGCCATCTTGAAAGCCTGTAGTTCAGCTCGCTGAGCTGTAAGTCTCCGAGAGATTACGTTTTTGGTCTGAATTTACCCTCGCCCCAGCGACCATTAACAATCACGCATGCAGCACTATAAGCTTGTTTTCCCCCAATTGCGGGTTGTGCTGATCCTTCTGTATAAATTATACATCCGTAATGTTCTAGAGGTAGAATTTCAGTGGGCAGAGGACATTCTTGTTCGTATTGGAGAAATTCTTGAGTCTTCAAGTAGGGGGTCAAAAACGTATTCCACGGCTGTTGCAGCAAGAGAATTAACCCATTGTATCCATCTTGGATGTAAAGCTTTTGCATTTGGATTGCTTGCCTTTGTCACTGCCTCTAAGGCAGGTACAGGAGTAACGTCTTTTATGCGTTTACCCTGTGCGAGTGCTCTCTCTTGCTACTGCAGTTTGAACCGCTGTCAGAATTCTTTCTGTTGAAGTGAATTTCATTTCAGCTTGTGTGTACAAATGTGATTTGTAATCTATTGGTACCTTTTCACCTTCATTAAAGGTTAGCTATGTGAATCTGCATCTCTCTAGGATGATTCGGATTACAAGGTTTGGTTCATTTACTCATATCTGTAAATGTGTTGTTGCTACCATGTCTGTTTGCACTGAACGCAAAATTTCTGTGTGTTTTTAAGTCCAATTAGTCGGTTTGAAATCAGGTTTGAATAATTCGTAGAGAGGTTTAACCCTTTCTGCGTAGTTTAAAATGTAAGTTCTTCCGAAATTCAGGAATCCTAGAACTGACTAAGTTTTTCAGCGTTTTTGGAGGTTGGAGCAGCGCACATTTCTCTAAAAAGTTCGCTGCCAGGCTTTTGCCTTCACTTGAAAGTTCGTATCCTAAGAATAGGACGTTGAGGTGGGCAATCCTTGATTTTTTTAAAATTGAATTTGTACCCTTCAGAGGCGAAGCCAAGTATTATGGTGTTCACCCTGGTCAAGTGCCTGTCCAAGTCATCATCTGTAAGATAGATGTCATCGGCATAAGATAATGCTTCATCATCATATGTTTGCAGGAACTCTGTTACTCTGGCTGAAAATAACCCAGGACTGTTCTTGAATCCCTGTGGGAGACGACAGAAGTGATGCTGTGTCCCCATAATTGAGAAAGCGGTCAAGTACCTGCCTTCAGGTGCGATATTTTGACAGAAGATACCGTTTGAAATATCTAATGTAGTTTTATAGTTTTTTGCGCACAATGTTATTCATCAGTGCTGCACTGTGTGCATTTTGTACTGCAAATGTTTTGCAACAAGAATTTAAATGTCTGTAGTCCAGAACTAGACAATATATATATTGTCTGGTTTGGAGACAGGAAACAAAGGATTGTTCATTGACAAGGTACATGTTTCAATCACCCCTTGGTATATAGTTGATCTAGCATCTCCCTCACCTGCTTTTTAGATTCTTGTTTAACCGGATACTGCTTCTGAGCAGTTGGTTGATTTTTTTAACTGAATCTTATGGTGAGGAGAATCCTCATCCCATCCCACATGATTTTTGTATAATGTTGTTGCCTGGGCCACAGCCCATTTTCTGGCATAGGTGCATTTTTTTATGAATAGGAATATGATTTCAGAAGGCTGGCATAATGATCTCTTCGCCATGTGGGCACGTCCTGTCAAATTCAGGTGGCCAGTCTTTTTCAGCCAGAAGAATGTCATAACCCTTAGATAGTTTTTTCCCTAAAGAGTGCTTTTATTTTCCTAGTTATATCCCCCTGTATTCGGAGTGTTACTTCATATAACTTATGTGGTACACTAACCCTGGTATCTGCAATTCCAGATGATCCTTCAGGATCTTGCGAGCTATGGTAACCTCTGCTGCGCTGTCCAGCATTGTCTGGGCCCACTCCCCGTTCTTGAGCTGTGTCCTCAAGATCTTCGGCATGTCTGATTTTAAGACTTGCTACCTTCTTTTTGGTAAACTGAGTTTTCTTATTTTTCGTAACGTGTTGATCGTCCTTGGACTTCACGCGTTCTTCTTTGTGTTCTGATTGTTCTCTTCTTTTGGATTTCTGCGAGAAGTCTGAAAGGTACGAGAGGAACGTGTATCAGTATCTTGATATCTATTAGGTTTTCTTAAATTATCCCTGTTTCTCAGGTTATACCTTTTTTCAGAGGGCTCCAATCCTCTCGAGTGAGAACGCTTCTCTTTAGGAAGTGTCTGTCTAGTATTTTCCCACTTCTTTTTAGGAATAGTGAGTGTGTTTTTGATAAAAACGTTTTTAGGATTTTCTGTCAGTTCGGGCTTTACTGGTTTCCCTTCCAAACTATCTCTACCTAGTTCTTCATAGGATTTTTCTATTATTCTGGCCAGTTCATATGTTTGCTCAGTTACATCAAGTTCTTTTAGCTTTTGGCGGATTGCCACGGATGCTGCTTCACCTTTAATATTTGCTAATATTATAGCTGAGACCTGTTTGAAATCTTTCAGTAACTTCATACCGAGATTTAAAGCAGGTTCTGCCCCGTATTCATTTTGAATCTGTTTCAGGACGTCTGGTACTACCGCCATGGACGGAACACCATGTGTTTTTGTGTAGATTGCAGCAAAGACTGTACCCTAAGTGTCACAGTCCTCCAGGTGTGGTGCGATCCCCATTGGTAAACAGATTGTTAGAATCCTGTGTTTCTCATGAGGTGTACTATCGGGAAATACTGCCTCGATCTGAGTAATTTGTTCCCTTTTTGTGGGTAATTTACCAATGACTGATTGTATGGTCTGTGGTGTAAATTTGTTTGTGTTCCCTTGATGAAGGGTTAGTTGTGGAATTCTGATAGCAGGTTGGACTGTTAGTGTCCGCATGACATATTGTACCAATTGTCTATGTATTTTAGTTAATTGTTTTAGCTGAGCTAACAGTTCTGGACCTGTCATTTGTTCAATGGCAGGATGTGGTGTATAGCTTGCTAGTACCGGCCATGTTGCTCCTGGTCTACCGCGTGGACCGAGCCTGGTAATGTGATTTTGATGATGTAGTGCGCCTTTAAACCAGAGCTGATGCTCTTGGTAAGTTAGTGGAATTTCAATATCCTCGAAAGGAACGTATTCCGCTGGATGTTACTCTATTTTATAGAAGTGGAACACGTGTGTTGTTTTATTTGCCAGTGGAAAGATAATCCATGAATAGAATACCTCTGTCTGCCGATATTCATGTGCCTCTATGACAAATATAACCCTACCACCTCTCGGTGATAGGCCATTTTCTATAAGCTTTATAGCTATTGTTTTCCTTACATTTTCCGGGATGATTATAGCATCCGGGTCATTTTGTTGGAAACCTTTAATGTCTAAGCCCGGATGGGTTGCATTTACTGCAGTTCCACTGCCCCCGGGATTATCTTCGTCGGACATTTTGATAAAAGTTTTGCAGAGCAAGTTTCAAGGAAAAATAAAGATACGGTGCACAATATTTTGAAACACTTTATCCTTCAACGTTGAACAAGACCAAAGCTAATACATAGGATTTTCGTCCTACTAAGTTATGGTGGATATTTTATTCTTTAACCCACTACAGACGTCTATTGGAGTATTTTACGGGATAAAGGGGTCTCTGTGAAAAGCACAACTGAGTTATTCTAGTATGTAGCGTTAAATTAGTGCCTTACCAAACGTTGGGCGCTGTGTAGTGTAGTTCCTATATTCCCAATAGGCTCTGCGCATTGGAATAATATATCCTATAGATGTGACGTAGGATTTATGTCTACTAGGTCGCTATCGAATATATTAGACTTAATTGTGAGTGTCAGCTAGCTCAGAGGTCACTAGAAACTTTATCGAATTCACAAGAAGGGATTTAGTTTCTGACAATCGCATAAACATGACAACTTTGTTTCCCCAAGATAAAACTGATCTTCAGAGTCGTGGAAACAATAGATAGATATTTTACTCAGTCATTCGTGCATGCTTCGTTTCTCCAGAGGTGCAGAGAAATAGATAGACAGGCGTTTTGAATAAAATAATATTTATTTAACAGTTTTCTTTCTCATGCAGAAGAAATGAACTGCTACAATCGTAATACTGGTTGCAAAGTATAATGCGTACAGTAAAAAGAGTATTATAAAATACTGTAAAAGCATTGTATGGTTCCTAGACCATAGATAAATGCATACATAAATAACAAAGGCTAAAAAGTACTCAACTGGTGCTTCTAAAATACGCCTACCCCGTTGTGCCTAACCTAAGTCTAGTACGAGGGAAGAAGTAAGTGAGGAGTAGCATAAATGTAGTATTCTTTGCCAAGAATCTATCCAAGATTTCTCTGAGGGTCTAATCCGCTCCGTACCTTGGTTTATAGAATGAAGGAGGTCAGTCTCAGGACTCGATTTCCCAACAACCCGCAAGGGTAGCTTGGAAACACTGGAGCTGGATTTCTCGGCAAGAGAAAAGACAGCGTCTCTCTCGGTGCGTCTGCTGGAGGGTCAGCTTCCTTCGGCACTTGCTGTAGCAGGTTGCGTCATGCAGGTAGATAGTCGAACTGCTCCAAACCACTCTTTTTGCTATGGCAAGCGTGGGCATATTTATACCTTGAAGGTGCCGAGTTTGACGTAAAGGTGGACATAATAACGTCATCAAAGAGTCTCAGGTCTTTGAAAACTCCATGAGTTCTTGGACAAGTCAGTATTCAGGCAAGAGGAAGGGGAAGTCCCTAGCTGCTGAAGCAGAGTTTTCCAAGACATCGTTGTGGATTTTTGGAACTATTGGAAGTAGCCCTTCTGTATTTGGACTGCATGAGCTATGTCTAAATATGGTTATGATTTCTATGCCTATATAAGGATATGGTGATTTATACCTATATAAGGGCATGAATCTGGAAAAATACACTAGGGTCTTAAAATGCTATGCAACACTGCTTTGGTATCTATTCAAAGGTAAGGAATGTGCGCCTAGAAGTCTCTATCAGAAGAACAAGTTACGTACCTTCGGTAGCCATCTTTCTAGAAGAGACTCGGTCTAGCCGCAGATTTCTCTCCGACTCTCCCATCCTTATTGTCGTACCTTCGGTAGCCATCTTTCTAGAAGAGACTCGGTCTAGCCGCAGATTTCTCTCCGACTCTCCCATCCTTATTGTTTTGTCGTCCAACTCATCCTTTAGTAAGATCCTAAGTCTAGGAATCAGCACACTGTCTACCAATTTGCTTTTGGGTGTCGGTGTTTGGGGATGCGGGCAGTCTCGAGAGCAACTGACATCAGCAAGCGGTAGTGGCACCTCTATAGGCTCAACACATTTCCGGAGAAGAGAGGCATCCATGCAGAAACGTAAGGCACCACCTTCCAGCACTCAGAAATGCTATTGGGAAAGGTTTCTTATCCAGTCAGACACCTAGGGAATATTCTAAAGATGATTAATCTGAAGCTAGAAGGACGCTCTACCGGAAAGAGCATTGAAAGGTACGTAACTTGTGTTCTTTATTTAAGTTATCCAAGTGTGTTATTTTGTATCCTATATAGCAAACATAAAATGTTGCAAAAAAGTAGTATTTTTTTAAAACTCCGCTTTATTGACAAAACACAGTGCTTTATTATACATTTCAAGCAATTTGTCATACAGTGAAAATCGTTTAGCATATTATTTTTATTTCTACATTTTTTTCATGGCGTGAACTTGACCCATTACTAATTATGAAAACCCATGTTCATTATATGAACTTTCTCATACTTGCTGTGTAATTTCTATACTTTCTGGGTCAAATTTACAAAGAATTCCTGCAACTCAACGCAGCAATGAAAATTGCTGCGCTGTATTGCGTTAAAGGGAGAGAGCAGAAAAGTGCCAAATCTACTAAGATACAGCTGTGTTTTTCTCTCCCTGCACTGATGCACTTTAGGCTTTCTTATGCCAATACACATGGCCTTACACAATAGTACGAGGGTGTGTGATGACAAGCATAGGTTTTGAATTGGAATGGGACCCTCCAGGTACAAAATGCTAAGCTTTGACATATTTTAACACTTTCATAACTTTGTACGTGTGCTGTACAGTACAGCATGCATGCAGATCTAGGAATTGTTTTAGAAAAGAGAACTGTTCTCTAACTTTACGCCTGCCTTGAGCAGGTGTATATTTCTAGGCACAAATCAATGTTTGCTATGGTTAGTAGATAGATTTGCATCAAAACCCTTGGGTAATTGCACTGGAGCAGCCATGTACCGCCCCTTGCGTGCCCCTCAAAGCAAAGTTGCTCTACGTAGTGCACAGTGCTACTTTATTTTGTTTTAGTTCTACTTTCCAGTGCCTAACCTGTTTTGTGCTAGAAAGTAAATCCCAAAATCAACAGTTGGTTCTGAGAATTCATCAGTTGGTTCAAAGTGTTGATTAATTTGGCCCTTGGTGTTTCCAGTTTTTTCTTAATTGAAGAGACTAGAGTGGTACCTTTCTCTGGTAGGAACAAGGTTGGAGCTAATAGCCATTCAAATGTTACAACTTTTCAACTTAAAGAACTGTTGGGTCATTCTGTATTCACGCTGTGTTCTGTGGTGTACGCAGCGATTTTGATGTGGACCTTATTTATTTAAATTTACTGTCTCCCATACTTCGTTCGCAGTCATGGCAGTGAAGTGCCCCGGTGGGAGCATGGTTTGTACACCATCTTCTAGTCTCCCAATGTGCGAGATCGAGGGGCCCAGGCTTTAGTCTTTACTCTCACTATTCATCCCTTAAGGTTATTTGTACCCTTCGCCTCCAGAATATCACAGCCAACATATTGTTAAAGAAATATTACATTCTAGGTATAGTTTACCAAAATATCGTCTCACTGGAGTTAGTTAATAATGAAAACTCTACACCTACTGACACAGTATTTTGGTAACTATTTAAGACACAATGTTTGATATTTTTGATAATGATTTTTTGACATCCTAGTTAAAGCTGAGCAAAGGCGTAGTGGCCTACTACAATTCAGCATGTAGCGCAGATTTTGGAAAAGTTGTCTGGTCAGAAAATTACAGCCTACCCAAAGGATTAACTGTCTTTTACACACTGGGTCGAAATAGTTACAACATAGTTTTTCATCTGTAAACCACATAGACACCAACACACATTGCCCATCCATGATGAAGGCAAGCCAACCAATTTATGGGGACTATCAGTCTTTATCTGGGGAATGACCGTGGACATCCTACTCCCACAGGTGTAGAAACAAAGGTCTGTGGCCCTCAACTGTAACGCCACTGCCACCACCTCCACTCAGAACATACTCTGGGTTGAAGAGGCAGTCCACTGGATTGCTGAGTACACATGGAGCTACTCATGGATGGAAAACGGCAACAAAAAAGATGGTGCTCTTCCAATGGGTTTACGTGATTGTCGAATTCATTCGAGGAAAACAAAGGACTAGTAAGAAAAAATCGACACAGCAGGAATGCATATCTTTTCTGAGCTGTTTAATGGACTTTCATCCAAGAGCCTTTATTTCTAAAATTGAAAGTTATTTGAGGGGGTAGGGGAAAGAGAGGTTGGGTGACAGGTATATGGTTCTTTGGGGAGTGCTGTGGGCAGCCAGATATCTGGAATGGTCTTTTGGGATGGAGTTATTTAAAAAAGAATAAAAAAATAAAAAACAGGTGCATTTTAATATTGTCTTTGCTGCACAAATGCGGCAATAAGTGCAATTGTCGCACAATTTCCATTTTTATGCTCAACATTTTAAGTCAATGTTGCAATATCTTTGGCCGTCTGGTATGGCAAGCATTAAATTGTGGGCGACCTCTCAAGTAGTCACTATCGGGGAATTAGAAGTTTTATTTTGTACGTAATTTATGTGAATACATTAGGTTCATGACAGTGTTATTGTCTTATATCATAATGCATGTCACTGGGAATGTCTTTGAGGGAATTTGCAGTGTCTTGTGTAAGTTCCTGAGCAGTGCATTGGGGGAAGTGGGAGCCCAATTCGCAAACTAGGCATTTGACTATGTTCTGGATTTTGAAGTTTGACTAAAGAACTCTTTCTGCAGAGTTTTTTTGAGAGTTAGGGAATTTGAAGACTTTGCTTTTGTATTACTTTGATTGGTAATTGATGTTAATTGACCATCATAGTTTCTCTTAAGTTTATTTGTGTTACAAATGGGCATACATCAATGTTCACTTGTTTCTGCTGCGTTGGTTAACAGCCCAAAGTACACAATTTTTACATCTCACCTTACTTTTACTCGAACAAAAGAATTTTCTATTCTCTACATTGCCAATATGTAAATTACAAAACTCTTCATTTCATAGTGTGATGAGAGGTAAGTGATGTAAAAACAGGGGGCGTGGCTTGGCTGCCGATGAAAATGGACGGGTGAGCGCTGAGCTCCGAGGCAGCCTCCCCTATTAATCCTGATAGAGCGCATCCTGACGACCCTTGGACCCTGAAATTGCCCGCATCTCCTCCCGCACACAGAGTGGCCTGATCGGTGGTGAGGGGGTCGACCCTGCGGCCGTGTGGAGCCGCACCGCGCCTGGGATCTTGTGGGCGGCGCCGGCCATTTTCAGCGGCCTAGGTGATCGGCCGCATCCCCGGCCTCGATTACACAGGAGGCCGGCCTGCGGTGGGGGGCCGGCCGGCCGCCAGCTCACGGGTAGGTCGGAGCCCCGGATTTGCGGGCTCTCGGCGGCAGCGGAACCTGGGCTGCCTTGCAGCGGTGCACTGGAGGGGCTAATCTGGTGACGCCCGAAGGTGAGGAGGCCGGACACACTCTACGGCCCCGAGGGCCTGCCGCGCACCAGACGTGGAGCGCGGGATCGGGGGGAACCCGGTCCTGCACGGCCTACCCGGGGAGTGTTCGACCAGTACTGCAGGCTTGCTGCTTGCCGCCGGAGTGCCCTGCTGACGCCGGGAGGCCTGGCGGGCCGGTGCTGTGGACCCCCGAGGTGGCCCGGTCTCTTGGGACCCTGCTGACCGCTGTGGACGTGGGGAGCTGGGTCCCGGCCTGATAACCTACAGACGCGGCGGGGCCCGCTTCCCAGAATCGGTTCTCGCCAGGTGTGCTTCTCCCTGGCCCCCTCGTGGTTGGGGTCTTGGATCTCTGCCTCTGACGCCATACTGTGGTGACCGCATTGACTGTCGCTCCTGGACTCGGAGGGGCGGCTCGCCCGAGAGGGCCCCTCGTGGCTGGTGTCCTGGGCTGCGGAGCATGTTGGCCTAGCGCTGGCAGGGGGCTGCTGGCCTTGGGGGCCCGCGGAGCCGGCACGTGTGTAACGGGAGGAGTGTCCCCTGGACTTGCGGCCTTGTGGGCTGGACAACCGGCGCAGCGTGCACCCTCGACGGATATACCTGGGGGACGACGTCACTCCTGATATTGGGGAGAGACGAAACTGGTTGCCTCCTTGGGGAAGCGCCTAAAACCTACCCCAGACGCTACTGGGGGAGTGGCGGAAAACCAGGACTCCACTCCGGACACTGGATCGGCGACGGGCCTGCCGCAGGGCCAACTGGAGCAGATCCTGAAGGCCATCGCCGACACCAGGGAGGCCTTGCACCATGACATCGGCCAGGTGTCCACGAGTCTGGGCCTATTACGTGCGGACCACGGCAAGTTGGCAGATCGGGTCAAGCAGGCTGAGATCCGGGTGGATGCCCTGGAACCCGCGGCTAAGGCAACGGAGGCCTTGATGGGGGAGCTGCAACAGAGGGTGCAACTGCTGGAGCAGAGAGCAGAGGATGCCGAAGGACGCAACCGCCGCAACAACATACGCGTGGTGGGCCTGCCTGAAAAGATTGAAGGGACAGACATGCTGGGCTATCTGGAGTCCTGGCTGCGAGACGTGGTAGTACTGGAGGGCTTGTCGCCGTTCTACACTCTGGAACGTGCTCACCGGGTGCCGGCTCGGCCCCTGGCCGAGGGTCGGCCTCCTCGCCCGGTGGTGGCGCGCTTGCTGCACTACAGGGATCGTGATCTCATCCTGCAAAAGGCGCGAGCACTGGGGCCCTATAAGGTGGACAACGCCCAGGTTTCCATATATCCGGACTATTCCTTGGAAGTTCAGAGGCAGCGATCAACTTTTCTGGCGGTCAAGAAGGCTCTTCGGGAGGAGGGTATCCGCTACTCTCTCTTGTTCCCAGCCCGCATGCGGATCATGATGGATGGCCAATCTTCCTTCTACGATTCTCCAGACGACGTATGGGATTGGCTGGAGTTGTACAGGACCGGCGCGGATGCACATCGGACGTCTGGGGAACGGCGAAGGGCGACGCCGAGACCTAGGCGAAACAGGAGGCCCAAGAGACGACCGCCGAACGCTCGGACACCCTCTGTCAAACAGACTGAGCTGGAACGCAGGGATGCCCTCCGGGCGGTCTCTACCATTTCCAAGACGGTGGGATCGACAAATGCAGTGGAGTCGGGTTCCCGAGGGGGCACCGACGAGGTGGCATCGGAGGAGTCAGAGGCTGGTGGCCCCGAACTGCCCCATGTCACTCCTGGAACTGCTGATGATTTGCTGGACGAATGATCTTAATGGCCCCCCCCCGAAGTGGTATTGTATAAGCTGCTGTGTTCCTGATCTGGGTTTGGGGAGGAGGCATGTCACCCGGGTGGGCGAAGAGCTGGTGTTGGGCGGCTACCTTCTGCAGTAGCTCCTGCCATGAATAGGGAGGGGATGCGGGGCGCGATGGGGAGAGCTGATTGGGAGATAAATGTTGCTTACAGTCCGTTGGAAATAGCGACAGGCCACCCTCCCTATCTCACACCTATTGTGGGACTCTGGTAGTTACCAGGGACTGTTCTTTTTGGGATTTAAGCATTTGGATGGGTTTCTACTGTTTGGGACCTATTCTGGGGGTGGGTGGGATGTGGGACTGTTGGGTGGCATCAGGGTTCTGGTTATGGGGGGTTGTCAGTGTGCACACGATTCTTTTTTCTTTCTATGGAACTGTACTTGTTACTGTGAATGGGGACCTTACCTGAGCTGAAGTGTGTGACCTGGAATGTGAGGGGACTGAATTCCATGCTGAAACGTCATAAAGTACATGCCTATCTTGTTCGCAGGGGGGTTCAGGTTGCCTTCTTGCAGGAAACCCACATTGACCAAACTGAGGGACGGGCTCTACCGCGCAGATGGCGGGGACAAATGTTTTACACAAACTTCTCGGCCTTTGCAAGGGGGGTTTTGATTTGGGTACGGGCGGGGATTCCCTTCCAACCTTTGGTAACAGTGGTCGACCCTGAGGGGAGGTTTGTGGCTGTACAGGGCCGCCTAGATGGGAGGGATGTGACGCTTTGCAGCCTCTACGCCCCGAATGTGGAACAACCTGCCTTCTTTGCACGATTGTCTGGGAAACTGGCTACTGTCCTGGCCGCACGGTCCTGCTCGGGGGGGATTTTAACTCTGTACTGGATGTAGACTTAGATAGATCTCACCCACCACTGGCGCAGGCGACAGTTCACAGACTAGCGAAGAGCAGGAGAGAGTGGCAAAGTAGCTGGGGCCTGGTCGATGCATGGCGGACACAACACCCCGCAGAGAGGGATTTCTCCTTTTACTCCCCCCCACACGATCTGCATGTTCGCCTTGACAGCATTCTCTGCTCACCGGACGCTCAAAGCCTGGTCCGCCACAGCGAATACTTGGCCAGGACAATATCCGACCATAACCCTTGCTTAGTAATGGTCCAATGGATGAGGCGACGCCAAGCTATCCCGACGTGGCGGTTAAACCCATTGGCATTGGAGGACCCGGCATTTAAGGCCGATGTGCGCATTGGGGTGGAAGGCTATTTCGATGCAAATGTGGGCACGGCTTCCAGTAGGGCGCTGGAATGGGACGCCTTTAAGGCGGTGATTCGGGGCGTCTGTATCTCAGCTACCGCGGGGGTCCGTAAGACCATCCTACAGGATGTTGAGCGAAGCGAGGGCCACTTGTGCGAAGAGGAACGGCGCGGCCACGCGACTCCTGCGGCTCACGGAGCGGTTTCGGCCGCACGGGAGGAAGTGGCGTCGGCAATGGAAAAGCTGCGCTGCTTTGACTATAAGGAGTTTCTTGTTCGAGCTCACGCTGAGCGTGACAAGGTGGGCTCATTGCTGGCGTGGTTGGCCAGCCCCGGGACCCGTGGCACTCCGATAGTGGCGCTGGCCACCCCGGAGGGACGCATGGTTTATACGCAATCGGAAATCAACGACCAGTTCCTCACGTATTATGCGCACCTTTATAGGAACAGGATGCCGGATGCCCCGGTGGAGCTGGAGGAGTTCCTGTTGGCGGCGCAGCTGCCCCGGCTCGACCCGGAGCATGCGAACCACCTGGGCGGGGACATCTCTGAGGGAGAGATCAGAGTGGCCATCAGACACATGGCCCGCCGCAAGACCCCTGGCACAGATGGGCTGCCGATTGAATTCTATGCAGCCTACGCGGATGTACTGGTTCCGCAATTGTAGGCGGTTTATCGAGAGGCCTGGGACACCGGGATCTTACCGGCGTCTACTCGCGAGGCTTTGGTGATACCATTACTGATCCTGAGCAAGGTCCTTGCGACGCGGCTTCTGGCCCACATGCGCACCTTGGTACACTGCGACCAAGCGGGCTTTATTCCCCAGCGCACCACCGCCACCTGTGTGCACCGGCTGCTCCGGGTCATGGGGGGCGATGCCGCTGCTCGCCCGGGTGCCGCTGTCCTCTCGATTTATAAAAAGAAAAATGCTGGCCCTGCGATTTTTAATAGCTATATTTTGAGCAACAAACCAAATCCTTATTATGATTTGTATGGTCAAATTTATTTAAACCATTTACTTTTTCATATAAATCTCATTAAGTTAAAGCATTGATTGCATGAGAAAAAAACACTACGTACATACAATTTATACAAAAACATTTGACAAAGAATTTTAACAAAAATACATAAATACATATGACAAAATGACATCCAATCATTTAGTGTACATAAATATACAAATACGGTCATACGAGAAGCATCAGTCGTTATGTAGTATTAAGCAATGAAGCTATTTGCAGTAAGGAAAAGAAAACAAAATGAATTGTAACAAATACAAATTTTCAATTGTCTGATAAATAAACTTGAATTCTTTCTGCTATTGCCAATTCCTTTCTGCTATTGCCGACGTGCAATCTCACTCATTTTCTTTGTACATAATTTTCAGAAGAATAATACGAGAAAGCCCTGATGAGAACTTGCCAAATGCCAGAGCGAGTTCGAAACGCGTGACACTTACGATCTTCCGAGAGGTGACTTTCTGCTGCACGCCTCGTTAGTGGCTGGTATTCGCAGACACTGGAAGAGTGGGCTCGCCGAACCGCCGACTTCGGAGTGCTGTCAATATGTGGTCATGGCTGCTGGCACTTACAAGGCCATCACCTGCCTTTACCGGAGGTTGTCGACTGCCACTCTGCGGCCCCTAGAGGAGCTGCGAACCAAGTGGGAAGGGGATATTGGGCGACCAATCCCTGAGTCGACATGGCCGCAGCTATTGCGACGGGCATGGAAGGGTACTAGGAATGCCAGGTTTCAGCTGATTCAGTTTTTCACCCTACACCGAGCATACCTAACACCAATTAAGATTTCGCAATATTTCGAAGGTGCATCATCGCTCTATCCTAGATCACCATGCACTGGAAATCTAGCCAGGGACCCAGCTACTTGCGTTGGAAGACCACTTTGGAGCGATGGGCAAAAGCGGAGAGTGCTTTGCGGCTGCGACAGGCCAGGAGCCTAGATAGTGACAGGGCTTTGGAGGTGGCTAGAGCGTGGGAGGCCCTGGTTGTTGCACTCCAGCAGCCTGAGGGCGAATTGAGCGTAAACGAGGGGGGATGCCACGGTAGGGGCACTGCTTTAAGGGGTACCTCACTTCCAGCGAGGCACACACTACTTACAAGTAACGATAGAGGTTCTGAGAGTTCAGATTCCCCATTGATAAGCGCTACTTACTTGTTACTACGGTTCCTACCAAGGAAATGACTATGTTAATACCTGACTGATTGAAGGAGAAGACTACGGCACACTGGCTAGGGGGGTGGGACACGGGGTGGGATCGGTTTGGGGGAATGTTCTATACAAAAGGTGTCTTGTCGGAATTGTAATGTTATCCTGACTTATTGGCTAATACCTTATTGCTTTCTCCTTTGTACTGTGCTTTTCCGAACTTGAATGCCAATAAAAATTGTTTTTACAAAAAAAAAAGTGATGTAAAAACATATCAGTTTCTCTGTTCTTCAAAGGGTTGTTCTTTACCATTCCTTATGTAAATTGTGTCCTAGCAACTCAGAATAGCAACTCAGACTATTGTGGCGTGGCTTTGTTGAGTTTACACAAACAGTGAAAGAGCAGTGCAGGCAAAATTATTTCAAATTTGTATCTGTTTTTTTAAATGATAAATATAAAAGGTGATAAATACCTTGTCACAGCTACTACTATGTCTGTTGCCCCGTGATACACATGCAGTGCCTTACTCCATTTTTCATGGATTGCGCAAGGTTTTAGAGTTTTCTTATTGTATTATGTTGGTTTGGACGGTCTGTGTTTTTGGGTTAGTGAAGCAGTGACAGATTGGCCTTGTAGGTTGTAACTAAAGTAATGTGTGTATGTTTCGCCAGCAAAAGAAAACAATACTTTGCCAAGGAACAACACTTGGCTGAAATACCTGAAGGGAAAATAGACCGTAAAAGTAAATTTTGAATCACTCAAGCAAACTATCTCCTGGCTATTAAGCTCACCTCTTTCATAACACCTTCGCCGCTCTGCACATTCCCCTGCTGTGCTGGGGGTATGGTGGATTCAGTGCATTCATGACGAGCTGGGCTCGTCATGAGCGTGTGAGCGCCCTGCTTCATGACGAGCCCAGCTCGTCATGAGCGTCGAAGGGGTTAATTAAGAAAACACCACCTGGTTTTCATTGGGTGACAGACTTTGGTGGGTTGCAGTTGTTTCCTGCAGCATTTAGGGTGTGTATCTTGTGTGTTTCTCATTTAAACATTTTGTATGGCAAACATTTATGGTTGGAATTTTCTTTTGAAGACACCATTATTGGTGGTAGGAAGTACTGAATCCTTCGATTGTACTGATCTAATGAATATGAAGATAGAAGACCACTTTTTGGATATTCCCTCAATAGTCCATGAGCCTAGTACTCTTCTGCATCAAGCTTCTTGCTTTGAATACCATATTGTTGACATCTGTCTTGTTTTTCCATTTCCCATCCTTACAGGGGTAATCGCGATGGCTTGATCAGAGCCTCCAGTAGCCGACAAAGCAGCACAGACAGTGAAATGAAGTCGCTGGATCCACGGCCATGGAGCAGTACAGACTCGGATGGCTCCATCCGTAGTATGCGCCCGCCAGTCACCAAAGCCAGCAGCTTCAGTGGGATTTCCATCCTTACACGTGGTGACAGCATTGGCAGCGTCAAGGGGACCACATGCAGGACCAACAGGCCAGGTACTAACTAACTTAGGCATGGCTAATTGCTTTCAGCTTGAAGCTCAATTTCTCTTCTGGTGTTTTAATTGGTGAAGTCAACTTTGGGATGATAACCAAATCAGTGATGGACTTTGCCCATGGTATGGTTCATGGTGAGTGGCTGGGAGCTGATAAGCTGGAAGAGGCCAGGTGCAAGAGTTGAGATTCATAGGTGCGCATCAGAGGTGTAGCTGCTTCACTGCACAATTATTTAAGTTTAGCTATTCATTGACACAGCCCAATAGTGTTTTGTCTGAATTGAGTAATTCTCTGATGCTGCAGGTCATGAATCCGGCTGATGCTGACAGAGAAAACTACTTAGTACAGTTTTCCCTTGGTAATGGTAATGGTTTTTTTTTGCAGGACCTGGCGTGCAGCACCTGGGCAAAATATTAGGTTTGAGCTTGCTTTGCACTTTTGTCTTTGACAGAAAAGTGTGATACAAGAAGGGGGTTAGGTTAGTTGTAGAGACTGAACTTTTTGTGCTGTGTGCTGGATAAGGCCAGAGGACCTCAAAAAAGAATTTTGGGTTCTTTGTAAGAGGCCGACCTGTGTAAAACCGCAAAAAAGATTTAGGTCTTATTGCTGATACTGTAGAATTTCATAAAAAGGATGGCATAAGCAAGGATTGACCTTTCATTGACTAAACAGATGCCATGCTAAAAGGAGTGCAAAAAGAACAATTGATGGACAGAATGCAGAACAATGTTATACATTCACCCCAGTACAGAGATCTGGGCCTAAATCCATAGTTTTGTTGCTCACCATGCCATTCCAGTTTGAACCCAACCATATGCAAATTAGTCTTGACCCTGCACCCAATGGGAACAGTCCAGCCAAACTGCCAGGCCTTCCCTGGACTGGAAACAAGCATCTTAGGACCGGTTTCGGGCTTTCAGCCCTCCTCAACCAGGATAGCTTGACTCCAGTGGCATGGAGATCACAGGACTCATGTCTGAGCATACCCGTCCCACTTGGGGTGACAAATACAAAAAGAACAATTGATGGACAGAATGCAGAACAATGTCATATATTCACCCCAGTACAGAGATCTGGGCCTAAATCCATTGTCTTTTTGCTCGCCATGCTAAAAGGAGTGGCATGCATTTCCTTTTTGGCAACTGGGCTGCCTACTGCAATTTCCCAGAGGGAGGTTGAGCTTTCATTGCAGAGACTGAGCTGTGTAAGGTAAGGTTTGCTCCAGCAAAACTTTGAAGATTCTTCACATAGACTGAAGGCTTATGGCCAAGGTGACATCAAGAATAACTAAGATTTATTTTGCAGAAGCTGAGCTGGAAAAGCTAAGGTTCCACTGGATTTTTTTGGGGAAACTGGGAGTATTTTCACTCATTGGCAAGTCAGAATGTTGTCCATGACACAAGTTTAATTCTGCTCCAATGTCTCCCAGGCCTGTCGTTGGTGGCCCCTGATGTTTGCAACCAGGTCTCCTCCTCCTCCCAGTCTCTCCGAAGCCTCATGCCTTGCACTGCCCAGCAACATCCACTCCAGCCTGCTCCCCAGCAACAGGCACTGGGCAACCACATGCTGTCACAGGTGAGTCATCACATAAATGTTTAGCTGCAATACCAAGCTGTTCTTAAATCCATGCAGACTTGAAAGCAGGATTCAAAAGTGTCATTTCTAGGATAATGTCTGTAGGCGGTTGAAATGCTTGGGGAATGCAGTTCTGCCAGTGCTGCTTCTCTTTGATCTTGTGACTGAACTGGTTTCATCTAAACATAACAAGGGACTCCTCACTGTTGGAGGCAATTTACTAAACAGCTTCCTCTCTGCTGTCTTTGTGGAGATTTGTGTGCCACTAGGATGTCTATAAATAATTTCTCTTACCATATTAAGTAAAGTCCTCACTAGGCCTTAATAGTATTTTTCTTTGATAAGGCCTAGACATTGATGCAGAAAAGAGGGAGAGACTGTCTCAAATGCCCTGATGGGGAATGTACCTGTCTAAATATTTACATGCACCTCACAGATAGTCTAGCCCTTGTATTAGTGAAAAACCTAATTTAACAACCTTCATTTGCTTTGGCCACTTAAAGTTTTGCTTCAGTTGGATACTTCTGATTCCTCACCTTTAGAATATCCCCAGGCATTAGATCGGATCTGGAAGATATTTCAGCATAGCCACTGTATATCAGTAGATGATGGTGTGCTCTCCACCCCAGAATCATTGACGTCCATTCTATTCTTTCTGCACTTTCATATGTGAATCTGGAGCTAGCTGTTACTTTTTCTTTTCTAGTCAATTGACAAGCTTTTTTCTTTTCCGGATTGCTATCCAGTGTTCGAGGGAACATGTCCCTTCTTAAAACCACAAGATGTAATCCGTGTAGTGACTATCGCAAACAATTTCTGTGACATCCACACAAAGTTGTTGTTTGGGCCACTACTCCAAGTTGTATGAGGTATGTGCTCTGATGTGCCTCAATGCAATCCTGTAACTTGAAGCCAATCTTTCCCTCACCGAGCATCACAGGAAGTTGCATAATGGTAGCTGTAGTAGAGGATCCAGACCCGCAACAGATGGTTGTTGGGGTCAAAGTCTTTGGGTAAGTCAAAATCCCAAAACAAGCACAAGGAGTACATGCTGGTCTCATCCCAGCCTCGCCATTCTCCATCTGAGAAGTCATGAGGACGTCAAGGTGCTCTGTGATTTTGCTCCCGGTCCCCCTCTGAGGAGCTTATTTCCTAAGCTGATTTTGATGCACCCAAGTTCCTGTGTCCATTGGCAACACCAAAACGAATCTAATTGTGGCATTTAAGGAGGTGAAGCACCACATTTCTGGCACCCTAGTGGGTCCCACGGGTGCGCCTTTGGGCTTCGTGGATCCACAGAGGACTCTGTGCTTATAGTTGAGGGGGACTGTACTCGTCGCCTTCTGTGCCTCCTGCACCCGCTTGGGGGTCAGCTCCGATGCCGGAACAGAGTTAAAGCCTGGCACCAAGAGCCATACCTGTTCCTGCCACATTGACACTGGAGGAGGACATCGATCCTATTCTGTCCGACTCCAAACTGTCCTTCTCATCCTCGTCTAGCACAATTCCAATGTGCCTGGGCCCCATGCACTCTGACTTTGATAACATAGTGCCTTTCCCTAGGAGCTACCAGGGCAGTCTTCCAACAACTATTTGGATTGGACTCTGGCCGAAATCTGCCAGCTTTTGGTGAAGATGCTAATGGTGGGGAGGAATTCTCCGCACAATACGATGGCAATTTCTTTATGGACCTACAAGAGGCCAGTGGGATGGGCACTTCCCTTACACAGGATTGGGTTCTCGTTCTGGCCCTTCCATGGTAGATTTTACTTTGTTCGCCATAGCCGTTAGACGGATGGCTGAAGTTTTAATTTGCAGCTACCTTTAGTAAGGTAAAAACTCATGTCCTCACGAAAGCGTTACAACCCCGACATTCCGCATTAGAACCCCAACTGCCATTCAACGAGGTCTGACCAACACCCTGGTAGGCACTTGCTCCTTGCCCACCTGTAAATAAACCATCAGCACATCATTGTAGACCTGCTCTGGGTGACCCTGCTTTCCGAACTTAGCACCCTTCTCCTGAGAGCCTGCCAGTAACAGCCTTCACCAGTAGGGTCAATCCCCAATTCAATTCTCACTACTTCCTCCCTGGGCTCAGTCAAAAAGAGTTGAGGTGTTAGGGAAAGAGGATATTTTCTTATGCTATCCTCGTCTGCAGGTCAGTCAGCACCAGACATTTTTTGAGTGGGTTCTCCCATGCATTATGGATCTTGTTGCTGAGATCGTACCAGCAGTCCTGGAAGAATTTTGCATCAGTTTATCACAGACAACTCAAAATGGCCAAATACCTCATCTGGTGAGGCCTAGACACAACTGACTATTTAGGCAGAGAACTAGTGTGGTCCTCTAGCTGCAGTCGTGGATGAGATCCATGCGCTCATCCACGTTCAGGAGTCACTCATTCATATACCTTTTGACCGGTCTTTCCTCTTTGGTGAAAAGGCAGTTTCAGCCCAGGAGTGCTTCAAGGAGTATAGCTACTGTGAGCCCCTTTGGTCTTTCCACACCTGCAAGTCAGTATCACAATTTCTTAGCCCCTTTCAAGGCATCACTAGAGGTTTCACCTTCAGGCAGCGTCAAGGCTGACCACCCCAACCACAAGGTCTATGTAGGTGATCAAGCAAACCATTCTAGGGCCACAGGGACAGCAAACCTCCTGAGGCTCCAGCCACTCCAGTAGCAGCCCCCAAGGCACATTAGTTTGCCCGTTGCTGCACACGACTACCCACGGGAGGCAGGATCAGTCATTTTCTTCATGGGTGACAAGCCAGAACATCTGGCAGACGGGCTCTGTAGATAGTCCAACGAGGCTATGCCTTACCATCCGTTTACGCCTCTGCATCTTCCACCCACACCTGAGTGGCTTTAGGAAGAAAGTTAGTCCATTTTGCTGCTGAAATTTCAGTATCTTTTGCAGAAGGACGCAATAGAGAGGGTCCCAGCCTCGGAGATCAGAGCTAGATGGTACCCCCCCTTTTTACTTGCACCAAAGAAGGGCAGAGACCTTTGTCATGTTTTAGATCTTCATCTTTAACAATTTCTTCCTGTGGAATGGCAAATTCAAGATGCTCATTTTAGCCCAAGTTCTATCCACCCTATATCCAGGAGACTGGGTGGTGGCACTGGACTTACAGGATGCCTATTTCCGTATACCCGTCCTGCAGGACCACAGGAATTACCTGCAGTTCAAGGTGCGCTACAATCCTTTTCAGTGTGCCGTGCTCCCTTTTGGCCTCTCTTGGACACCTTGTGTGTTCATGAGGGTGATGGGTGTTGTCTCAGTGCACTTCAGAATGGTGAGAGTATCAGTCTTCCCCTACATCAGTGACTGGCTGTTGAAGGTGGACTGGCCACAGTATGTTGTGGACCACCTCTAGATGATGGTGAACCATCATACAGCACTGGGGTTCATTATCAATGGGCCAAAGTCCCCGCTGGTGCCTTCGTAAAAGCTCCCTTTCATTAGAGCTATCCTGGATTCATTGCGTTTACGTGGCTTCCCTCGGAATGAACTAGTCCAGGAGAATTCCACCAACCCGCTAGACACTTGCGCTCCTCTTCAATCACTCACCCCCACCCCCCACACACACACACACCTGCAACCGCAGCAGGGCCGCTCCTTCTCCTACATCACAGCCAAGACCTGGAATGACCTCCCCCTTCAGCTCCGTATGACCCCTAGCTGGCAGACTTCAGAAAGAGACTCAAAATACCCATAGGGTTGACAGTGTTGTGCTTTACAAATGCTGGTTGATTGATTGACAATTCGGGCTGTGATCCCAGTATTTCAGCCTCGATCCTGGGTCTCAGTGAGGATGGCTCTGAGGCTTATTTTCCTATTGGCCTCCTGCATCCTGGCTGTCAGCCATGCCAGATAGCACATGAAGGCTCTGCAGTGGGATCTAAAGTCTCAGTGGGCTCAGCACCAAGGAAATATGTTAGAATCTATAAGGATTTCAGATGAGACTTCAAACGATTTGTAGTGGTGACTAATTGACTGCAGTTGGACCAGTGGCAGACCCCCTATCCCAACCCCACCGAGATCTAGTGGTGGTGACAGATGTATTACTGCTGGGCTGGGGAGGTCATCTGGGTTAAGTGGAAATAAAGACACTTTGCAGATGGTAACCAGCCTCCACATAAGCTGGAGTTGTGGGCTATTTACTTGGCGTTGAAAGCCTTCCTGCCATGAATCAAGAACAGACTGGTTCAGATGATTCTCATGGACAACACTACTGCCTTGTGCTATTGCAACAAACAGGAGTGATTGTTCAGTGCCAACTGGCTCTGTGCCTCTGGGTTGGCTGAATCGTTAGGGCATCTCCCTTATAGTATTCCATCTGGCTGGATTTTTAAACTCCAGGGCCATCTAACTCAGCCTTTGACATCTAGGGGATCATAAATAGCAGTGACTCCGGGAGGTGGCGCAGGGCATCTTCCAGCAATGGGGAGAAACCTTGCTCTTACTCTTCGCCACCGCCGGGAACACCGTGTTAACATGTTTGTATCTTAGAGTTCCCAAGAAGGCTCTCTTTCAGAAACTCTTCTCTGAGAAACTCCTTCTACCTAGAGTGGAGCACGATGCTCCTGGATGCCTTCCCACAGCTACCTCTCCTGACCCCAGTTCTGAAGATCAGGAACAACTGGGTCCAAGTCATCCTATTGACTCTGGGTTGACTCAGGAGACTGTGGTACCCAGAACATCTGGGCATGAACATCTGTTCTCTGATCAGGCTGCTGCTTCTGAAGAATCTTCTGTAACCAGCAGGGCAGGTTCCTGCGCCTCTGCCTGCCCATCTACAGCTACATGTGTGGAGGTTGAACAGTCCAATTGATCTAACACCTGAAGTAGTAAATGTTATTCTGGCATCTAGGTATTCCTCTACAAAGTCTGTTTGTCTGCCAAGTTTGTAGCTTGGTGTGGCACGAACCCAGTGCAGGCAAATCTGTTGGATGCGTTTCTCTTTGCTTTGTCTTTGGCCCAGGAAGGACTTGCATTGGGCACTATTAAAGGTTATCTCTTGGCCCTGTATGTTTACCTGGCTAACCGTCCTTTTTCAAAATACCTGCTGTGATGCGTTTTCTCAAAGGTTTGGTCCACTTGTTTCCTCCTAAACCCTTCGCGATGCCAAAGTAATGCCCTATGCATACCCCTTTAGAGCTATTGCACAGCTGTCTCCTACCTCACCTGACATTGAAACCGGTCTTTCTTGTTGCAGTCATATCAGCTCGTCGCATGAGTGAGCTTCAAGCTTGGTCTGTCCAGCCACCCTACACCATCTTTCTGGGAAAAACTGGTGGTGCGGTCTAGTGTAGTGTAGTTCCTATATTCCCCGTAGGCTCTGCGCATTGGAATAATATATCCTATAGATGTGACGTAGGACTTATGTCTACTAGGTCTCTATCAAAATATATTAGAATTAATTGTGAGTACCTGCTAGCTCAGAGGTCACTAGAAACTTTCTCGAATTCACAAGAAGGGATTTAGTTTCTGACAACCGCATAAACAGGACATCTTTGTTTCCCAAGATGAAACTGATCTTCAGAGTTGTGGAAACAATAGATAGATATTTTATTCAGTCAATCGTGCATGCTTCGTTTCACCAGAGGTGCAGAGAGATAGACGGGCTTTTTCAATAAAAGGTTTTATTGAACAGTCTTCTTTCTCAAGCATAAGAAATGAACTGCTACAATCGTATAACTGGTTGCAAAATATAATGCATACAGTAAAAAGAGTAGAATAGAATAATACTGTAAGAGCATTGTATGGTTCCTAAACCATAGATAAATACATATATAAATAACAGAGGCTAAAAAGTACTCAACTGGTGCTTCAAAAATATGCCTACCCTGATGTACCTAACCTAAGCTTAGTACGAGAGAAGAAGTAAGTGAGGTGTAGCATAAATTTTGTATTCCTTTGCCAAGAATCTATCCAAGATTTCTCTTAGGGTCTAATCAGCTCCGTACCTTGGTTTAGAATGAAGGTCAATCTCAGGACTCGATTTCCCAACAACCTGCAAGGGTAGCTTGGAAACACTGGAGCTGGATTTCTCAGCAGGAGAAAAGACAGCGTCTCTCTGTGTCTGCTGGACGGTCGGCTTCCTTCGGCACGTGCTGTAGCAGGATGCGTCGGGCAAGTAGATAGTCGAACTGCTCTAAACCACCGTGTGTTTGCTATGGCAAGTGTGGGCATATTTATACCTTGCAGGTGCCGAGTTTGACATAAAGGTGGACATAATAACGTCATCAAAGAGTCTCAGTTCTTTGAAAACTCCATGAGTTCTTGGACAAGTCAGTATTCGAGCAAGGGGAATTCCCTAGCTGCTGAAGCAGAGTTTTCCAAGAAATCGTTGTGGATTTTCGGAACTAGTGGAAGTAGCCCTGCCGTATTTGGACTGTATGAGCTATGTCTAAATATGGTTATGATTTCTATGCCTATATAAGGATATGGTGATTTATACCTATATAAGGGCTTGTATCGGGAAATTTACCATAGGGTCCTAAAATACTATACAACACCCACTCCCCGTTACCATGTTCAACTAAGTTTATGCACTAAAACATATAGCATGTGTTTACAATCCCACCCAAAAATACATATAAAATGCATTTGAAATGGTTGCACACGAAAAATGAGCATTTGTACTGAACGCATTTAAAAGCAATGATTTCACTGTAAGCTTATAATATGATATTGGAAATACTAACTGAATGAATCATGAAATTACATTTATGAAATGGCTCTTAGTTTCAGAAATAAAATCGAGACCATCCCATAGCAGAATATACAAGTTGTTTTGGTTTGTTGATTAGGTTAATATTGTTTCTAGGAAGTATTCAAAGAATTCTTGTTCTCTAAGAATAGCTCTAATTTAGGAAGATTGCTTTGTGCCAAAGTTCATTGTGTTTTGGAAAATAGTTCCAAACTTAGAAGCTTATGTTTTGAAAAAAGTGAAGGTCGAATTTCAGAGATGCAAGAACGCTGTGTGCTAACTTCAAAAGTTATTCTCTGTATCTGAAAGAGACACGTTAGTGATAGATTCCTTACCTTAGAATATCCCCAGGCGTCAGACTGGATTCGGAATTTTTTTTGCGTAGAAGTACCCTTGCGGGTTGGTAGGCGTCGTCTGCGGCTCCGCGTCCGTCGTGGGCGCCATGATGACGTCGTCGGAGCACTTAGACGCCGCCTCCGCGTGCTGACGTCAGTTCTTCTTTCATCCAAGAGGTATGAGCAATACGGCAAGAAGGTATTCTCCTCCCTCAGTTTGGGACTGCGGTCTTCCAACACCGCATGCCTCTTGGGCCGCTACACCCACTCCTTGTGGGACACGGTCGCGGACGTGCTGCCAGAATGACCGTTGGAGGTACGGGCTAAACTCGGCCAAGCCCTTGTGGAGGTGGAGGAGATGCGGCACGGTATTCAATTCGGTGTGGACTAGATACCACCGATTCACTAGGCAGAGCGATTGCAACGACGGTGGCAATTCGTCGCCACGCCTGGTTGAGATCCGCCAACTTCTGGGCTGATGTCCAGAATACACTGATGGACATGCCGTTTGATGGCCGTCACCTTTGTGGCGACAAGGCAGACCATGCCATTTAGCGCTTTAAGCACTCCAGGGCTATGGCCAAGTCCTTGGGCCTCTCGGCCCCGCGCCAGCAATCGGCTGCCTTTCACTCCTTTCGTGGCCACGGAAGGGGTGTTCCCACACGTGCTGCCAGCCACGTGCCGCAAGGTAATACCCAACGCGGTGGCGGCCGTGGAAACCACTGTGGCGGCGGTCGGGGACAACGGCGAGGGCAGTCCACACCTTTCCCCGCAGCATCCGCCTCAAAACCCTCCTAGTCCGTGCTTTCAGGCCCATGTGACGCCAGTGGGGGGCAGGGTTAGCCATCACCTCCTCCACTGGCGCTCTGTCACGTCGGACAGATGGGTGCTGCAGATCGTCCGAAGGGGCTACTCCCTCCCCTTCGAGGCGACTCCTCCAGCCATGCCACCGCAGACCCACCGTGTATCGGGGGCCATTTGCGACTTCTGCAGGAGGAAGTTACGGCCCTCTTGGCCAAGGGGGCCATTGAGCGCGTTCCTGGGCCAGAAGTAGGCTGTGGTTGCTACTCCCACTACTTACTGGTACCCAAGAAGGGCAAAGGGTGCCTGCACCCTATCTTGGACCTAAGGAATGTCAACGGCTTCCTCCGGAAGGAGAAGTTCAAAATGCTGACACTGGCTCAGGTCTTAGCTGCCCTGGACCCAGGAGACTGGATGGTAGCGTTGGACTTGCAGGACGCTTATTTCCACATCCCCATCCTGTGTCACCGGCGCTATCTGCGGTTCACGGTTGGCCACGAGCACTTTCAGTATACCGTGCTCCCCTTCGGCCTTACCAGCGCCCCAAGGGTGTTCACAAAGGTGATGGCGGTGGTCGCAGCTCATCTGCGCAGGTGTGGGGTTTCAGTCTTCCCCCTACCTCGACGACTGGTTGTTGAAGGCGGGCTCGCCCCAAACAGTCGCCAGCCACCTCCAGACTACGGCAGACCTCCTGCACCAGCTGGGGTTCACCCTCAATGTGCCGAAGTCACACCTGTGCCCCTCTCAGAAGCTCCTCTTCATCAGAGCGGTTCTGGACTCGGCGCAGTTTCAGGTTTATCCTCCAGAACAGCGGGTCTGGGATATTCAGGCTCTGATTCCACTCTTTCAGCCTTTATCCCGGGTCTCGGTCAGGTTGACGCTGCGGCTTCTGGGGCTGACGGCCTCCTGCATCCTACTGGTGCATCACGCCAGGCGCCGGATGCGGGCTCTGCAGTGGGACCTGAAGTTTCAGTGGGCCCAGCATCAGGGCAACCCGCCCGACCACGTCCTAATCTCGGAGGGCACTGCGAGACAGCTGCAGTGGTGGCTCACGGACCGCGATTGGGTCAGCGGCAGATCCCTCTCCCTTCCCCAACCGGAGCACGTGGTTGTGACGGACGCGTCCCTCCAGGGCTGGGGAGGCCACATGGGAGAGGCGAAGATCAGAGGCCTCTGGTCTCCGGCGGAAGTCCGGCTCCACATCAACCTTTTGGAGTTGCGGGCGATTCGTCTAGCACTGAAAGCATTCCTCCCCTCTGTCCGGGGGAGTGTAGTGCAGGTGTTCATGGACAACACCACTGCCATGTGGTACTGCAACAAACAGGGCGGGGTGGGGTCGTGGACCCTTTGTCAGGAGGCTCTGCGCCTCTGGCAGTGGCTGGAACGCCAGGGCGTGACCCTGATGGCTCAACACCTGGCTGGTTCTCTGAACGCCAGGGCGGATGAGCTCAGCCGTCTGCAGTGGGACCTGAAGTTTCAGTGGGCCCAGCATCAGGGCAACCCGCCCGACCACGTCCTAATCTCGGAGGGCACTGCGAGACAGCTGCAGTGGTGGCTCACGGACCGCGATTGGGTCAGCGGCAGATCCCTCTCCCTTCCCCAACCGGAGCACGTGGTTGTGACGGACGCGTCCCTCCAGGGCTGGGGAGGCCACATGGGAGAGGCGAAGATCAGAGGCCTCTGGTCTCCGGCGGAAGTCCGGCTCCACATCAACCTTTTGGAGTTGCGGGCGATTCGTCTAGCACTGAAAGCATTCCTCCCCTCTGTCCGGGGGAGTGTAGTGCAGGTGTTCATGGACAACACCACTGCCATGTGGTACTGCAACAAACAGGGCGGGGTGGGGTCGTGGACCCTTTGTCAGGAGGCTCTGCGCCTCTGGCAGTGGCTGGAACGCCAGGGCGTGACCCTGATGGCTCAACACCTGGCTGGTTCTCTGAACGCCAGGGCGGATGAGCTCAGCCGTCGGTGCATGATGGATCACGGATGGCGTCTGAACTCGAACGTGGCGCAAGGCCTCTTTCAGCAGTGGGGAGAGCCTTGGTTAGATCTATTCGCCACCGAAGAGAACTCGCAATGTCATCTGTTCTGCGCGTTGGAATTTCCAAGGTGGCACTCGCTCGGAGACGCTTTTTGTCGCGAGTGGAGTTGCGGTCTGT